>NC_069659.1:345370866-345673072 GCF_027244095.1 Hemicordylus capensis | reverse complement strand
GAAAGAAAGAAAGAAAGAAAGAAAGAAAGAAAGAAAGACTTGGAAACAAATTCATGTGTTCAGCACATGTTCAGGAGGCTAATCATGTATCACCAAGCTGTGCCTTTAGGAGAGCTTAACTGAACTATTTTTTTTTTAAAAGCAAACCTGTATATGTCAACATTCTGAAAAGATATATAGGTTCATAAAACTCCCAGATACACAGATGGGTATTTAACTTTGCTGCTATGGTGGGATTACGATACTTTTTTTGACACACCGTTTTTTAAATATTCTATTTTATTCTCAGAATTTTTGCAGTTCATATGGCTCACATCAGAAACGATCCTGAGGCAGAAGAATGTGCAACTGGACAATGCTGAAAGGAGTCAGGGAAATAACACCACATTAAAAAGCTCAAGAGAAAACAAGATGCCAGCATTTGTGGGAGAGACGATGATGTTCCCTCCAAGTAATTGAAATGAAGTTCTCTCTTGCTTTGCCCCTTCTTCCCCAAGTGAAGGTGAGATACAAGCAGGGCCAGCCCATCATTACATAGTGGGCTGGTGCACATTTGCAAATGTTGGAATCAGGTCCTACCCGATCTAACCTGATCCCACAAATGTCAGCTAGGGGTCCTTTGGACCCTTCAGATTGTTGAGGTCAGTGTTAGACTATTTCCGGTAAAACACATGGTAGTTAAACTACCAAAATTAAAACTGGGAAGTCATACTCACTGTGAAATCTGGAAGAAAGTAATGTAACACCAGAGAATCGCAGGGGAAATGAGGTAACACCAGAGAATCTCAAGAGTGTGATGTATTAAAGACTGAGAATCTTGTGGGGGAAACCTGGAAATCAGCAGCTTAATTGTAAATAAAAAACAGGTTAAAAACTTTTTTAAAAGAAGAAGGAAATGCACAGGTAGGCAGGAAGGCAGGTGAACAGACAGAGAGCAGAAGATTTTTTCTCCCAGCCGCAATTGAAAAAAAGAGAGAGAGCAAACTCTTGCCGCCATTTGGAGCTCCAGAAAGCTTTGATTTCTTCCAAAGGAGGCTGAAGTATAACCTAAAATGGGCTTCCCTAGTTTCGATCAGGGACTTCTTTGATCCCCTCCAAAATGGCCCATATTGAACCATTTCCAATGTTCCCAACCCGACATTGCACAGTCCTATTACATATGGCATGACCCACTTCATGTGGCAGACTCTGAGGTACCATTAAGGTTGATAAACCCCATCACGGGGCTGCCATTTGGATCCGCTGCCTCAGACACTAAAAGCTCTTGGGCCCTTTTTATCTTATTTCTATATACAGCATTTTGTGAACTTTTTTATTGTTGAAAAGTAATATATAAATATTCACCATCTATTAGCAAATAAATATTTAATAATCTTAATAAACAATATAAATTAAAAACAATATTGTAATTAGAATTAGAATTTCAAAGCTTTACTACATATTCCATTAATAGTGGCTGACATACTGCGCAAGGGTTGCAGGCAACTTGAGCACTGCCCACACACCTGTGCACCTGTAAGCACCTGCAATGAAGTTGCACCACAGGGCAGTAGCAATTAGTGGTAAGGACTCTGTGCATGGAGTTACGCAATTTTATGGGGGTTGCTTTGCGTCACACAGCACTATGCATGGCGCCCTTACCACTGAGTGCTGCTGTCCTGTGGTGCAGCCCCATCCTGGGTGTTTATAGGTGTGCAGTGTGGGCAATGCTCAAGCCTAGGGAAGAACCAATTCAAATCAAGCCCAGTTTGATTTGAACTGGCCCAGTACAACTAATCAGAGCTCAAACCAGGGGGCCCGTCCAGGTTCAAACTTGGACAAACTATTACCCTTTACAAATAAAAGGGGGATCTTTAACTCTAAAAACCCTGCTAACGGGGCAAAGAGGCACCTTTTAATGTGGTGATTCTCTTTATTTAGCAGGGGGAGAGTAACTGGCCCTACCCACCCCAAGCACGGTACTTCCAGTGACTATTGCTGGTTTCTATCTTATGTTTCTTTTTAGATTGTGAGCCCTTTGGGGACAGGGATCCATCATTTATTTATTATTTTTCTGTGAGCCCTCCCTGAGCCATTTTTGGAAAGGTGGTATATAAATATTAAAATTATTATTAAATAATAATAATACTAGCTGACCCCGCACAGAGCATCTGTGCAGTTGTGCACTGAGCCTGTGGCATCCTCCTGCAGCACTCTTGCTCGCTCCCCACTACAGCACTCTCACTCGCTCCCCTCTGCAGCTTGCTCGCTCTCCCCCCACAGCTTGCTCGTTTCCCCCCGCAGCTTGCTTGCTCTCCCCCTACAGCTTGCTAGCTCTCTCCCCCCACAGCTCGCTAGCTTGCTCTCTCCCCCCCCCAGCTCTCCCCATTGGGCGGGCCAGGGCTAGGCCAGCCCGCCGCCGCCTCCCACCTCCTCCTCCCGGCTGGTAGGGCTTTGCCCGCCATCTGCCCACCTCTTCACCGCTGCCATTATTTCTCCCCGCCACTGCCTCCTCCTCCTCCCCGCCACCGCCTCCTTTGCCCGCCGTCCACTCACCTCTTCTGGCCAGAGGGGCTTCACCTGCCGGCCCTCCCCCTCTGCATCCTGACCGCCGCCATTATTTCTCTCTGCTTCAATGATGGAACTCTTGCACACTCTGGAGCATCTACGCGTTAGTACTTGATTGCTCCCCTCACCTCAGAGATCTCCCCACCCTCACCTGAGCTACACTACTGCTCCTCCTCCACTACCCCGTTGCTTCCATCCCCCTCACCCTTCTTGGTCGTGGCTGCAGCATTGCTGCCGCCTATTGACCAAGCTGCAGCCCCCTATCCCCAGAGACCTCCCCACCCTCGCCCTCACCTGAACCCCACTCCTGCTCCTCCCTTCAAGAGCAGCAGCAGTGGTTGACCAGGCCGTTCCTCGCTGCTGCCACCACCATGGCCACTCGTTCCCCTCAGGCCGCTAACAGGCCAGGGCCCATCCCTTGCCTGCCTCCCTCTGACAATGGCCTCGGTAGCCCCAAACAGCAGCATTGGTTGACTGGGCCCTTCCTGGCTGCTAGTGCTGCCATGGCCATTCATTCCCCTCAGGCTGCTGACAGGCTCAGGCCCGCCCCTTGCCCTTCCTTCTGTCTCTCTTCCCCCTCCCTTCTTTTTCTCTTTCTCTCTCCTCCACTCGCTCTTCCCCACTCTTTCTTCTCCCTCCCTTCATGTTTTTTCTCTCTCTCCCTCCCTCCCTGAGTTAACAGATTTTGTTCATCTTGTTTCCTCATTTAATTCACACAACGGCATCCTCCTTCTCTTGAAGGGGCTCCTTCCTTCCTCATGACCCGTCTTTTTGCAGACCCCTGCCTGCTATCCTTTCATATATCTATATCTATATCTATATCTATATCTATATCTATATCTATATCTATATCTATATCTATATCTATATCTATATCTATATCTATATCTATATCTATATCTATATCTATATATACATACCTCTCCTCTACAATAAAGAACATCTTCCGACCAGTAACAGTTGCATTCCAACTGACCTTAACAATCATAGGCTCCTCCTCCTTATCTGCATAGGGAATCCCCACTGCCCAATCACCACAGTGCCACAGGCTCCTCCTCCCTATCTGCATATGGTATCCCCACTGCCCAATCACCATGGTGCTTCTGCTCTCACAGGGTCTTTCTCCCTATCTGCCTATGGAATCCCCACTGCCCAATCAGGTGCTTCTGCTTGCAAATGCTGTCAGCCAATCACCTCCTTTCTACCACATCCCCACACATGGCCCGTCTTGGAGAATTAATAATATAGATAATATATTAATATAATATAATATAATATCTATATCTATCTATAAATATATATAAAATTAAAAGGGGGTTGAAAGGGGGGTGCGGATTAGAGGGCACCTTACCCACAGTGGTGGCCCTTTCAACCCCTTTTTAGAGTTAGGGACACCCCTTTACTTGTAAAGGGGAATCCTTACCAGATTCCCCTTTACAAGCATCCCAAATCGGGTCGAACTGAGCCAAACCAGTTCCACCTGGTTAGACTGCATGAACTGAATCACCAGCTGGTTCTAATGAACTAGTTTGCAGACCAATGGTTCAGTGTGAATTCTGTTCACTCAGGAGGGTTCTATGCACACCCCTACTCAAGCCTGCGTCCCTTATGCATTATGTCAGCCAATAATGATAAATGAGTACTATATACAAAGTTAACTTAATAATCAGTTGGGGTCCCCACCAGTTACTTCAAAGCCTTGAAGCCTCACATTAATATTAAGTTGAGTTTTCTTCATCCACACATGCATGGATGAATGCATGTGCTCTTTACAGATTCTTGTAAATCCTGAAAAATAAATGCATTCACAAGCAGCGTCTTTACTAATCACAGGAACATAGGAAGGTGCCTTATACTGAGTCAGACCATTGGTCCATCTAGCTCAGTATTATCTACACAGACTGGCAGTGGCTTCTCCAAGGTTGCAGGGAGGAGTACTTTTCAGCCCTATCTGGAGATACCAGGGAGGGAACTTGGAACCTTCCACAGGCAAGCATGCAGGTGCTCTTCTCAGAGCAGCCCCATCCCCTAAGGGAAATATCTTTCAGTGCTCAGACATATAGTCTCCCATTCAAATGCAAACCAGGGTGGACCCTGCTTAGCAAAGGCGACAATTCATGTTTGCTAACAAAAGGCCAGTTCCCATGTATATAGCTTACTAAAATGCAATCTCATATCCAAGGGTGGCCTAAGGTATCGTGGCCCTTTTCATGGGTGACTTCCATGGGCAGCACGCTGCACTATATATAAGCCACCAGGTTGATAGGAGAGAAATGCTGGTCTTTTGGTAACAAGGATGACTTGTCCCCTTAGCTAAGCAGGGTCTGCCTTGGTTCCATATGAATGGGAGACTGCATGTGAGCACCGTAAGATATTTCCTTCAGGGTATGGAGCCGCTCTGAGAAGAGCAGAAGGTTCAAAGTAGGGTTGTGCATTCTGTTTTGTTTTTCTGTTTTGTTTTTGGCCTGAATCCAAAACACCCCCATTTTGTTCTTTGTTCGAAATCAGCCAATCCAAAACACCCCCATTTTGTTCTTTGTTCGAAATTGCAAAATCCGAATCCGAAATGTTTTGGATTTAAAAAAATGGCCCCAGGGCAAAACTAGTGGATGGGGGTGGTAGTTCCCAATGGGTGGAAGCTACCACCCACATTTCAGAGGAACTGGGCAAAGGGCTGATTTTTGGTAAATTTTTGAAGTTTAAGATTTTTCCCATAGGGAATAATGGAGGTTTCAGCACAAAGTATAGCTTCATGTTGGAGGGAAAGGGGTGGCCAAGAGCAGAGTAGGGTGGGTAGTTGCCCAGTGGGGGTAAGGAAGCTGCCAGAATTATTTCAAAGGAATTGGGCAGAGGGCTGATTTGTAAAGATTTAATGGAGTTTACGCATCTTTAAGGTTCTTCCCCATAGGGAATAATGGAGGTTACAGCAGCCCCATAACTGCACTTGGGGGGCACCAGGGTGGCCCAGAGCGAGTGGTAGTGTAGAACATAGAGGGTGCCAACCACCCCCATGGGTTGCTAACTCATGGGGTACTGGGTTCAATTGTTTCTGAGATGTTTTGAGTGTAGATTCTCTGGTAGCATATGAGAATGGATTCATGGTTTGTTGTTGAAAATCTCATATGCTACCAGAGAATCTACACTCAGAACACCTCAGAAACAACAGAACCCAGTACCCCATGGGTTAGCAACCCACTGGGGTGGCTGGCACCCTATGTGCATTATAACACCATGCACTCCCGGCTACCCCAGTGCCCCTCAGGTGGAGTTATGGGTCTGCTGAAACCTCCATTATTCCCTATGGAGAAAAACCTTAAAGAAGCGTAAACTCCAACAATTCCTAAGAAATCAGCCCTTTGCCCTATTCCTTTGGAATCTGGGTTGTGGCAGGCACCCCTTGGGGCGCTACCACCTGACCCAGTCTTCTGCCCCCAAAGCCCCCTTTCTGCCCTGAATCCACCCCAAATAACATCAACATCACAGATCAACAACAGCAGAGCTTTGCAAAGAACCAGGCAGATTTCCAAAGGTCACACCCCCCCCCCCGAAATGCAACTGATCTACACACAACAGTGTGAAATAACAACAATGCCCCATGCAGTGTGCACACTGCCCCACTGGCCAATGAGGGTAAATGGACACTGCCCCATTGGCCAGTGAGGGTAAATTTTACCCTTAAATTTGCTTAAAAGGGATAAGGAGGCAATTGCCAGCAGATCAGCCCATGCTTTCGCTGGCCAATCTGCAGGCTGGAAGGGCTGGAAATTCAAACAGATGTCAAAACTCAAAATGGAGACTGAAGGAGAAAGACTTTTCGTGATTTCAAAATGGAGTTCCAAAACAGCCGAAACAACAAAATGTTTTGTATCCGAAACAGGGATGTTTTGTTTTGGCTACAAAATGTTCTGTTCTGAGCATTTGGTGTTTTGTTTTGGCTACAAAACAGCCGAAATGGCCTGTTTTGTGCACAAAACGTTGCTGGGGAGGAGACAGCTGTCGTGGTGCACGTTGTCACCAATGATGTGGGGAAATGTAGTCAGGAGGTCCTGGAAGCCAAATTTAGGCTGATAGGTAGTGTATTGAAGTCCAGGACCCACAAGGTAGCATTCTCAGAAATTCTACCTGTTCCACACGCAGGTACAGTGAGACAGGCATTGCTGAGGGGTTTCAATGCGTGGATGAGATGTAGGTGCCTGGAGGAAGGGTTTAGATTTGTTAGGCACTGGGATACATTTTGGGGAAAGCAAGGCCTGTACAAAAGGGACGTGCTGCACTTGAACCAAGATGGAACCAGACTGCTGGCACTTAAAAAGTTTGCAGAGCAGCTTTTAAAATGGCGCCTAGGGAACAGCCGATGGGAGCTGGGCAGTATCCCGTGTGGCAAAAGACATCCTTTCAAGTGTGAGGGTGCATAGAATTCAGATAAAACAGAAGGGGACAGAGCAGAGCTGCATAAAGAACAGACGGGAGCTGGGGCCAGCAGGTCAAAGAGTCAAAAGAATATCATATATCAGGGGAGAGACTCAGCGTATAGGTGCTTACCCTGTTTTCCCGAAAGTAAGACCTACCTTGAAAGTAAGACCAAGCAGTAATTTCTGATGTACCGCTAATTGCCCTAGTGCATTTTTGGGGGCTAAAATTAATATAAGACACTGTCTTATTTTCGGGGAAACACGATATATGCCAATGCCAGAAGCCTCCGAGCCAAGATGGGTGAACTGGAGTGCTTGGTTGCTAACGCAGAAATAGATATAGTGGGCATAACAGGAACATGGTGGAACAGTGAGAACCAGTGGGACACTGTTATTCCTGGGTATAAACTCTACAGAAAGGACAGGGAGGGGCGCCTTGGAGGAGAGGTAGCACTGTATGTTAAAGAAGGGATAGAATCTAACAAGGTAGAAAACCTAGGTGGACTGGAGTCCTCCACAGAAACCCTGTGGGTGACAATACAAGGCCTGAAAGGGAACATGCTACTGGGGACGTGCTATCGCCCTCCGGATCAAAACGCCGACAGTGACTGGGAGTTGCAGGAGGAAATGAGGGAGGCGTCAAGGAGAGGCACGGCTGTAATTATGGCTGATTTCAATTACCCACACATAGACTGGGTAAATTCACAGTCAGGTCATGACAAAGAGGTCAAATTTCTAGATACGCTAAATGACCGTGCCCTAGAACAGTTGGTCTGGGAACCAACCAGAGAGAAGGCAACCTTGGACCTAATTCTGAGTGGCACCCAGGACCTGCTGTGTGATGTCAGTGTCATTGACCTTCTAGGGAACAGTAACCATAGTGCTATCAAATTCAGCATACATGCAGGGAGAGAATCACCAAGGATTCTCTTGACATTTAGAATTTCAGAAGAGGAAACTTCTCTAAAATGAGGAGTATGGTGAAAAGGAAGCTGAAAGGGAAAATCAGGAGAGTCACTTCGCTCCAGAATGCATGGAGCTTATTCAAAACCACAATACTAGAAGCCCAGTTAGATTGTATACCCAAAAGGAGGAAAGGTACCACTAAGTCCAGGAAGATGCCAGCATGGCTAATGGGTAGCGTCAAGGAAGCCATAAAAGGGAAGAAGACCTCCTTCTGAAATTGGAAGGCCTGTCCAAATGAAGAGAACAGAAAGGAACACAAACTCTGGCAAAAGAAATGCAAGGCAACAATAAGGGAGGTGAAAAGAGAGTTTGAGGAACATTTAGCCAAAAGTATCACGGGGAATAACAAAAACTTCTTTAAATACGTCAGAAGCAGGAAACCTGCCAGGGAGGCGGTTGGACCATTAGACAATGTAGGAGTGAAAGGGATTATTAAGGAGGATATGGAGGTTGCAGAGAAGCTGAATGAGTGCTTTGTGTCTGTCTTCATGGCAGAGGATACGGAACATATACCTGATATAGAGTATATAGAAGTGACAAGAAATGATGTTCTAAACTGTCTGGAAAAACTGAAAGCTAACAAATCACCAGGGCCGGATGGCATCCATCCAAGAGTCCTCAAAGAACTCCAATGTCGAATTGCAACCTCCTTGCTAAAATATATAACTTATCCCTGAAATCGGACTTTGGACCAGAGGACTGGAGAGTAGCAAATGTAACACCGATTTTCAAAAAGGGATCCAGGTGCAATCTGGGAAATTACAGGCCAGTTAGCTTAACATCCGTTCCAGGCAAATTGATGGAAAGCATCCTCAAGGATAAAATTGTAAAGCACCTAGAAGAACAGGCCCTGCTGGGAGTGAGCCAGCATGGCTTCCGCAAAGGTAAATCTTGCCTGGCCAACCTTTTGGACTTCTTTGAGAGTGTCAACAAGTGTGTGGATCAAGGTGATCCAGTTGACATAGTATACCTGGACTTCCACAAAGCTTTTGACAAAGTTCCTCATCAAAGACTCCTAAAGAAACTTAGCAGTCATGGGATAAGGGGACAAGGACGTGTGGATTGCTAAATGGTTGAAAGACAGGAAACAGGGGGTAGGTATAAATGGAGAATTTTCACAATGGAGGGAAGTAAGAAGTGGGGTCCCCCAGGGATCTATTCTGGGACCGGTGCTTTTAAATTTATTCATCAATGATCTAGAAGCAGGGGTAAGCAGCAAGGTGGCCAAATTTGCAGATGATACCAAACTCTTTCGGGTAGTGAAATCCAAAATGGATTGTGAGGAGCTCCAAAAGGATCTCTCCAAACTGGGGGAGTGGGCAACAAAATGGCAAATGCGGTTCAATGTTAGCAAGTGTAAGGTGATGCACATTGGGACGAAGAACCCCAACTTCAAGTATATGCTGATGGGATCTGAGCTGTCGGTGACTGACCAGGAGAGGAATCTTGGGGTCATGGTGCACAGCTCATTGAAAGTGTCGACTCAATGTGTGGCAGCTGTGATAAAGGTCAATTCCATGCTAGGGATCATTAGGAAAGGGATTGAAAATAAAACGGCTAATATAATAATGCCCTTATACAAAACTATAGTGCGACCACACTTGGAGTACTATGTACAATTCTGGTCACCACATCTTAAAAAGGATATTGTAGAACTTTAAAAAGTGCAGAAGAGGGCAAACAAGATGATCAGGGGCCTAAAGCACCTTTCTTATGAGGCAAGACTACAACACCTGGGGCTTTTTAGTTTAGAAAAAAAATGACTGCAGGGAGGCATGACAGAAGTCTATAAAATCATGCATGGTGTGGAGAAAGTGGAGAGAGAGAAATTCACACACTTCACACAATGTGTGATCCACTTGTGGAACTCTGTGCCACAAGATGTGACAGTCAAGAGCCTGGATGGCTTTAAAAGGTGTTTGGATGACTTCATGGAGGATAGGTCTATCAATGGCTACCAATCGGAGGGCTGTGGGCCACCTCCAGCCTCAAAGACAGGATGCCTCTGTGTACCAGTTGCAGGGGAGTAATGGCAGGAGAGAGGGCACGCTTTCAACTTCTGCCTGTGGCTTCCAGTGGCATCTGGTGGGCCACTGTGCGAAACAGGATGCTGGACTGGATGGGCCTTGGGCCTGGTCCAGCAGGGCTGTTCTTATGTTCTTATGTTCATGCAAATAAAGGCCCACCCTAAATCAGTTTTCTTGGCTAGTGAAATCTGGAGCCATTTGTCTTCACTGCAGATGGGTTCCTCCTTTGCAAGAGGAATCCTCTATAATAAAAGCCTTGGTGTCCGTCCGTGGACACCAAGGCGTGTGTTTGTGCCTCCCTGGCCTGTACGCATGCCCAGAACAGTGCAAGGGAGACACAACTGGTGGCCATCTTGGGCGGCCAGAAGTGGCTGCCCCGAAAAGGCCGGGTGTGTGGCGGCGGGGTAAACTGGCCGAGGCGGCGGCGGAGCCGCCGCCTCGGCCAAAAAAGACGGAGCAGAGGCCAGTGGCGGCACGGAGGCCGGCGGCGGCCGGCGGCACAGAGCCGACTGCGAATGGCCCGGCCCGGTCACGGAGGCCGGCAGCGGCGCCCCCAGAGTCCGCCCAGCCGCTGAATGAGGGGGAAAAACGCGGCGGGGGAAGCCGGCCAAGGCTCCGCTGCCGCGCTGGAGCCGGGAGGGAGAATTTGGGGCCTGAAACCGGGCAGGGGGGAGAAGCGGTGGGGGAAGCTGGCCGAGGCCTGGCGGCGACGGAGCCGGGCAGGAGGGCGAATATGGGCCCCTTCCCTTCCTAGCGCCCGTTATTCAACGGGCTAAAATTAACTTGTCCCTTTATAAAAGTCCTTCTTAAAGGTGCAAAGAGGAAGAGACACTTCATTGGGCTGCCCCATTTTTAAGTGGCTGTAACACATAGTAGCTGTGGGAGAAAGCCATGGTGGTGTTGGCTCCCTGCCACTACAGAGCACAGTGAGGAGACATGGGCCTAGACTGCCTACCACATGCACAGGATCAAGCTTCTGGTGTGCAATGCGAAAACTTGAAAACAGCCATTGGGGTGGTGTGCTCGAAGCCAGGTTATGCATTAGATAGGAGAATGTGTCCAGTTTGCTTTATGCTGAAGCAGCTGAGTGTATTGTTCTCTGTATCAGGGACTCCCAGGTGTTGTTGACTACTACTTCCATCATCCCCAGCTACAGTAGCCTTTGGCTTAGGGGTGATGGGAGTTGTAGTCAACAACATCTGTTGACATTTCCCCATGGCCACCAAAGATGGATGCAGTTTTTAGAAGGGCTCCCAAGAGTCCCATCTTCATTCTAGCAACTGTGTGCAAGCATTCACGACGAATGCTCATGTTGCAATAAGGAACTGTCTTTGGAACATAGGGAGTTGCCTTATACCATGTCAGACCCTTGGTTCATCAAGCTCAACGTTGTCTACACAGACTGGAAGCAGCTTCTCCAAGGTTGCAGGCCGGCAGGAGTCTCTCTCAGCCCAATCTTGGAGATGCTTCCAGGGAGGGAACTTGGGACCTTCTGCTCTTCCCAGAGTGGCCCATCCCCTGAGGGGAATATCCTCCAGTGCTAACACATAGTCTCTCATTAAAATGCAAACCATGGTGGACCTTGCTTAGCAAAGGGGACAATTCATGCTTGCTATCACAAGGCCAGCTCTCCTCCCTCTTCTTCTACAGACAGAGATGCACCTAGGTAGTTTTGGAGCCTGGACCTAAAGGCCTTTGGAGGCCACCTCTCCCCTGCAAATTAAGAATCATCATGCTCCACTGGGTGACCCCACCACCTGGGACTGACTAAAGAGGATTTTGGGGCCCCCAGGGGCCACTGAGCTCAAGGCTGGCCCAAGGTATTGCAGTGCCTATGGTGAGGCACTAAACTCCTCCTTGCCCCATGTCTTTGGTGGGGGCCCTGTCCCCTTTCAAAACTGACCCTTGCAAGCTTTGAAGGTGGTAGGGGGCAGGGAGGAGGGGAGGTTGCCAGCAGCCCCCTCTTCTCTCCTCATGCCTCTTACAACCTTTGATTGCAAAGATTGCAAGGATCCGATTGGTCCCGAAGAGCTGTTCCAGTGGTGGTGGAGGGGGGTCATCTTGCCACCCTGCTGACTCCCCAAGAATCTGCCACCTGCCTCACCTTGCCTCATGGGAGGACCATCCCTGACTTAGCTCAGTATTGTCCATCCTCACTTCCAGAAGCTCTCCAGGATCCCGGGCAGGAGAATTTCTATGCCCCACCCCCTGAGATATGTTTAAGCAGACATTCCAGGATTTGAGCCTGGAAGGGACTTTGGCTATACAAAGCCTGCGTGCTGCCACTAAGCAATGACCCCTCATTTCACATTATGAAATCCACATTTTCAAATGGCAAAGTCATAGTGATCCATTTCTGATCCTGACCAAATCCACCTTAGATGGCTGCAAGTCTCCCTCCTGCCCTGCCTTTGATTCACTTCTCTTACTGCAGGGTAGTGTTAAGATGCTTTCTCTAAAATGGCAATTATTTTATAAACCTATAAGATGCCATTTATTTTTACTTCTCTCTGAGTCACGTAACAGCCTGCAAGGGTTCAATTATCTTGTAAGAAGAAAAACTTGAGGGGGGAAAAACATAACAGATCTCTGCAAATGATTACCTCATCTAATCGTAGGAGACAATTGAAAATTTGGTGGGAACAATTAGCCGTCAGTTTTGAGGCTCGAAATGTTGGGAACATGTTTCCCCCCCTTTCTCAAAACTAATTTGTACTCCACCAAGAGAAGCTCTATCTTCCCACAAAGTTAAACAGCATGTAATAAGGCCTAGCCCCAAATGAAATGTAGGTCATTTAAAAAAACAGTATTGCTTTTAAAATGAAATGGAGTTATATTTTGTATGCAAATGGACACACAAAGAGATAATTTTCTTTGGATGGCTTTGAAAGTCAGGCAGCCCTGTTAGCGTTTTTTTAAACTGTTCAAACATGGAAATAATGGAACATCCTAAAACTAACAAGTGCAACAGAACGGAAATGGGAAGATAAATGAGTTGGGAAAATTCAGCAGGTCAGGGAAACCAGGGCAGGCCAGAGGAGGAAGGGAAAAAATCCCCATAGATGTGGAGTTGACAAAATGGAATCAAAAGATTTGACACAGCTAGGGATTCTAATAAAGGCAACTTAAACCTCTCTTTGTGTCCAGAGATCCTTCGCCTGTTCCTTGCTTGCTGACAAAAAGTCAGACAGCAGCCGTGCTTAACAAACCTCTCTTGATAGAGTCCTTCTCAATATAGAATGTTGCTCTAACAGAGCCTGGCGGCATCAACCCTCAGGGCGGAACATACTGATAGCCCTAAAGGAAGGCAAAGCATGTGGCAGAGAAAGCACTGGTGGTCCCTAAGGCTCTGTTGAGAAGCAGGTTTGCTTTGTGCAGTCACATGTTCAGTAAGACCTCAACAAGACATGTGTTTCAAATTGTGGGTCTGTCCCAATCACACAGAAAGCAAGGAAGTCCAATCTGAAGAGCAAACAGAGCATGTGAAAGATGCTGATCCCTACATGTATTTATTTAAAATATCTATACCCTACCTTTTCAACACACTCAAGGTGACTAAACATATAATGACTGAACATATAATAAAATACAATAACAAAAATTTGCAGAAAGACATTGGCCACATTCGCACATAATGCAGAGAAACCAAAGTTAATGGGGCCAGAGGTTATTCTACCATTACTGTACATCTGAATTCGTGCAGCTCCAGTTCTGCGATGTGAGCAACCTGAGGTTTCCTCCCAGGAGCTCCAGTTTGAACCCTCGGGTTGTAGTGAGTTTCATCACCCCAACCCGAGGTCCAATTCAGCCTGCGTTGCCTCTGAATGTCTCGCTGACTGCAGAGAGAGTGCTCTCCATTACAACCAAATTCAGACAGCAGAGCGGGGGTGGGTGGGGAACAGAACTGCAGGTCCATTGGACCCATGGTTCTGCGTTACATGTGAATGCGACCAATATAAAAACCAAATTCCAGATAAAAAGACAGGGGAGATCATCTCCAGGACTCTTTATTGTTTACATCAGCATGAATCAAATAAATATACCCCTAGCTTTGTGACTTAAGTACTTGGGGCAGAACTGAATTTAGAAAGACAGGTCTGTTGCTGTTGCCCTTAGAATCAATTCACTTAGAATTGCCTTGCTGACATCGTAACATAACAACAACACCTTTAATGCCATACCTAGTTTGACCCATTGATCCCAGGATAGTAAGAAAGAGCCCAGAGTTGGTCAAATTTGGCCCTCCAGAGTTCTGACTATACTGCCAAGCCTATTCCGCTGAAGAGGAATAAAATGCAGACGAAAGGGTTTGCCACGGACGGTCATACTTGTCTGCGCAGGGAAATATTAAATTAGTGAGCTGCTGGCAAGAGCTGCCTTTTGAAGGTCTGAAATTGAAGGGGGGGGGGAGTCTTGTCAGCTACCTGGGAGATCCTTTGTCAAAGGCAAGAGGGGGCAAAAGGCGAAGGCTCCAGGCTGCATAACTGGGTGGGGATGTCTCTCTCTGCCCTTAAATGCGGCACAGTCGGAACTCCAACCTGGCAAGATCAGACTTCTCCAAATTAGTGGTCTTCAATTACGGCACTTATCCCCTGAAGCTAAACTCAAGATCTTTGAGTGAGAAATTGAAAGCAGGGGCCCCAGCCCTATAACAGGTGTTTAACGGGAAGGCTGAAAGGCAGCAGGTGTCTACATGCTGAATCTTTCAGATAGTGCTGTTGTCAGGGTTTGTGTCAAGAGGCAAAGGTGGTTGGTCCTGACAGCAGCTAAAGGAGAGAGAGGAGGAGAGCAGCAGCGTCTACCAATGGCAGGTTTGTGAACAGAGTGACTCAGTGCTGCTCAAAAGGGAGGCACAGAAACTCAGATCTGAGTCCTCCAAGCCTGACAGCAAATCTGTTTGCAAGGGCTTCCCCATTCACTTTGAGAGGGAGAGCTAGTTTCATGAGCACAAAAAGGGAGATGTGTCTGGAGCTGATGCCTTCATGGGAGCAACAGGAAAATCCACCGGTGCTGGAACTTTACATGCAAAGCAAAGAGTGCTCAGAGCTCCATCACAGTGGGTAATGATTAATGGAAGGAGGGCAAAGATGATCAGTTCTATATCAATCTATCAGCATTACTGCCCACACCTGGTTGAGAAGGTCCACCTCATAAAGTGGAGGAGCTTGCTCCAAGAGTCTTCCTGGGGGCGGCCCAGGACATTTTGCGCACCTGGTGGTCAGCCATCTCAGGCCATGCTGCTCAGGCAGCAGTGACGTCACTTGAGCACTTTCAGATTATGCACCCCAGGCAGTGGTGGCACAAGGGAAGAGGGGAAAGAAGAGGTTTGCCCCATTGGGGTGAGATTGGGAATGAAGGGCACGTCCCAGTAGGGTGAGAAGGGGAACAGAAGCAGGTGGTGGTGAGGACTGTGGAGTGGCAGCCATGATTGCAGGGAGCTGGCCCTTGCCACTCTCTTGACCTCCTCCCACCTGTGCCTGAGGAGACCACCTCACTTTGCTTCATGGAAGGCCACCCCTGCCTAGTTGCATGATTTGTGGGAGGTTTAATGTGTTTGAAGCTGAAGCCGTTCCAGCTCAGATTTTTGTTTATTGCTTCTCTCCAACCTTTTACCTGGCCTGGCAACCATGGAGGAATCTTCTAGGTCTCACCCTCAATATCATTTTGTATCTGCCTTGTTCCAGTGACAGCTATCCAGTGACGACCACCCTGCATCTTTCCATCAATTACACCACATACCTCACCCATTGGAAGCTATGAGTCTACATTCTAGATTCAGAGCTGAGCTGACCCATATGTGCAGATGAATCACCTGACATTGCATCTCTTTAGATGCTGAGTAGGAAATGCATGTCTGCATGCTCTCCCATGTAAAAACAACACCGTCCCTGCTGGTTGAAAGTGGGCACATCATGAAGAAGGCTAGGTTAACCCTTTCTCCCTGACATGGTAGTTTTCTGGGTACAGGGAGATTTTGATATGGAGGAACATTCAAACATGCAACCCTCCCCTCACCTGAAGACTGAAATGTACACTTGCCAGATCTTTGTACCACATGACTCACCTGCATGTGTAGATCAACCCTTAGCTGTTTGAAGTATGGGAAATCAGATTCTTTTTATCTTCAGCTCAGATTTTTGCTTTCTCTGTTTTTGAGGTGTGTATATGTGGATGCCTTGAACTTCAGTTAGCTTTTTGTACTGTGGTGGAAGATCAAAGAATGAATGACAACAATTATTAATATGCTGAAAAGAAAATGTTTGCTACCGATATGTATTGTTTGGTGTGTGTGTGTGACGATGAGTCTCTTGATCTGTAAGGTCACATTCTGATGGTTGGTAGGAATGAACATGTATCTGGGCCCAATTCCAAGGCTGCACCTGGAATCAATAAGATCTTATTTGTCCTTTGTGAATTGGAGAGGTTACATACCAGTGCAGTATTTTCAGTCTCTTCCTTAAAAAAAAAAAAAAAACACAGCCAAATCTTATTTTCCACCCATTCTATTTAACAGTTTCCTTAACCTCTGAGGTATTTTTAGAAATCTCTCTCTCTCTCTCTCCCCCCACCCAACAAAAAAAGAAGGGAATTGGGGGGAACTGACATACTGTGCAACATCACACATGAAGGAACATTACATTCATGCAATTGCACAAGAACACAGTTGTGCAAGCATAAAATGGACACACTGTTGTGCAGCTCTGTTTGTGCAATGTTTTGTTCTTGAGAACCATGTGCACAAGTTTGCGCAGTTTGGACACCATCGCTGCTGAGTGATGCACACCTTGCTGAGGGCCTCCACACCTTGCAAAACTAAGAGTCATTCTATAAATGTTTATTTATCTAATTAAGAAAACATATAGCCCATCTTTCTTTTATACAAAATAACCATCCAAGGCAGTTCACAAACATAATGAGAATCATAACATAATGAACAATTAAAACAAAAAGAACAATTAATAAGAAACAAACATTTAGATTGTGATTCTAGGGACCTCTTAGTTAAATGTTTTGAGTATTTATTTGGCCCAGAGAGGCAGGATAGAAATACCTTGAAATACACAAATATAAATGGAGCCAGCTCTCCTGCTTGTGCAAAGATAGTATAGCAAGATTTCCCAATGGGGACCATGGTGGCATTCTAATGCTGTATGCATCACTGAGGGCATGTTTTGAACATGAAACTGAGGGGGTAGAATGCAGAATGGGTCATTCTTTTTTGCATCTGCTTGTGTCCCATTTTAATCATACCTCATGAACTAGGGCAGAGATAAGCAACCTTTGACATTCCAGCTGTTGTTAAACTACAACACCCATCATTCCCAGTGACAATAAACTGTGGCTGGGGATGATGGAAATTGTAGTTCAGCAACAGCTGAACTCCCTGAGGAGAATAGATGACAAAAATATAATCATCACAGCAATACATAAAATTGAATTAGAACGTGGAGGAGTTTGAAGGGGTCCTTGACAAAGTTGCACTCTGGTGAGTAGGGTTGCACTCTGGTGAGTAGGGTTGCCAACATCCCACTGCCCGAATAAGGAATGTGAGGTGCAGGGAATATGTGGGAGTAATTGCAAGCCTAAGTGCTGCATGTGTTTTTACCACTTTCAACTTAAACTAAGTGTTTAAAAATGTGTAAAAATGTTTTTTTACCACTTTCAACTTAAACTATGGTATAAGTAGTCATTTATTTATTATTTCTCTGTGTTAACCACCCTGAGCCATTTGTTTCTCTGTGTTAACCACCCTGAGCCATTTTTGGAAGGATGGTATAGAAATTGAATTAATAACAACAACAACAACAATAATAACTCCCAACAACAACAACAATAACAACAACCCCCAGTGAGGCACTGCCTTGGCGTGGTTGTGGGGCTTGTGTGCTCTGATGAAGGTGAGAGCTATGCCAGAGGTCCAACCATACTGGACAGGTCTCACCAGAGGAGCAAGACAAAGAGTGCCTCTCCCATCAACAATATGGTGAGATGTAACTTTAATAAATCTATACCGGATCGGTCGTCGCCCGGGTCAACAAGGACCGCGCCAGATGCTATAGTTCCTGGACATCTGGTGGCAAGTGGGCAACAGGACTCAGGAGATTCAGTTGAGAAACCAGGGCTGGAGATTGCAAGGTTACTGGAAGAAACATCGCTTAACCGAAAAAAATATACAAAAAATGCCAACAAGGAAATAATGATCTGCTATTACAAGTCTAGTCCAACTAGAAGAGGTTATTTAAAAAGGATGTACCAAATTTGGAAAGAGAAGCATCCAGATACAGAAATAACAGAACAAAGGCTAGCAGACCAGAGAAGATTCATAATAAGAAATAAAGTATTCACAGGAGTTGAGCTGGAAGAACTGCAAAGAGCAACACAGGCTCAAGATATGGAAGAAGAATTACCACCAACTGAAGCAGTTGCTCAGGCGCAGGTGGAGGAGGTGTTGGAAATAGAGGATGCCACTGTTGCTGAACTGTTTCAAAATCAAAACCAGGCAACCTCCCCTTTGCCTTCATCTCAAAAACCCGAATGCCGTTTAACAGAAAAGCAACAAGAACTAAAGCAAAAAATAACTGAGCACATGAACCAAACAACCACCAGGGTTCGACTTCCAGCTCTAAAAATGGTTGCCAAAAAACAACTTGCTCAGGCATTAAAAGATGTCAATGCTGCACTTGCAGAAATAACAACCAATAATTTGCAAGAAGCAAACCAACTAATGTACAGTGCAGCAATAATAACAACACAAGAGCTTGGATATAAGATCAGTGGAGCTGTAAAAAAAGAAAGCAGTACATCACCTAAATGGAAGATTCGATTAGAAAATAAAATCTCCAGGCTTAGATCAGATGCTAGTAAATTGAAAGATATGAACAACAAGAAGCTGAAGAATGAAAACACCAAACAGTATCAGATCCAAAAATACCACCTAGATTCAAGGAGAATTAGAGAAGTCCTGGAAACAAAAAAGCAGCAAATAACAGCAGTGTCAAAGAAGATTAGCAGATATGAAGCCAGAATTACACAACACAGGCAGAATCTCCAATTTCAGTCGAATCAGAGACGTTTCTACCAAAGCATAGAAGGAGAAACTGCAAGAAACAGTGCAATTCTGGGGGAAATTATGGGACAATCCAATAGATTATAATACAAAAGCAGGCTGGATGAAAGAGGTCAAAAAATGTAACCAACAAATGCAAGATCTAATAATAACACCAGGATTAATAAGTGAAAGAGCAAAGAAAATTAAAAATTGGACTGCGCCAGGTGACGATGAACTGCATGGCTTTTGGCTTAAACACCTAACAAGCCTTCATAAACAACTATCAAAACAGTTCAATCACATTTTGCAAGGAGGTGATATTGAACAATGGCTAACAACTGGGAAAACTCATCTCATCATGAAAGACCCAGCAAAAGGTGCAGTTCCAAGTAATTATAGACCGATCACCTGCCTGCCAACCATATTGAAATTATTAACTGGAATAATAGCAGATGAAGTGATGCAACACTTATTAACTAACAAACAGCTTCCAGTTGAACAGAAAGGAAATTGCCCGAACACCAGAGGCACAAAAGATCAGCTGCTGATTGACAAAATGATTTTAGAAAATTGCAAGAGAAGAAAAACCAATCTAAGTGTTGCATGGATTGACTACAAGAAAGCCTTCTATTCATTGCCTCACACATGGATACTAAAATGTTTAGAAACAACTGGTGTCAGCAAAAACATTCAGATATTAATTAAAAAAGCAATGAGCATGTGGAGTACACAGTTAACAATCAATGGCGAGACACTTGGACAGGTTAGCATTAGAAGAGGCTTTTTCCAAGGGGACACACTATCCCCTCTGTTGTTTGTAATCACCATGACCCCACTTTCACAAATACTAAACAAAACAGGCCTCGGATACCAAACATCTAAAACATCCAGTCAAATCAACCATCTGCTGTACATGGACGATCTGAAGTTGTATGGAAAGTCCCAGTCAGAAATTGAATCACTGCTAAACACTGTCCGTATATTCAGTAGCGATATAGCAATGGAGTTTGGACTAGACAAGTGTGCTGCATTAATAATGAATAGAGGGAAAATGAGAAAAACATAAGGAATAGAAATACCCAATGGAAGCAAGATCAAGAACCTGGAAGAGAAAGAACATTACAAATACTTGGGCATTCTCCAGGCTGATAACATTGCACACACTGAAGTTAAAATAAAAATTGGAAGTGAATACATCAGGAGAGTTAGAAAAATTCTCAAGTCCAAACTCAATGGCGGGAACACCATACAAGCCATAAACACCTGGGCTATACCTGTTATCAGATACACTGCAGGAATAATAGACTGGACCCAGGCTGAGCTAGAGACGCTAGATCGTAAGACCAGGAAAATCATGACCATCAATCATGCTCTGCACCCCTGCAGTGATGTAGATAGGCTATACCCCCCTTGCAGCTCAGGTGGAAGAGGAATGCTGCAAGTCCATCAAACAGTAGAGGAGGAGAAAAGAGGCCTTGAAGAATATATAAGGACAGTGAAGAAGATGCACTTCAAATGGTCAATAAAGAGAAACTATTCAACACCAATGAAAGAAAGCAGGCCTACAAGAAAGAACAAGTCAAGAACTGAGCAGAAAAATGGAGAAATAAGCCCCTGCATGGCCAATATTTGCACAATATAAGTGGAAAATCAGACATCACCAAAACCTGGCAATGGCTTAAGAATGGCAACTTGAAGAAAGAAACAGAGGGTTTAATACTGGCTGCACAAGAACAGGCACTAAGAACAAATGCAATAAGAGCAAAAGTAGAAAAATCCACAACAAACAGCAAGTGCCGCCTTTGTAAAGAAGCAGATGAAACAGTGGACCACCTAATCAGCTGTTGTAAAAAGATCGCACTGACTACAAACAAAGGCATGACAAGGTAGCAGGGAACATCTGCAAAAAATACAGGCTATCTGTAGCCAAAAATTGGTGGGACCATAAAATTGAAAAAGTTGAAGAGAATGAAGATGTAAAAATATTATGGGACTTCCGACTACAAACAGACAAACATCTGCCACACAATACACCAGATATAACTGTAGTCGAGAAGAAAGAAAAACAAGTCAAAATAATCAACATAGCAATACCAGGGGGTAGCAGAATAGGAGAAAAAGAAATAGAAAAAATAACCAAATACAAAGATCTACAAATTGAAATTGAAAGGCTGTGGCAGAAAAAGACCAAAATAATCCCAGTGGTAATTGGCACCCTGGGTGCGGTTCCAAAAGACCTTGAAGAGCACCTCAACACCATAGGGGCCACAGAAATCACCACCAGCCAACTACAAAAAGCAGCTTTACTGGGAACAGCCTATATTCTGCGACGATATCTACAACAGCAGCAACAACATTGATAATAAAATTCAGCCATCCCAGGTCCTTGGGAAGGACTCGATGTCTGGATAAAACAAACCAGTCACTAACACCTGTCTGACTGTGTAAATTAATAATAATAATAATAATAATAATAATAATAATAATAAGTTTCAACTTAGATTGCTTCTCCTCTGCTTATTGATATAACCATGGTTAGCCAAACTGGGTAACGATCAGTGGGATCCGCCAACGATCAGTGGGAACCGCCAGGTGGGGTTAAGCAGGGAGAGCAGGCTTAGTCTGCTCTCTCCACAGAGGAGCACCTGCCTAGCCCTGGGCGGCCAGATCAGCCGACCACACGGCTACTGCTGGCTCTGTCACGGAGCCAGTGGGCACTGCGGGGATCGGGGGCCTTTTGGGTCAGTTCAGTATACTCTGATGGCCTATAAGATTTAAAATATCATTAAAAGGCATTGGCATATAGTGTCTGATTTACCTGGATGTGACATCCCACCCATGATCACTTATCGTAAAACTTCCAGCCTTCAGGATATGTTAATAAGCACTGATCTTCCATCTCCAAACAGGCATGTTTCCGAACCTTTGGGCTTTTTTGCCTGTGCCCACTGTTCGGTATGTTCATTAGCTGCTCCTACCAGGGTTGTACTTCATCCTTTTACACATAAATCGTTCTCTCTTCGTTTTTTCGCCAATTGCAGTTCTAAGGCGATTGTTTATGTGATTCAGTGTCCATGCAATCTTTGGTACATTGGTAAATCTGAAAGAAGTAAAATCTGAAATTTTATCCTTGAGGATGCTGTCCAGGCAAATTGATGGAAAGCATCCTCAAGGATAAAACTGTAAAGCACCTAGAAGAACAGGCCCTGCTGGGAGTGAGCCAGCATGGCTTCCGCAAAGGTAAATCTTGCCTCACCAACCTTTTGGACTTCTTTGAGAGTGTCAGCAAGTATGTGGATAAAGGAGATCCAGTTGACATAGTCTACCTGGACTTCCAAAAAGCTTTTGACAAAGTTCCTAATCAAAGACTCCTGAGGAAACTTAGCTGTCATGGGATAAAGGGACA
Organism: Hemicordylus capensis; assembly: GCF_027244095.1. Taxonomy (NCBI): domain Eukaryota; kingdom Metazoa; phylum Chordata; class Lepidosauria; order Squamata; family Cordylidae; genus Hemicordylus; species Hemicordylus capensis. Next base: position 345,650,665 of record NC_069659.1, on the reverse strand, counting down.
AGTACATGTGTGGATTGCTAACTGGTTGAAAGACAGGAAACAGAGGGTAGGTATAAATGGAGAGTTTTCACAACGGAGGGAAGTAAGAAGTGGGGTCCCCCAGGGATCTGTACTGGGACCGGTGCTTTTTAATTTATTCATAAATTATCTAGAAGCAGGGGTAAGCAGTGATGTGGCCAAATTTTTAGATGATACCAAACTCTTCTGGGTAGTGAAATCCAAAACAGATTGTGAGCAGCTCCAAAAGGATCTCTCCAAACTGGGGGAGTGGGAGACAAAATGGCAAATGCGGTTCAATGTTAGCAAGTGTAAAGTGATGTACATTGGGACGAAAAACCCCAACTTCAAGTATATGCTGATGGTATCCGAGCTGTCGGTGACGGACCAGGAGAGGGATCTTGGGGTTGTGGTTGATAGCTCGTTGAAAGTGTCGATTCAATGTGCGGCAGCTATGAAAAAGGCCAATTCCATGCTAGCGATCATTAGAAAGGGGATTGAAAATAAAACGGCTAACATTATAATTCCCTTATACAAAACTATGGTGCGACCACACTTGGAGTACTGCGTACAATTCTGGTCACCACATCTTAAAAAGGACATTGTTGAACTGGAGAAGGTACAGAAGAGGGCAACCAAGATGATCAGGGGCCTAGAGCACCTTTCTTATGAGGCAAGACTACAACACCTGGGGCTTTTTAGTTTAGAAAAAAGACGACTGCGGGGAGACATGATAGAAGTCTATAAAATCATGCATGGAGTGGAGAAAGTGGAGAGAGAGAGATTCTTTTCCCTCTCACACTACACTAGAACCAGGGGTCACTCCATGAAATTGATTGCCAGGAGGTCTAGGACCAACAAACGGAAGTACTTTTTCACACAACACGTGATCCACTTGTGGAACTCTCTGCCACAGGATGTGGTGACAGCCAACAACCTGGATGGCTTTAAGAGGTGTTTGGATGACTTCATGAAGGAGAGGTCTATCAATGGCTACTAGTCAGAGGGCTGTTGGCCACCTCCAGCCTCAAAGGCACGATGCCTCTGAGTACCAGTTGCGGGAGAGTAATGGCAGGAGAGAGGGCACGCCCTCAACTCCTGTCTGTGGCTTCCAGCAGCATCTGGTGGGCCACTGTGTGAAACAGGATGCTGGACTAGATGGGCCTTGGGCCTGATCCAGCAGGGCTGTTCTTATGTTCTTATGTTCTTAAGTGCCAAAGTCCGGATTGCTGAACATCGATCCCGTTTTTTGCATAAGGTGGTAGAAGCCCCTCTTGTGATGCACTACATTGATAAACATCATTCTGCTGATGACATCTGCTTCTTTATTTTGTATAAGTACTGCGGATCTTCTTTCGCATTATCAGACGTCTGCTGGATTCTTCTCCAGAAAGAAGCTTTTTTCATCAATTTTTATTCAACTGTGGCACCCCAAGGTTTGAACTCTGCTAATGATTTGGCCTTGTTTTTATAACATCTTTCTAACATCCTTCATATATATTTTCTGTCTGGTCCTATTACAGTTGGTCAGTCATTTAGTCTTGTTTTCATCAAATGATTTGGGATGGCGTGGCTCTTTTCTCAGTTTTTATGAGGGAAGTATTTACTCTTACTGTTTACTTTTTGTTGGACATTTCATTAGGTCCTTTTCATGATAGGCTTTCTTAAATGTTGTTCCTATTTTTGTTAACAGCCTAACATGTTTTGGGTTCATTTGTTTCTTCTTCTTTTTCTGAATTATTTAGCTCTCTATTGCAGGTATCGTTATACTTGGTTTTTCTGGCTTACATGTTTGTTTGGGAGTTTGGTATCAGTAAAGGGCTGATTCACAGCCGTTAATTATATATTCTATTAGAATTACATTCTATTTCCTTGGCAAATATTCCCATGGTACATACTGTCTCCCCTTTATGGGCAGTTTGAGCTTTTAGGAACAGCTGCAACGTCTCTTGAGTTCAATTTTCCCCTTCCTTGTAATCTGGGATAAGCTTGTGTTAGTTAGGTGTATTTTCAGGCTATAATATGCCTTGATAAACCTTTCTGCACAGCCACAGGTTTTTCACTTTCGTGTAAGTTCTTTCCATTAGTTCTGTTCTAGTCTGTTATCTATATCAGTATTTTTTATATTATTTTTTCAGTTTGGTTTTCATGTATGTAAGTCTTTATTCTTTTGGCAAATATTTCCATGATACGTACTGTTTCCTCTTTAAGGGCACTTTGAGCTTTTAGGAACAGCTGTAACGTCTCTTGAGTTTAATTCTTTTCCCTCCCTTTATAATCTGGGACAAGCCCGTGTTAGTTACGTGTATTTTCAGGCTTTACAATGCCTTGATGAATCCGTCTGCACAGTCATGGGTTTTTCCACTCTTGTGTAAGTTCTTTTGCATCTTTCTCATTAACTCTGCTTTAGTGTGTTATCTATATTATTATTTTAGTTAGTTTTTCATGTAAGTACCGTTGTTATTTACCATAGGCAGTTTTCATTGTTATCTCTCTTGAAATGTTTCTATTTTGTTATTTTTCTCATTGAAGTTTTTTTGACCTTGGCTGCAGCTGAGAAACCGCCTGCATTTATTTATTGTTTATGACCCATGCTGAGTTTTTTCCCCAGCTATATGAACCCCTTTACTTTTTCAAATAGTTGTTCCAATTAGTTTTGTGACGCCTCACAGTTTAGGTATGTTTGTTTCCTTTTCCCCTTGTAAGTGTTTCGCATTCAGTCCTTTATATTTTTTGTAGTGTCATGGTTTCATGTTTTCATTTATCTTAACTTTATTTATGGAAAATTGCCTCTGATGAAGCCTTTCAGTGAAACAGCTATTATCCCGGGACAGCTGTTGTTTGGCCAATCTCCTGACACTACTTGGCTCCTATCGTCTGTTGTTATCAGCCACCTCGGTGCATGTTGTCTGTTCTGTTTGAAAGTATGCATCATCAGCTGAACTTCAGGCATTTATGACATCTTTCTGAGCACATCGGTCCCTTCCTCTGGATTTGAGCATTCACCATTTGCTCTGCATGTACTTTTTATATTTCCATATTCAAAGACATTTTGGACTCCATTTGGACATCTGCACATATGGTTTTGTGTATTTTGTTACCACGTTTTGTAATTTTATATGGCCTTATGTTTATCCATGCTAACATGTGTGTTACCGATGTGGCTGTCTGCTATAATGTTTGTTGATAGCTGGTTTTTCATTTTTTTCATAATACATTTATATATTATTCCTTATTGTATTTATTATTTCTTTTGTCCACGGGTTTCTTGCCATTGTTTTTGCTTTTTCATTCCGTGGACCCCGTTTCCTTTCTTGGCTCTGTCATGGAGCCAGCGGGCGCTGCGGGGATCGGGGGCCACGCAGCCCCTGGAAGTTCCAGCATGCCCTGTGCAAGCATGCAGGGCATGCTGGAGAGACCCCTGAGCCAGAAGGCTGCTTTTTAGCCTCCTGGTTGGGGGTCTACTTGTGAGTTGCCATGGAGCCGCACCCACATTAGCAGAATGCTCGCTCCGGGTTAGCAGAATGCTCGCTCCACCTGGGCTTAGGGGAGAGTAACTTTAGCAGGTTACCTGCCTTGGTGAGACCAGGCTCAGCTGCGAGCCCAATGGTTCTCACATGGGGGTGAAATCGGGCTAGGCTCCCTTAGCCCAATTTTTCCCAATCGTGTCTGGGTGTGATGCAATTTTGTTTTCTAGAAAGAGAAGTGTTAGTCAGTAAAAATAGGTTTCACACATGGGCACTATCTAGTAGTCATCGATTGAATTATTTTCATGACCCTGATACCTCGATAATGCTGAGTTAGCCCATCATTGATGGCTGCTAATGTTGTTACTGTCCCCCACATGGGACTGATGGCAGCCCAAAGCCTGCAGCCCTCCAGAACCACAAGGAACTCTGGTAGGGAGGGAGAAGGGAAAGGAGTTGGTGCTCATTAATTATTTTGTTATGAATGAAAAGAACTAGTTTGATCTGAGCCACAGGTTCTTCCCATTTGCTGAAAATAAGGGCCAAATGGCATCCTGTAAGCAACAGGCAATTTGGGGGTGAAATAAGGGACATTTGTGCTAATAAGGGACTGTTGGTAACCCTACTGGTGAACCCCCTCCTGTGTGGGTGGGCTCATATTGATGGTGGCAGAGGATGTGGGTCTTTGTTGCTGTGGTTTCCACGGGCGGCGGCAGCAACAGAATTCTACCCAGGACCTACCATATGGCATCCACAATCTCCCACCACCACACACACAATTCCCTCAACATAGAATCATTCCAGGGCATGGTGGGGTGGGGGTGGAATGGAAACCACCAATGTGTACCATTGTACAGTATTTCTCCTCTACAGCATGCTGGAATAAGAGCACATTGTGAGAAAAAAATTCTAGCTGGCCCCAATCCTCCCTGGAAGGTCAATGGTAGATGGTGCTGCTTCTCTGGCGTCAGCTGCTGGCCTTGCTAGGCTGCTGGAGCCTCCACAACAGTCCAACGATGCTGACTGCTGACACCACGTCTGTTGAAGATGTCCCGTTAAGTCACCTGTGGTGTGTACAATTGCTCTGAGATGGACAAAGGAATCGGAGCATATCCCGTCTCTGCAAGCTCAGTAACATTAAGTGAATCTATCTGTGGTTATATTAATTATTTTACAGTGTTGTAAGCAAGTCAGCAATCTAATATTTTGTGCCATTATTCCATAAGACCATGACTAGCAGGATCCAATGAGTGATTTTTAAAATAAGATGGTAAGTGCCCTCAATCTTCCATTTCAAGAGGCTTTCCACCCTGTATTTCTTAAACTGAATGCTTTAGCATCCAAATCCTTGTAGGGTCAAGTTATTCCTCTCAAATGCATTTCGTGCCGCTCTGGAAATCAGGCAGAAGTCGATCTGTTTGAAATGTTGACTTCAAGCTCCAAACTAAGCATTCCTGCCTTACCTTCCTCATATACTGGTCCCCTTCCATACTAGAGATGTTAAAAACAGCAAGTTCTTTGATTCTAGTCTGGTCTTTGCCAGCATGGCTTTTGAGTTTGCACATTCTCTCTACAAAAAGGTGATTTTTCTCCCTTGGGGAAAACAAAAAAAGCAAGTGAGCTTAAATAGCGCTTGACACACCGGGGGGGGGGGGATGGTCTGTGTTTGCAGTTTGCTTTACATCCTTGCCGTAGCTGACCTGGCTTCTGCACTGGAGTCCCTGTAGCACTGCTGGGGCATTGCTTTTCTGTAATTAGCTGCAAGTGGAATTAAAATGGAGGTGCCACACAGCATGTAAAAGAGCCCTGTTTGAAATAGCAGTGCCCTTACCCATGGCCAAGATTATTCTACTCACAAGTAAGTTCCATTCAGCAAAGGTCTCTGGCAATTTAAAATAAAAGTTGCTTACAGGTTTGGCCCATTTTACTGCTTCCTTCTGATTCCTGTTGGGGGATCAGGAAGCCATTGTCTGCTGAATAGCCTCTCTGTGAATTGCGCCATAGATTTTTCTGTTCCTGCATAGAGGCACTATTTCACCATTAAAAAATAAAATAAAAAAGTGACCAGAAATCAGTAATTAAAGACTCCTCCCATGAGCACAGAAAAGGATACAACACAAATCACAGAGATGTAATCCCAAGGGTCAATTTCTCACCATTACCCCAGCAGAGATCAAAGAAAACAGAATAGGCTGAACTTGTGAAATGTTTAATTTAAAGATTCAGGAGCCCTAAAAAGTCTTAATAGTAATTTGTCCACACTACACAGGCTGGAGCTGCAACTTCATTTTATGTCTCAAGAATCACCAGGATGGGGGGTGGGAGGGAAATTGGAAAACACTGAAAATCAATTGATTAGGAAGCAACATCATCTGGATACTCCGTAAAAAGAAAGTGAATAAAAAATAGCAATGTTGGGTAATTCCAATGCCAGAGAGATAGAGAAAGAAACCCCATGGGTAGGAATGGTCCTGGAGGGTGGAAAGCATCTAATCCCTCATCACTCCTTCAGAGCCCTTCTCTGGCACCCAGGTCTGCAACCTCCTTATGTAGGCAAAATATGATTGTGGGTGTCCTAATGAAGTACTTGAGAAACCTGGAAAATTATTTTAATAATAAAAAAGATGTATCAAAAATTTATAAAACAAGCCATTAACTCTGCTAGGAAGATGGGGAAAGACCTTAGTCTGGCTGTCCAAGCAGAAAAATAAGAGCATGAGGATCTCCGGAGGGTGGAAAGGCAAGGCAGCTGGGACTCTACAAGTTCCCTGAAAAAAGGAGGGCACAGGAGAAAAGATGGGGGGAGAATGAAGTGAGAGGAGGACTGTAGAGGAAGCAGTGAAGCCCAGAATCAGGAGACCTTGTTTTTAAAGATCAATTTGTTTGCAGAAACACCGCCACTGGTAATGAATGGTGCCAGCATTTTGACCTCCGCGACCTTCAAGAGCAGTAATGCACTTTCCAAGCATCTCTGGCCATTCTGTCCAATTTCGCCTAATCCCATGTCTACCCTCCCATTTGAGGCTATTTGTGGCTATGGCCCACAATCGTCAAGCAATAGTACCATTATAAGCTTCTCTAACAAAAGGCTTCCATGATAATTTTCTATCAACTGACAAGATCTCCTCCTGTTACCCAGACACATTCTCTCGCTCCTTCCTGGTGATTTCTTTTCTTGTTTCTGAGAAGTGCTTCACTGGGGGCGACCTCTCTCACTGCTGAGAGACCTGCTAAAAGGAAGGGGGGGGGGGAGAGAGAACCAACAAACACATCAAATGTGAAAACCTCCTCCTGCAGGGCATTAGGAGTGAGTGGTGAGCTAGCTGACTCTTTTTTGACACACCAGAAACCCTGTAGCAAGGTTTCTTGGGAATCAATTCAATTAGGAACACACTTTGCAATTTGCTTAAAGTCACTCCTACATGATGACAGAAAACGTGACCCCTAAGATGCACAATATACCAAATACAAAGTGCAACCAATTTCAATGTGCAACCAGACACAAAATATGTCACACACCCACACCCCGCCAAATGTGCGATTCTAAAAGATCATTTGTGCAGTTCAAAAATGCAAGTCCTGCAAATGTATTATGTTCGATAACAATGAGAAGTGAAGACTCCAGGCTCCTCTAGAACCCAGACCATGGTCAAGGGCACCCATTTCTCCTACCCCTGCCAAACACATTTCCCACTGTCTCCACAGTTTCTCCCCACAGATACTTTACCAATGAATTTTTATTTTATTTTATTTTATTCAATTTATATACTGCTGTTCCTAAAGTGGCTCAGGTAATCCGGACCTAAACCATTCAGGGCTTTAAAGATAATAACCAGCACTTTGTACTTTGCCCAGAAACATATCAGCAGCCAGTGCAACTGTTTAAGAACAGGCATAATGTGGTCTCTCTGGGATACCCCAGAGACCAATCTGACTCCCACATTTTGAACTAACGTAAGTTTCCGAACTACATACAAAGACAGTCCTACATAGAACGCATTGCAGTAGTCCAACCTGGAGGTTACCAGCTGGTGTACCACTGTTTTCAGGTCATTCTCCTCAAGGAATGGGTGGAGTACTTGAATCAATCACAGCTGGTCACAAAAGCACTCCTGGCCACAGTCTCAACCTGAGGCACCAGGGTGAGACCTTGGTCCAAGACCACTCCCATGCTACAAACCTGTTATTCTGGGGGAGTGTAACCTCATCCAGAACAGAAGGTTCTATCCCGTCTTGCAGCTTATGACCCCCAACAATGTGCACCTCTGTCTTGCAGTTTATTATCCCTCATCCAGCCCATTATTGCCTACAGGCAGGCATTTAAGGAGCTAATGGCATTTCCTGATATTGATGACAAGGAGAAATAGATTTGGGTGTCATCAGCATATTGATAACACGCAGTACCAAATCCCCTGATGATTTGGTGAAGCACCCAGCGGTTTCATGTAGATGTTAAAAAGCATTGGTGACAGAATGGAGCCCTGAGGGACTCCACATAGTAGCTCCTGTTTTGAGGAGCAACTGTCACCAAGCTCCACCATCTGAGAGCTGGTCTTGTGGTAGCAAGCATGACTTGTCCCCTTAGCTAAGCAGGGTCTGCCCTGGTTGCACATGAATGGGAGACTAGAAGTGTGAGCACTGGAAGATATTTTCCTCAGGGGATGGAGCTGCTCTGGGAAGAGCAGAAGGTTTCAAGTTCCCTCTTTGGCATCTCCAAGATCGGGCTGAGAGAGATTCCTTACTGCAACCTTGGAGAAGCCGCTGCCGGTCTGTGAAGACAATACTGAGCTAGATAGACCAATGAATCTGACTCAGTATATGGCAACTTCCTATTTGAGATATAGGAGCAGAGCCACTGTAAAACAGTGCCTCCTATCCCCAGATCTGTCAGGCGATCCAGAAGGATACCATGGTTGATGGTATCAAAAAGCTGCCAAGAGTTCCAAAAGAACCGGCAGAGTCACACTCCCTCTGTTAATTCCCAGGCCTATCAAGGCCGTCTCAACCCCTCTGGTCCTGCACAGATGTGACCCAAGGTTTTGTTCTCCAAACTCCAATTTAAACCCTCAGGTAGTGAATTTTGCCACTCATACCTGAGGCTAACAGCTACCTGCAGCTGAATGCAGAACTGCAGGTTCAACTATCTAAAACCGGAGAGAGAGGAAGCTCCTCCCTCTCCCTGGCTATGATTGGCTGTGCAGGCTGTCCTACATGAAAGAAGGAAGCCTGCACAGCCAGTTCCCCCTCCTCTCTGCTGTCTCGCTGATTGCAGAGAGCCTCCTGTCCATTACTTCTGAATGCGGACAGGAAAGCAGGGTGGGTGGGGAGTGGAACCATGGGTCCATTGGACCTGCAGTTCCATGTTATATATGAATGCAGCCATTGCAGACGTGCAAATATTATGGAATGTGACTCTGGGCAACAAATATGTGTGAACAGATATGGAAAATACACAGCTGTGTGTCACAGCAGTGCATGTGATGTGTGCAAATTGTACACACATACCATTGGGCAGTTCTGAACTTTCCTTTGAAAATGCCCTGAACAATGCTGGTTTCACTTCTCCGGGTTTACTCAAGCCAGAAATGACAGCCAGAACTAGAGCTCGCTGTATCTCTTGCCTGGTAATTAAAAGCAAGATATTGCCAGACAAGTCCCTGCTTAAAAGCAGGGACCTTTAGCACAGGGATCATTCATTCTGTAATGCCACTAGTTGGGCTTTCCATCTTCTGCAGAATGCATTTTTCTGGCTTGCACAAGTGCTCCGTCCAAGGAACATGCTTGAGTTTGCTTAATGTCAGTTCAGACATGCATGCTAACCTCTCGTTAGCTGTAGTATGTGTGAATCACAGATTATTCAACATCCTAAGATTTCACAGATGAAAACAGGGACACATTTGTGTCCTGTTCTCATGCCAAGGATTGCTACTGAAGGTCTCGCTTCCACCCAGCAGCACCACTGGTCACCATACGATTTGCATGGTGATGCAAATGGCCTCTGAGCTCGTGCAGAGGTCACTGTAACAGTAGCTGGGCTAGCGCAGTGGCCTGAAATGGGCTGCAGCATGAACGCTCTGTCATTTGGGAGGCCAGCGGTGGGATGGAAGGCGCCCCCGCCATCCCTGCTGCTTCTGCCACCGTCCCCACTGCTGGTTTGTTTTTAAAGATAAAAGAAGGACTAAGAATAACTTTTTCCTCACCCCGCTTGACAGCTGGACTGGACCAGGCCCAGGCTTGATTGAGCCTGCGCCGCCCAGGGTGGCTCGAATCTGGTCCAGATTTGAGCCAAACCCGGCTAGCCAGTTCCATGCACATCACTACCAAGGAGTGCTCTCTTTTGAGAGTGACAGGATATGGAGACACGCATGCCCCCCCCCGCCCCGCAGCCCATTTGCTAGATCCCTGCTAACTGGGCAAAAGGACACCTTTTAAAGGTGGTGATTTTCTTTATTTGGCAGGGGGAAAGCAGCTGGCCCTATCCACCCCCAGCACAGCATCCCTCCGGTGACCGTTGCTGCTGTCTCTCTTATGTTTCTTTTTAGATTGCGAGCCCTTTGGGGACAGGGGGCCATCTTATTTATTTATTTATTTATTTATTTATTTATTTATTTATTTATTTATTATTTCTCTATGTAAACCGCTTTGGAAGCTTTTGTTAAAAAGCGCTATATAAATATTTGTGGTTGTTGCAAGCCCCAAGAAGGGGCGCCCCTGCAACACCTTTCCCGGCTCCAGCCACTGGCAGACCGCTGGAGTCAAAGTGCTCCTTGTAATCTGGTCGCTTCATCGCACACATGCAAGTTTTTCTTTGCTCACCATGGCCACATAGCTTGGCAAAGATCACTGAAAACAGTGGCCCCCTTCACCTGGGATTTCCCATGGTGGCCGATCTGCATGTGCCACAACAGCAGTCCCAGCCCAAGAATTTGTATTAGGAGACATCCCCAATGTCACCCAACTCTGGCCACCTGGGAGTGCCCAAACACACAGAGCAGCCTTGGGCTTGAGTGTAAGGCTTGAGTGGAGAGAGGAAGGTGATTTGTGTGGGTTCTATTGTTAAACAGAGATACCAGGGGCCCCATTTCAGTGGGGCCCCCTATAGTTGGATGGGCTATCTCATGAGTGGGCTATCTCATGGAGCCTCTGGTCCTCTCCAGTGCAATGGCCCTCTCTTGAGAAGGCTAATCCCTGGCTGGCAAGCCAACATGGGGGCAGGAGTGTGTTGGGGCTTCCTGGACTGCTTGGCCCAGGTCTACGAGTCCAAGAGCGTTCTTTGTCACAGTGGATGAAACCCCAGGATTCTTTGCCTGCCCTAATATACATATTCCCTCCTAGGGAGTCACCATGATCCCTTCCTGGGGTATCAGAAAACAAGGGCCCCTTGACATCCCCCTGATACAGTTATCCTTGTGTGGTACCCCTGATACCCAGTTATCCTTAACGCAAGTTATCCTTGTGTGAGACTGCGTGGCTGCCGGGCCCTTGCAAGGGCTGCAGTGCAACTGGTTTGATGAAGGGGTTGAAATGCCCTTTCCCTCCCAAGGGCGGCCGACTGATGCCAAAAAGGCATGATCATGTTCAGAACGCCCCCTTGAAGATTGTGGCCAATGGTTGCAAGGCTACTGGTGTGCTGTTGCTGTGTCCACAGTCTGGTGATGCGAACAGCCCGCGGCTTGCTGGGATTCAGTCTCAGAGGACCAGGATTCAGCCTCAATGGACCAGGAAGAGGGAGGGGCTCCTCTGCCCAGAAACCGAAGGTTCCCGGACCGCAGTTGGATGATTGTCTGCGGTACAATTCTCGGGTTCGGTAGTTAACCGCAGGTTTGTCAACCCGCGGTTTCATGCCATGTCGGAAGTCGGCCATTGATTTAACAACTGGAGCCCTGGAGTTGGAAGCTGAAGCCTTAACCTAGCAAGTCAAACTAGCATTTTAAGAAAGCATCCCCAGGGACAAGTGGACCCTGTGCCACACAGAGGTGCTCTTACCCCTGGACTTCCGGGCCAAAGTCCAGGGTCTCCACAGCCCCTGCCCCCCCAATCCTCTTTACTCTGTCCTAGGCGGTGTGATCACCCACCCGAGCATAATGATGCTTAATTTGCGGGGGGTGGGGGCTCCAAAGGCCTTTAAGTCCAAGCTCCAAAATTACCTAGGTGCACCTCTGGTGCTCCTTTTGCCAAGTTCCACTCAGTTTCCAGACCTCCTGTTGCTTCCCATCCATATACTTTCCTGTAGGCTCACTTTGCAATTGGAAAACCAGTCAGCGGTGAGTTTCCCCTTCCCCCACCTCAGGTTCTTTGCAGCTTCCCTTCAGGCAAGACAGGCCGTGAGGACCCCTGCTTTAAATCATCAGGAGAGGTCCATCTGCATTTGCCACCGGCTCGTCTGGTGGCTACTCAGGGACGGGCCTTCTCCGTTGCTGCCCCGAGGCTTTGGAATGCGCTCCCTAGTGCAATAAGAGTCTCCCCATCTCTGACATCTTTTAAAAAGTCCTTAAAGACGCATTTCTTCACCCAGGCTTTTAACTGATATGGTTTTAATTGTTTTGAATGTTGTTTTTAGAATATTGTTTTAAAAATTTTAAATTGTGTTTTACATTTCTTGCTTTTAAATTTTTGTTTTGTTTTGCTTTTGTTTTTAATTAATGTTTTTCTTTTTAATCTTGTTGTAAACTGCCCAGAGACGTAAGTTTTGGGTGGTGTAAAAACATGATAAATAAATAAATAAATAAATGATTATGACCATGGCTACACTCATCAGGGTAGAAATCTGAGGGAGTAGCTTCAGCATAAAATATGGTTCAAATTATCCCCACAGGCTCAAAACAACAAACAAACAGGAATGAGGCTACAGTGCACTCTTTTATTCAGAAAAGGTGTAATCCTGTCATGTCCACTTAGAACTTCAGTCGCATTATGTTAAAGCGACGCGAGAAGGCCTCGTAATGCAGCTTGTCTCTGCTCTCCACCTTTCACATCTGGAGAGACGTGAGCTTAAAATCAGCTCTTTAAACCTACTGAGTATGCTGCGCCAGGCGTGCTCTGTCCTTTGTAAAAATGGATGTGGGCTTTTCTTTCTTTTTAAATTAGAGCCCTAACAACAAGTGTATAGACCACCTGGTGGAAACATTAAACGTTAAAAACTGGCAGTTGAAGAAACACACATCCCGATGCTAAATCCTTCTCCATCAGGCACACCCCTTGTACATTCTTTGGAGGGGGTTGCTCCTGGGAGCCCCTGTTGATTGATGGAAACTGTGTGAGCAGGGGTGCCGTCGGGAGTGGGGAGCCATCCTCCCATAGGAATATGAGAGGAGTTCTGCTGGGTGATGCTATGCAAGGATCGTAGAATCTTAGGATCTGAGAGTTGGGAGGGTTGTTATAGATCTTCTAGTCCAACTCCCTGCTCAGTGCAACTGCTACAGCAGCACAGCCTTTACAGTCAGGAGATTCTTCCTAATATTGGCTGAGTTACAGAGCAAGGATGTACCAGTGCAGTGAGAGAACAGCTTAACATAACTTCCCAACTGATTGCACCGGTGTAGTGAGAAAGTGGCCATTTTTCACACACACACACACACACACACACACACACACACACACACACACTTACTTTTCATGAAGCTCTCTGTGCCACCCAAAATTATGGAAAGAAGAGCTGATCTTGTGGTAGCAAGCATGACTTGTCCCCTTAGCTAAGCAGGGTCTGCCCTGGTTGCATATGAATGGGAGACTTGATGTGTGAGCAGTGCAAGATATTTCCCTCAGGGGATGAAGCCGCTCTGGGAAGAGCAGAAGGTTTCAAGTTCCCTCCCTGGCTTCTCCAAGATAGGGCTGAGACAGATACCTGCCTGCAACCTTGGAGAAGCCGCTGCCAGTCTGTGAAGACAACACTGAGCTAGATAGACCAATAGTCTGACTCAGTATATGGCAGTTTCCTATGTCCCTATGTCCCTGAGGGCTATGCATCCCTCAGGGACATTTTTTGGGGTGGCAGAGAGAGCTTATTGGGGAAGGAGAGAGCATAAAAAATGGCTGCTTTCCTACGGCACCCATGCAGTTAGTTGAGAAGTTCTGTTAGGCTGCACTCTTGCTGCACTGATGCATCCTTGCTCTGTAGGTGAGCCAGTTAGTCTAATCTGCTTCCTTGTAATTTCAGGTTCTAGTCCTACCCTCAGGAGCAACAGAGAACAAGTCTGCTCCGTCTTCTATGCAACAGCTCTTCAGATATTTGAAGACGGATATCAAATCTGCCCTTAGTCTTCTCTTCCCCAGATGAATCATACACAGCACCCACACCTCACAGAGGTCTTTCCTTGCCCTACGATCCTTTAAGCAGAGCTGTCTGGGAATAATGAGTCCTTGGGCTTTATGCATGCAAATCATGCCCTCTACACTGACCTATGGCCCTTCTCTTCTTTCTTCTTCCTTGCCAAACTCCGAAGCCAATTTTTACAGTCCCTCAGCTTTCGGAAAAGCTCTTGGAGAAGAAATGATATTTTAAGCCTTGTGTTTTGTTCAGGCCTCTGCTTCTGTAAACGTAAATGGATCAATTCTCCCTGGATCAGGGCTATTGGCACATCATAACAAAATCTCCAGACAGTCTGCACTCAGTGCTCATTAACTTACATACAGCCACAGTGATTTCAACAATAGTAGATATGTTGGCGAGACACGGATTTGGCCTACTGTACATTGATGCGGGACCCAACATGGAGGATATTCAGGCAAAACTCCCATAGAAACTCCACAGGGATCTTTCGCCTCAGTAAGGGCTCAAGGATGAAAGCCACACTCTGGAGGAGAAAGGGATGTTCACCCCTAATTAGCACACTGAAGCAAGGCTTCAACGAGTGGTAGGTTAGGTCGCCTCAGATGAGCGGAAATAAATCTCAGACAGGAATTGGTTTTTAATGAATGTCTCACAATTGCCTCTCCAGCAGCTTGGATAATAATAATTGACAGAGAGTTCTTGTAAAGTGCTCTCTCCCCCCCCCCCCGCCGTATATATATATATGTGTGTGTGTGTGTGTGTGTGTGTGTGTGTGTGTGTGTGTGTGTGTGTGGAGGCTTTGGAACACACTTCCTCCTGAAATAAGAGCCTCCCCATCTCTTACAACTTTTAAAAGGGCAGTCAAGATGCATTTGTTCACCCAAGCTTTTAATTAGATGCCGTTTTAATTGTGTTTTAATAGTGTTTCAATAGTTCTAACTTTTTAATTTTAATTGTTGAAATGTTTTGATCTTGTATTGGCTGTTTTTATTGTTTTGTAAACCGCCCAGAGAACTTGCGTTTCGGGCGGTATAGAAATGGAGAGAGAGAGAGGGGTGGCGGTGGGGGGCGGGCTTCTTACCCTACAGCAGGGATGCACAACTCAAATAACCTGGTGGGCCAGAACCAACCATTACTTGTGTGCGAGGCTGAGCTCAATTTTCAACACATTATTATATTAAAATTAATTATTTAAAATATTAATGAAAGTGAGGGGGCACTTGGAGTCGGGGGGGAGATTGGGGGAAAGAGGGATGGTGTCAGTGGGCTCTGGCCAAGGAGCAGAGGACATCTTGTCTCAAGCAGAGAACTTCTTAATGGCTCCTGCTCCGAGCCATATGTTGTGCAGGCCTGCTCTACAGTATGGCTTTTTCTCAAGAGTTAAGTCACAAGTGTGAACAAGTCCTGTGCCTATCAAGGCAGGGAAACCAATACTAGGTGAGAGCCAGCGTGGTGTAGTGGTTAGAGTGCTGGACTAGGACCGAGGAGACCCGAGTTCAAATCCCCATTCAACCATGATACTAGCTGGGTGACTCTGGGCCAGTCACTTCTCTCTCAGCCTAACCTACTTCACAGGGTTGTTGTGAAAGAGAAACTCAAGTATGTAGTACACCGCTCTGGACTCCTTGGAGGAAAAGCAGCATATAACTGTAGTAATAATAATAATTATAATTATAATTATGTATACACTTTACTAATAGCACATTCTTAATATCATCTTTTCTGCTAAGAGTGATATTGAGATTGTTCACAATTGTTGTTTACCCTTTGGGCATCAGGTCTGCCACCTAGCTTTAACTAAGCCGTGAATTCAGGAGGGCTGGCAGCAGTCCATCTGCGTAAGACTACAGCCGGAGCACAGAAATCTTGCCTGCAGCTGGAGCACCAAGTCCTGCCAGTGGCTCTCCCCTCCCCCCACTTTTGATTTTTAATCATGAGTGCACACCAAGCCACGCCCCCTGCATCTGATGTCACATGCAGGAGGCGTGGCTATTGCCCAGGAGAGGGCCTGTCCAGACCCTCTCCCATCCTCCCCAGTCAGCGATTCATTGATTCCCCCCACCCAGCTGAGTTGGGCTTCTGCCCACCCCGCAGCCCAGCCAGCATTTCAATGAAACATTGGCTGGGGAGGAGAAGGGCAAGCCTCACTTTCCCAGACGGCAAGCGCTTCATTCTCCAGCTGGGTGCAGGAGGGGGCAAGGGGGTGCCTTGGGCAAGGAGGAGCCTTGGTGCCCCCCCCCCAGATCCTGGCAGCCGAGAGATGGCCATGCTCCATTCTCCCCATTCCCCTGGACTACAGGTTTGCTGTATTCTTCTGGGTGACTTGGATCAGGCGCAGTTATAGTTCCTTTGGAGACCTGCTACATCTGTAACCTTAAGCAAAATATAACGGAGACTCTGCTTTTTACATTTGTGCTTGTTCTGGAGTTGCATTTAGCAGGGGGAGAGCAATTGGTCCTATCCAACCCCAGCGCAGCATCTCTCCCATGGCTGCTGCTAGAATCTCTTATGTTTCTTTTTTTTAATTGTGAACCCTTTGGGGACTGGCAACCATCTTATTTATGTATTTTCCTATGTAAACCGGTTTGAGAGCTATGGTTGAAGAGCAGTATATAAATATCCATAGTAGTAGTAGTAGTAGTAGTAGGGTCAATTACTTGTCACAGTTTTATGCACCAGCCCAGAGTTTGTGATGCCCCCTTTCCCCTTATTGACTTCATAATCTTTTATATCATGTTGGCAAGCATTGTTATATTGGAGCACTGGGTACCCTTTGAGTTTACTAGCATTGGCTATCTTACCTGAAGCACCCTTGCCTCCTCGGCCTATATCCAGGCCAATGCAGCTGTCTTGGTTAGAGGAGAGCAAGGGTGTTGGTTAGATTTGCCTTGGCAAAGACACCTGCACTGGTGGTCTTACTTTGCCAAGAAGCTCAATGCTGTGATCTCAACTGTGGAAATGGGGGCTGTAAAGTTTGACTCAACCATTTCGCTTTCTGTTTGTCAGCTTGTTAGCAATGTGATAGCTCCACTGAATGTTGAGACTGGACTGAAAATTGGTACACCTGTTCAGGACACAGTTCTTCCCCATGGTTTACTATTGGGGTTTGGGGATTATTTAGCAAAGTGCCAAGGAAACTACCCCTCCAGTTACAGAGTGCAGGGTTTAGTTGTTGCAGCTATTTAAGGAACACGCATGGAGGTCACTGTAGAGTCTAAACTAAATTGATGTATTGGTGAAGTACATTTGAGATAGAAAAGACCTAATCCTATGTAATGGCTACATAATGAATGGGTGGGTGCGGGAGATGTTTCCATCTTCTCTCTAGGAGGAAAGGAAGAGGACTGACTCACTACGGGAAGTACCTGAGGAGTCAAAGCAGGGATCATAGAGGACAGGCAATCAGAGACAGGTAAGGAGATCCTCACTAACTACCTCTACTCCCAATGCCCCTAGTGGGCATTAGCATAACATGGACAAGAGATCTCTGCCCCAAGGAGCTTACGCTCTAGAAAACGATACAAGAGGGGAAGGGAAGCCTGAGTAAATGTTGGAGAGGAAATCCCAGTGCATGAACTTTTGCACTGACAATCCTAGTGGTCATTAGGATAGTCGGTGCAAAAGGTTGATGCACTGGAACTTCATCTTCAAAATTTACTCCTGCTTCCCTTCCCCTCTTGTGTCATTTTCTAGAGCATAAGATCCTTGGGGCAGAGATCTCTTGTCCTTGTTATGCTAAATAAATTCCTCCTCCTCCTCCTCTTCCTTCTTCCAGGCCTGCTTTCTTTAACAGGTCACCATCAGCATCAAGAATCCAAGCTTCCCTTTCCCCATCACCACCACCAGGGATGTAGCTAGGTGGGCATGGACCCTGGGACAAAAAGTGAAGATGGGCCTCTGTTTCCCTTCTTCTTCAGAGTGGTGTGAGAGGGGAGCAAAGAACAAGCTGTCACCCAGCCACAAGCCCTCTTCCCCCCCCCCTCAGGGGCCAAGGGACATTTGTCCTTCCTTTCTTGAGTAGTGACACCCCGGAATATCACTAATATTGGGTCACAGAATCAGTGGGGAGGGGCAAAATGACAACATTAAACACAGACTGTCAATTTCACCCTGCTGTGAATTTTGTTTGTGATGCTTGACTGAATCAGCAGATTTGAATGGAATACATTCAAGCTGACACACATACACATTTAAGACAAAGGCAACCATACTTTTAAAACCTAGGTTTTCCCCCCTTAAAATTTTTTTAAAATGATATATGACTCTCAGCTTTGCACATGCTGAGCATGAAATGGCTTGATAACACAGAATGAAAGCAATCACCAAATGCAAGTCTGTTTCTTTTGGCATTGGTAGGAGTTGCTAATGGATCCCTCATCTGATGTTAGAGGAGTGTCAACACAGAAACACAGACGCAGAGAGAGAGAGAGAGAGCATTAAAGCTTTATTCCTTGAGTTTTCACCCTTTTGTTTTTGTGTGTGTGTGTGTGCTAAAACCATAGTCCAGTCCAAAAGAGTATCTCCTACATATAGCAATGGCTTATTTTAATCTCAAGGCTAGGGTCAGCTCCAGGTTTCAGGGTCCTTGGCAAACTGCCCCTTGAAGCCCCCTTTCCACTGAGAAATATAATGGCTGCACTGTTGCATGACTCCATTTGTACAATATCTGTGCTTATGCAACAGCTTGAATGTTACATTCCACAATGTGTGTAATGTTGTGCAATATGTCAGCTACTGCATCCTGTGTCAATGTAATAACCCTGAGGTTCCCAACAGGGGGTAGTAGTACCTCTAGGGGTTAGGGTTGTGCTTTTTTTTTTCCTATTTTGTTTTTGGCCCGAATCCGAAACAGCCCAATTTTGTTCTTTGTTCAAAATTGCAAAATCCGAATCCAAAACTTTTTGGATTTTAAAAAATGGCCCTGGGGCAAAACTAGTGGGTGGGGTAGTATTGCCCAATGGGTGGAAGCTACCACCCAAATTTCAGAGGAATTGGGCAAAGAGCTGATTTTTGGTGAATTTTTGAAGTTTAAGATTTTTCCCATAGGGAATAATGGAGGTTTCAGCAAAAGTATAGCTTCACATCAGGGGGAAAGGGGTGGACCAGAGCAGATTAAGGTGCATGGTAGTGCACAGTGGGGGCAAGGAAGCTGCCAGATTATTTCAAAGGAATTGGGCAGAGGGCTGATTTTTAAAGCTTTAAAGGAGTTTACGTGTCTTTAAGGTTCTTCCCCATAGGGAATGGTGGAGGTTTCAGAAGCCCCATAACTGCACTTGGGGGGCACTGGGGTGGCCCAGAATGAGTGGTTGTGTAGAACACATAGGGTGCCAACCACCCCCATGGGTTGCTAACCCATGGGGTACTGGGTTCAGTTGTTTCTGAGATGTTTTGAGTGTAGATTCTCTGGTAGCATATGAGAGTGGATTCATAGTTTGTCATTAAAAATCTCATATGCTACTAGATAATCTACACTAAGAACACCTCAGAAACAACAGAACCCAGTACCTTGTGGGTTAGCAACCCACTGGGGTGGTTGGCACCCTATGTGCACTACACCACCACTCGCTCTGGGCCACCCCAGTGCCCCCCAAGTGGAGTTATGGGCTGCTGAAACCTCCATTATTCCCTATGGGAAAAATTGTAAAGACGTGTAAACTTCAACAAATGACAAATAATCAGCCCTTTGCCCAATTCCTTTGGAATCTGGGTTGTGGCAGCCTGGCAGGCACCCATTGGGGCACTACCACCCAACTCACTCTTCTGCCCCTGAATCCATTCCCAGGATGGCATGCAGTAGCCATAGCAGACCAGCAGGCTGGGCTCAGGTTGGCAACAAGGCAGGCAAGGGCAATGGCATGGCATCATGGCAATTCGAGGCATGCAATGCTGCAAACTAGTTCTCTCTCTCTCTCTCTCTCTCCAATGATGTCAGTGTCGACACCTTGTGACCACAGAACCCTGTGGTTGTATTTGGCAGAATAGAGGAGGGGGTTACCACTGCCATCTCCCGCGCAGTATGAGATGATGCCTTTTAGCATCTTCCTATATCACTGCTGCCTGATATAGGTGTTTCCCATAGTCTGGGAAACATACCAGCGGAGATTCAAACCAGCAACCTCTGGAGAAGGGGCACATTTGTTTTAAAAAATTGGGGACCCTTCTCATAACCCCCAATACTGAAATAACTCTTGAATTTGGGGTTATATTTTAACTGATTATCTCTCTATCTCTCTATCATTTTTTGCATTTCTATACCGCCTAGTACAGAAATCTCTAGGTGGTGTACAAATTAAAACATTAGTTTTACTGCCTTGGATGAAAAGGATCAATCAGATCATGTCTAATACTTTGGATCTTGCCTCCATGTGTGGGGAGTGGGGGGCAATTGTCCCCCTTGCTCCCCCCTCCAAGGCCCTGATCCCACCTGTTAGATTTCTCCATGATAAATAAATATATATTTAACAGTAAAGCTCCCATCATCAACATATTTTCTCTCAAGTAAGTCATAGGAACATAGGAAGCTGCCTTAAACCAAGTCAGACCATTGGTCCATCTAGGGCAGTATTGTCTACACTGACTGGCAGTGGCCTCTCCAAGGTTACAGGCAAAAGTCTTTCCCAGTGCTACCTGGAGATGTCAAGGAGGGAACTTGGAACCTTCTGCATGCAAACATGCAGATGCTCTTCCACTGAGCTGTGACCCCATCCCCTAAGGGGAACATCTTGTAGCAGACAGTTCTTTTGTTGATGTTCTTATTTTTCAGGCAAGCATGCATTCAGGCAGTTCTTATTTTTCAGGCAAGCATGCCCAGGACTGCAACCTCATATTAATTTTCAGCTTATGATTCTGCAATGGGTCCAGCAATAGGTGTGGGTGGATGGGAGTAAGCTATGGAGTTACTTACATAGGAACATAGGAAACTGCCATATACTGAGTCAGACAATTGGTCTGTCTAGCTCAGTATTGTCCTCACAGACTGGCAGCGGCTTCTCCAAGGTTGCAGGCAGGAATCTCTCTCAGCCCTATCTTGGAGATACTGCCAGGGAGGGAACTTGGAACCTAGATGCTCTTCCCCTGAGGGGAATATCTTACGATGCTCACACATCAAGTCTCCCCTTCATATGCAACCAGGGCTGACCCTGCTTAGCTAAGGGGACGTCATGCTTGCTACCACAAGACCAGCTCTCCTTCCATCCTCTCTGGTGCTACCCATGACTGAGGGGCATTCTGTACCGCAGTTATTTTTACACTGATGTTTCCTGCAAATAAACACATCAATTTGTAAAGGACAGCTACATATCTTAGATATCTGGGGACATACGAGGGACCTCCGATCAGCCACAGCTCCCCAGAGTGTGTCCATTCTGAATGCAGAAACATTGGTGCAGTAACAGCATTAAACCACCGCAGGAAGCGTGAAGCAGCTCAGAATTAGGATTTCATCACCCAAGAGCTAAAAATGGGTGAGTGTTATATTTTTAAACATCCTCATTCGCTGGCAATTCCAATCTCAAAAATGCTCAAACTGGATTTTAGGTAGCAGCAATTATTGGTATATTTCAGATGAGCACAGCGTGAAGAATCAAACCAAAGAACGATTTGAGAGCCAAATATGAAGAAAGAAACAGAGAGAGTAGGAATATATATATATATATATATATATATATATATATATATATATATATATATATGAGAAAAGACAGACCAAAAGGAAGCCTGAAAAGACAGGAAAGGACTAAGTATCTGCGGGAAGCATGTATTCTTATGTGCGATGTGAATGACCCATTCTTGGGTAGAATGTTATCTCTATATGATCTGCAGAATTTCTTCTCTCATCTGTGGCAAGTGTAGAAGAGTGAATTAAGGTCTTAAGGGAAAAATCAATAACAGGTGGGGGGAAGGAGAGCAAAAGATGACAGCAGAAGGGCCTTTCAATAGCTGTAGGATGATCTCCAGAATGATTGAAGGCAAAGTGATCTATCCTAGCCCTTAGCAAATGGGGAGGAAAAGCCCTCCCCAAATCAAAACAAAACATGAAGAGATTATATCTTTTACCTATTCCTGAAGGAAAATTCGTCAAGCAGACATCATTGGTCAAAGCAACACTTCCAAAGGTCTACATGGAATATTTCTCAGTTTCAGGGAGCCAGTGCTGTTTAGTGGTCAGAATAGCTAGGCAGCTACTATTACTACTATGATTTATATCAGGATTTCTTAACCTTGGGCCCCCAGATGTTGATGGACTACAACTCCCATCATCCCCAGCCACAATGGACATGGCTGGGGATGATGGGAGTTGTAGCCCATCAACATCTGGGGTTAAGAAACTCTGATTTATATACTGCTTTTTTAAAAAAAATGAAAAAGCTCTTAAGTGGTTTACACAGAAAATAATAATAATAGTTCCCTGTTCCTAAAACGGAATCCAAGGCTGTTACCAGCAACAGTTACGAGAGGGATGCTCTGCTGGGGTGGGATAAGGCCATTTTCTCTCTCCCTGGTTATTATAAAGAGACTCATGGGAACATAGGAACGTAGGAAACTGCCATATACTGAGTCAGACCATTGGTCTATCTAGCTCAGTATTGTCTTCACAGACTGACAGCGGCTTCTCCAAGGTTGCAGGCAGGAGTCTCTCTCAGCCCTATCTTGGAGATGCCAGGGAGGGAATCTAGAACCTTCTGCTCTTCCCAGGGTGGCTCCATCCCCTGAGGGGAAGATCTTGTAGTGCTCACACTTCTAGTCTCCCATTCATATGCAACCAGGGCAGACCCTGCTTAGCTTAAGGGGACAAGTCATGCTTGCTACCACAAGACCAGCTCTCCTTTCCTACTCGCCAAACTGAAAGGTGCCTCTTTGCCAGAGATGATTCCAAGGGGTAGCAATGAGGAATGAGTGCTCTCCCCATATTATTTCCTGCCCCCTCATCCAGCAGACTCGAACTTGACAGCACAGTGTCAGACAATACAGTCATAGTATATTATAGCTTGATTTTTTAAAAATGGCCTCTGTTAAAAGAAGCCTCTTTCACACACTCCTGTATCCCAGAACAAGCAGCAGAAGCCAGTGCAGCCAGGTAGGTAGAAGACTCCTCCAGCCTCCCAGGAGCCAGAGCAACCCCTTCGCATTCCTCCTGATCAGGAACTGGTCTGGGTCAGACTATGGCTGCCTTCGGACAGAATGGCAAACTGCAGGTCCAACGGACTCACAGTTTGCCTCCATTTCACTCGTGCGCTCCCAGATGAGCCGGATCTACTGTCTGGGAGAATGTAAAGGGAGATGTACTGGCTACGCGGGCTTCCTTCGACAAATGAAGGAAAGCTGTAGCAGCCAATCAAACAGGAGAGAGGGAGGAGCTTACTACCCTCAACTGTGGTTTGTGCAGATGGCATAAACTGGAAAACAAGGCAGCAGGCTTCGGATGACGCAATGCCGCTTTTTGACCTGAGGTTTCGGCAACGGAACTGAATTGCAACCTCAGGTACAAATGCAGATTTGGAAGATAAAATCAACCGTGGTTCGTTGATGAAAACTTCTTGGGTTCACTCATTTTTGGACAGCAAAAACCTTCAACCTCTGGCACAGTTGCCTCCAGTTTAGCGTAATATCCAGAGGCGGCCTGTGTGTGCATGGAGATACAGGGCCATCTCCATAGATGTGGAAGTCTGTGGGGAATAATGGAAAAACCAGTATGCTTTTTGTTTTCTTCTGGGGCAGGGGAATTGTCCCCACACCCAATCCCCCCCCCACCAGCGTTCACATCTCTAGTAATCTCCCTTGCAGATTTCAGCTAGCCTAGGTAGTGACCTCTTTCCCCACCCATCTTTCCTGCCACATGGTCTTGGAGGGAAAGAGAAAACTAGCTGGAATATAGACTGGAAGGTTAGGCCTAATCCAGAAAGATAGCATTTAATAAGAACAATCTGGGAGGGATGTGCACACAACTGGCCAGTCTGGTTCAGTTCAAATGGCGACCAGATTTGAACCAACCTGGCCTGGTCCAGTTTCTGGCCCAGGCAAACTGGGTCTGGTCCAGTTCGGCCATCGAACCAGGCCAAATTGGTTCATGGGCTGGCTCTGTGGGTATAATTGTAAAGGGGAATCTGGTAAGGATTACCCATTACAAGTAATGGGGGGCTCCCAATAGTAATGCTGGGTGGGGGAGAGCAAAAAGGTACTTTCTAGCTTTAATTTCCAGGCTGTGGGGATGGTGGAAGCAGCTGCAGTGGAGGCAGATCCTCCAGTCCCCCTCCCCATTGGCTGTATGTATTTGTGAGGCAAATGGCCTCTGCACATGAACAAGTTCACGAAAACTGCCGTGCACAGAGGCCTGAACTCGGCCGAACCTGCCCAGGCTATCATCTGGGAGGCAGGTGGGTGGTGGGTGGGTGGAGGAGTCATCACCACCAATATTTCTGCCTCCACCATGACCGCCATCCCTGCTGTCCAGAAATTAAAGGTAGAAAGTACCTTTTCACTCCCCCTGCCGCATTACAATAGGGAATCCTCCTTTACTTGTAAAGGGGAATCCTCGCCAGATCCCCCTTTACAAATATACCCCATGAACCTGTTCTTAGAACCAGGCCCGGTCCGGCTCAAATTCAGACCGTCCGAACCGTGGTTCAGATCAAGCCCATCTCTAGAGTCTGACCCATTTTCTGAAAAACTTTGAAAATGTGAAGCAAACTTTATCCGTAAGGTAAATAAGTTAAAAATTGTTACCTAAGCTCTATAAGTATTTCATGTACAGCAAAACCCTCGCTACTCTGTTTCTTTGCCTAATTTTTCTAGAATCACCCCTGCACTTTGACCAGTGATGGCCCACTGCCAGCCCCTAAGACCACCTCTGTGCCTAGAGTATTTGTATAGTGGTGGCAGAGTGACTCTCTCCACTGTTGTTCGGTTGTCTCTCCCATCCAGGGTTGCAGGGCGACAGCTTAAGTTGGTGATGCACCATCATTTTCTGCTATCTTGCTCAAAACCAGTGAGGTTGTTGCCATGACCAGCTCTACCTGGGTTAGCACAGCCCTACCCAGGAAGAACTGCTCATGAGAACCACTGGGATTTATCCCGATCCCAGCACTCCTTGGGCAGGTAGCCCAGGTTTTTTACCTGGGCTAAAAGTGAGGTAGGAGGGAGCACACACACCCTCCTCCCTCACTATCCAGTCATGTGGGCCACCAGCAGCCCTTTGGGGTAAATAATAATCATAATCTACTCTCGCTGCTGACTTCCCAAGCACCTCTGGCTTAGGGATCATGTCAGGCATGATGCTTGGCAGACCCTTGCAGGTGTAAATCTTCCGAGTGACATGTTGCTGAAAGATGTTCCTGCCCTCTGTAGGGTCTTTGAGCAGTGCCAGAGAGGACATTTTCTATAACATGCCTAGAAGCCAGAGCTTTTTTATTTTATTTTATTTTAAATAGTCAATAGTCCTTTGCAGCACCATGAGCATGACATGCTTGGGAGCCTGTCCAAACTGGGGGTCTGAATACAGTTCATTTGCTGCACTCCCAATCCTAAACAACAAAACCAAACCCCAAAGGGGGGGGGGAACCCCACACCATCTTTCTCCTTTGATGGCTGTCTAACAATATCTCTCAGGTAGCAGCTTTCTCTGGGTACCCCTTACCATATTCGCTCGCCTTTATCCTTAATCAGAGCTCCCTTTGTAGGTCCCTCTGGTTTGTAGTAGATTGTGGCCTGCTGTTTGCACTCTCGGCACCGGCTCCTAACTAGCGCACCTGTCTCCTCAAGGATGCCTTTTTGTTTGCAGCAGCTTTCCTGTTTCTCTCGCTGTTCTGCCTTAACCTCTTCTCTACCGAGATACACCTACACTTGAGAGCACGCCAAAGAAGTGCTAAACATATGTATGTGGCATTCCAAAAAATGGCCTAAAACCCCATGCTTCAAGCTGCAATGTAAGCCAATCAAAGTAATGTATGCATTACACTCTCCAGAACAACTGTCACGTTGTGCTTAGTGTGTTAGACTAGACCTGGAAAGGTGTGGGTTCAAACCCCCTCTCAGCAGGGTTGCCACATTCAATGGAGAAAGTTCCTGGATGCAGTAGTCAGGTGCGGAGGGGTGCAAATGTTAAAACCCTGCATATTTGACTGGGATTGGAAAGAGAGCTCAGCTGTGGAGCTTCACAGCTGTTTCACACATTCCCCCCTATAGTGTTCTTTGCACAGGTTAGGAGCTCATATAGGCCGGATTCAGATGAAATATAAAACCAGAGATCCACTCACCTCTGGTTTCGCTAGCCGGCTGTCTGGAACCGGGAACTACAGTTAGAAGGAAAAAAGAGACCTGGGGTTCCCCTCCCCTAACTGTAATTTTTTCTTTTGGTTTATAGTGAGTTACGCCGCTGATAACTGCATTTTGGTAGCGCCTTCATTATGTCCAGGCTGGGTCTTTCTTTTGAACTCCTCCCTCATTCCGGCTCCTATTGGCTGCATGGGCTGTCCTTCAGGAAAGAAGGAAGCCCACACAGCCAGCTCCCCCACCTCTCGGCAGTCTCACAGATTGCAGGTCAGCGAGACTGCAGTAGGCCTGAACACAAACCAGAGCAGGGGGCGGGAGCAGAACCATGGGTCCACTGGACCCCAGTTCCACTGTAGGCCTGAACCGGGCCATAATCTTGGGAGCAGTAACTGGGGGTGGATCTACTGCAGAGCTTCATTTTTTCACATTGTAACAATAAAGGACAGTTGAATTTTAATACCTGTTACTCCTTGTACTTCTTCGTGCTATTCCACACAGGCTATATGGAGTCTGTTCTCACGACCATATGGTGGTGGGCTGGATGAGAGCCCTGTGCCTTCCAGAAGACCCAAGCCCCCAGTTGGGTTTATTTACACACACACACCCGCCCACGATCAGACTGCGGTGTGCCCCAGGAGGGCAATAAAACCCAAGCTGGGTCCACCAGTAGCTCACAATGAGTTGAGAACATAGGAACAAAGCGGTGGAACATAGGAACAAAGGAAGCTGCCATATACTGAGTCAGACCATTGGTCTGACTCAGCTCAGTATTGTGTACACAGACTCAGTATTGTGTACACAGTACTAGCTCAGTATTGTGTACACAGACTGGCAGCAGCTTCTCCAAGGTTGCAGGCAGGAGTCTCTCTCAGCCCTATCTTGGGGGTGCCAGAGAGGGAACTTGGAACCTTCAGATGCTTTCCCCAGAGTGGCTCCACCCTTAAGGGGAATATCGTACAGTGCTCACACTTCTAGTCTCCCATTCATATGCAACCAGGGCAGACCCTGCTTAGCTAAGGAAACGATTCATGCTTGCTACCACAAGACCAGCTCTCCTCCCTTAAAAGGCAGCCTTTAATACAGCAACAGCTTTCTTCTCTCTGGCCCTGCTTTCCACCGGACTATATGGCTGCCAACAGCATGGCAACAGCTTAAAATGCACTGACTGCACAGACCAAAAAAGCATAAGTTAGGACAGGCTCCATTTGTGTCCTATCTCACGTTTAACCTGGGTTGATCTGGGTGACCCAGGTTTGGGACTGCTGGGCCGGGAGGATTCCCACTGATGACTACAGGTTCCTGGGTTTGTTGGGGGCAGTAATTTTTATCCTCCAGTTAATTAGCAGAGTACTGAAGAAGTTACCCACTCCAGTTACAAGGTAGTTTGCAGAGTTTAGTCATTGCAGCTATTTAGAGAAGACAAATGGAGATTCTTGTAGAACTAAATACTAAGTAGATTTATTGCTGAAGTACACCTTTGGATAGGAAAGACCTAACCCTTAATCTAAAGAACTGCATAATGAATAGGGAGAGAGAGAGAGAGAGAGAGAGAGAGAGAGAGAGAGAGAGATGTCTCCATCTGCTCTCTAAGAGGAAAGGAAGGGGTTCTGACACAGCACAGGAAATATCTGTAGAGGGTATCAGGGGCCATAGAGGTAGAACAGTTAGGGAGACCCTTACTCACGGAGGCGCTTCACACAATTGGTGTGAAGTGCCGGAGAGGGGGTTCTGTGGGGAGAGCGGGGAGAGCAGCCGCTTGAGCTGGGCGGCCAGATTGGCTGCCTACACAACTGCCAGCTCCGTCATGGAGCTGACGGGGTGGTGGGGATCGGGGGCAGCCCCCGGAAGTTCCAGGATGCCCTGCGTGAGTGCACAGGGCATCCTGGAGAGACCTCTGAACCTGAGAGGCTGCTTGCAGCCTCCCGGCGGGGGTCTCCTCATGTGTCATGGTGCGGAGCCGTGCTGTGGCGGCACACGATCAGAAAACCTGGGTTAGTGGAGTGCTCGCTCTGCTAACCTGGGCTAACGGTAGGGTTACTTTGGAGGGCCAACCACCAGAGAACCACTGGGCTCTCCTACGCTCCCGCTGGTTCTCACAATGGAGAAAAACTGGCCCGGTTTTCCCCCATCGTGAGAAGAGCTTCACTGTCTCTGATCCCAATGCCCCTAGTAGTCAGGATAGTTGATGGAAAAGGTGATTCACTGGAACTCCAACAGGGTTAACCCTCTCCTAGCCAGGACTCTGTGGTCATGAGAGCAGGCTCACTTCCTCTTAGCTAAGAGGGGTCCTCCTTGCAAGATGCACAAAACTGCAGATTGTGCATCAAGCAATGAGTATTCTAGACACGTGGGACCTCAACTATGTCACTTTGAAAAAAGGGGGCTCTCTCTGTCCTATACTTCACTATACTAAACCCAGAGGCCCACTAACAACTTCTCTTGCTAACTCCACAGGTGATACAGAATGAAGGGGAAGGGGATTACTGAGCCATATTATAGAGAGTGTCAGTTGTCCGTTTCTCCCCCAGATAAAGAGTAAAACCAGATTTTAAAACCAGATGAGATTTTTTAAAAATGGAACCAATGTAGCTACAATGTCTGGAGAGAAGCATCAGAAAAATTGGTAAAGTTCATTAAGGTAATCTTCCTGCTCAAAATCCTTGACATTTCATATCCAGGATGGCACTTTTTCTAAACATTGTGGACAGGATGAATGATTGTGCAGGCCAGTCCTGGACATGTGATAACCCTGCCTCTGAGCCATGAATCTCATGGAGTGACATGAGCTCTATCATTATCTCTTAGCCTAGCCCATCTCATAGGTTTGTTATGAGTACAAAAGTGGGGGAAGAACCATGTATGCCCCCTGAGCTAATTGGAGGAGGAGTAGAAATTATAAATCAATTATAAATTGTAGTCCAACAACATTTGGGAACCCAAATTTGAGAACCTATGGGTTATCCTGTTTTATCCTGACCACAAGCCTGTAGGGTAGGCTAAGCTGAAAAATGAAACTTGTATCTAAGGCGACCCAGCCACTGGGGGAGGGGGTGCATTTCCTGCACAACTCCCATTGGAACAAACTGTTGGTTTTAATGGTTGTGATGCAGGAGAAGTTCTCAGTTAATTGCAACTACAGTCAGTAAGACACCAGAGATATGTTCCAATACATCAACCATGTATTTGAGGGTCAAACTAGACATGGCTTCAGAAATCCATAATCAGACACTCCTGGTATATTTTCTCAGGCTAAAACAGCTGCAGGGATGAAGGGAAGATGCTTAAATTGGGATTGTGGGTGGGAGGTTAACCCTTTCCCTGCTTTGCACAGTCTTGATTCAAGATTTCCCTTTCTGGAGTTGCTTTTTGGCTGTGGATGGGGGAAAGACCAGAACCATACCACTTGGCAGAATGGTACAGATAATCAGCCTGCTTCAGGGCCAGAAATCTCTGTGTGGGCTGCACACAGCTCCATGACTGTCATCATCATGGGAGCAAAAGAGGTTGTCTGAATATACCCTCCAGTGCCAAGTTCTCAGGGCTCCCTGTTTTTTTCCAAGCACCAAATTGCAAAGAGCGCTTTGAACGCTCCACTGGTGACTTGAAGTGGTCAGGAAAACACTCAAACAGCAGGCTGGTGAGGACACAGCAAGGTATTGTGGGTAATTAGAGATTAATTACAATCCCATAGTTTGTATCATGGTTCGGGGTCAGCGCAGGGTCAGTGCACATGGCAAACTTTGAGAGCTGTGACTGGATGGATGACGCCAACTCAGAGTGGCCCAGGAAAGTGAAGCGTGCAGAAATGAGGAGCCAGAGAGGCTGGGCAGGGGACTCGCAGCCAGGGTGCTGGCGACAGCCGTGACACAGGCTGGTGGGGCCTGGAGGCACTGCAAATACGCTAACAAGCAGCGCAGAGGAAGCAGCTGGCTTCACCGTCCCTCTGCAGCCAGGCCTTCTCCAATTAACCTCTTCTGAGCTCGCTGCAATTTGGCAAATCTGGGGCACCAGTTGCTTGTCAGAGAAAGTGGCTTTAAAAAAAGAAGCAGCAGCAGCAGAGGAAGATCTTTCCCCTCAAAACAAAGTGTCTCTTCCTCAATTTGCAGATGCATTGTGAGGGTTTGTTTAATCCTTCCAAATCCTGTCTCATCAACCTCAGGTGGGCGGTCTTTTCTTGGCAAAACTAGAGCTGTATGAGCACCTGTCCAGATACATCACAATAAGCACTGCATATTTTAAGAACCCTAAGGTTTTGTGAGGTGTTAGTAATATAGGTAACAAGAACAAAATTTAGTTGTAGTAGTAAAAAGAAATAACATAAGAACATAAGAACAGCCCTGCTGGATCAGGCCCAAGAACGCCCATCTAGTCCAGCATCCTGGTTCACACAGTGGCCCACCAGATGCCACTGGAAAGCCCACAGGCAGGAGCTGAAGGCATGCCCTCTCTCCTGCTGTTACTCCCTTGCAACTGGCATTTGGAAGCATCCTGCCTTTGAGGCTGGAGGTGGCCTATAGCCCTCCCAATAGTAGCCGATGATAGACCTCTCCTCCATGAAGTTATCCAAACCCCTCTTAAAGCCATCCAGGTTGTTGGCTGTCACCACATCTTGTGGCAGAGAATTCCACAAGTGGATTATGTGTTGTGTGAAAAAGTACTTCCGTTTGTTGGTCCTAGATTTCCTGGCAATCAATTTCATGGGATGACCCCTGGTTCTAGTGTTATGTAACTATTATGGGGTTGGCGCTCTCTCTCTCTCTCTCTCTCTCTCTCTCTCTCTCTCTCTCTCTCTCTCATCTCCCAGTTGGCATTATCTGGCATCAGTTGTCATCTGAGAACTAAGCACCCAGTTGATTTGGATGGAGTTTCAAGTCGGCATGATTAGGACTGCAGCCCTGCCCAAGCAGGTATGGGAAAGACCGTAGTCCAGGGGAAGAGCCAGGGCTGTCCTTAGAGAGCCCTGGTGGAGTGTGGGGTCTGGGGCAAATCAGCCAGTGCAGGGCCCCCTTCCAGTTAAGAAAGGGGCCCGGGGCAGTCGCCCGGCTTGCCATGCCCTAAGGACAGCCCTGGGAAGAGCATTTGCTTTGCATGCACCCGTTTCCAGGTTCAGTCCGTGGCATCTCCAGCCGGAGGAATAGGGAATGCCCGTCTGATACTCGGGAGAGCTTCTGCCACTCACCATCTGATGGTGCCAGATGGACCAATGGTTTGACTTGGTATAAGGCAGCTCCCTATATTTCGGTGAAGTGCTGTGGAGATCAGGGGAGCTGAGCTTAGCCCAGCCCAACTGCTGCTCTTCTCTACATACTCCAGATCATGGAGACCAAGGAGAAACAGGCTCCAATCAGGCATGATCACCTGTCCGCTGCTGCAGCAGCAGTCCCTGTACCTGCTTGAAGCTGGAGCCTGATGCACATCATGCTTCTAGCCCCCCTGACCTCTGCAGAACTTCTTGTCTAAGTCAGCTCAGCCCAATGCATGCCACTTCTGGCTCCTCAAATTACATAGGTCTGAGCACACACAGTAACTAGAACCACCACCGCCAACCCACCGCCATTTAGTGGCAGTGCATAGGCAATCCCCCCCCCCCCACACACACTTTTCAAAAGCATCCAGAAATTATCTGGCGGGCCAACCAGCAGAGGCTTTCTGAGGATTCTTGACCACCGGGCATCTGCCTCCAGCTCAAGCCCTGCATCACTCCAGGCAGGCAGTTAGGAACATAGGAAACTGCCATATACTGAGTCAGACCCATTGGTCTATCTAGCTCAGTATTGTCTTCACAGACTGGCAGTGGCTTCTCCAAGGTTGCAGGCAGGAATCTCTGTCAGCCCTATCCTGGAGAAGCCAGGGAGGGAACTTGAAACCTTCTGCTCTTCCCAGAGCGGCTTCATCCCCTGAGGGGAGTATCTTGCAGTGCTCACACATCAAGTCTCCCATTCAGATGCAACCAGGGCAGACCCTGCTTAGCTACGGGGACAAGTCGTGCTTGCTACCACAAGACCAGGTCTCCTCTCCCAGTTGAGAATGCCCAAGCCAAGAGCTACTGAGTCTCTGCAGGAGGGAGAAGTTGCTTGGACTGAGGAACCAGGCCCGGGTCAGCAGCTTTGTAGGACCAGGAAGAACAGGGGTTCCCAACCGGGGGTCCCCAGATGTTGTTGGACTACAACACCTATCATCCCCATTGGCCTTTGAGTCTGTGGATGATGGGAGTCATAGTCCAACAACACCTGGGGACCCAAGGCTGAGAACACCTGAGGTAGAACACTATTGGCCCATTGCATCACCTGACCCCTGCCGAATTATTGTCTGCAATAAGTGAGGCACTTGTTTCCCACTGCTGGAGTCTCCAGCTCAAGACCCCTGTTGCCTTACATGGGGATTGTGAGGATAGGACTCCATGCCATAAACATACTATTACCTGAGCAGAGTTTCTGGATTAGAGTGGCTTCTACGTTAATGACGACATTTTTCTGGCGTTTCCTCCTGCCACCCTGTCCCTTTAAACAAAACTTTTCTGCTTGTCAGATTCAAGCTGAGATTCTAAGCCTGGGCATGTGTGTGATGGAAATGAATGGGATTTCCTTCCAAGTAATTACGCTCAGGATCAGGATATAAGAAAGTGAACTGCTGGTGGGGTTTCGAGGAGAAAGAAGCTGCAATTTGCTTTGGCAAAGGACAGCTGCTATGGGGGAGACATACCCACTCTCTTGTATGCTACCAGCCGAATCTGCAGGTGGCGGTTGCTGCTGTGCTGAACTGAATGAAGGCCTCTGTATGTTCTGAGCATATGAGCATCCATTCCCCTTGCACAACAAGGGGGCATTTTCCCCTCTGCCTGGATTTGATATCCACAGGCATCTGTGCATTCTGCTGGTGCCGGGAGGTGCTTGCAGTAATTATTCTTCATCATTTGGAGCAGGCAGCCTTCACATTTCTATCGATAATAAGCAGCGTGATCCAAATCTCCTCCCACTGAAGGGTTTTGGGGACATTTGACATTTCAGAACTGTTGGGGTTTGTGATTATTTAGCAAAGCACCAAGGAAGCAACTCTTCCAGTTACAGAGTGCAGGGTTTAGTGGTTGCAGCTATTTAAGGAACACGCATGGAGATCACTGTAGAGTCTAAACTAAATTGATTTATTGGTGAAGTACTAAAATGGCGCAGTGGGGAAATGCTTGACTAACAGGCAGAAGGTTGCCGGTTCGAATCACTGCTGGTGTGTTTCCCAGAATATGGGAAACTCCTATATTGGGCAGCAGCGATAGAGGAAGATGCAGAAAGGCATCATCTCATACTCAGTGGGAGGAGGCAATGGTAAATCCCTCCTGTATTCTACCAAAGACAACCACAAGCCTCTGTGGGCGCCAGGAGTTGAAATCGACTTGACGGCACACTTTACCTTACATTTGAGATAGGAAAGACCTGTCCTATCTATCAGCTACATAATGAGGCTATTCTGATTATCAGGGGTGAGCCCGGTGGTTCCAAGGCAGGCAGCCTGCCTAATTCTCCCTCTCCTTAAATGAAGTTAATGGAGCGAGAGCTCTGTTAACCTCATTTTGTTGATCGTGTGTCAGCCACGGCTGCTTACAACTGAGGCTGACGCATTCGGGGTGGAGGGGAGGGGGAAGGAGGTTCGGGGGGGCAGGGTGCCGTG
This sequence comes from Hemicordylus capensis, assembly GCF_027244095.1. Taxonomy (NCBI): domain Eukaryota; kingdom Metazoa; phylum Chordata; class Lepidosauria; order Squamata; family Cordylidae; genus Hemicordylus; species Hemicordylus capensis. The sequence goes on along the minus strand of NC_069659.1, from coordinate 345,617,002 downwards.
TGGCTGTGAGGGGGTGCTCCCCTTCCCCCGATCCCCGGAGTTCCCGATGGAGCTGCGGCCGGTTGCAGGAGGGCTCGCCTGGAGCAGCTGCTCATCTAGGCGGCCGATACGGCCACCCAGCAACAAGCGACTGCTCGTGTGCGGGGAGAGTGGGCTAAGGCCGCTCACACCACAAACCACCATGAGGTGCTTCACTTTGAGCATGTGAAGCACCTCAGTGAATAGGTAGGGGGAGAGAGAGATGTTTCCATCTTCTCTCTAGGAGGAAAGGAAGAGAACTGACTCACTACAGGAAGTCCCTGAGGAAGAGTCAAGGCAGGGATCATAGAATGGAGTCAAGCAGGGACAGGTAAGGAGACCCTCACTCGCTACCTCTGCTCCCAATGCCCCTAGTGGTCATTTGGATAGTTGATGCAAAAGGTTGATGCACTGGAACAAGAACTCCAGCAAGAACTTCAGAAATGACTTGATTATAAACAGCAACAAAAACTCATCTCTCTCTCTCTCTCTCTCTTTCTCTGGTGGATTCATTCACTCCTACGGTTTCTGCAACTCTATTTTATTTACTTATTTAAAACCATTTATACCCTACCTTTGGGACCTATGCTCTCGTATGGCACTTACTGCAGATGCTACCACCTCTAGGGGAAAGGCTTTGACTATTTTGCTACCTTATGAACCATGGTTTGAATTATTGGGGTAAAGGTAGGGGGCCCTTGATGATTTTCACAAGCCTCAACCCCTGATTCCTCCTAATTTTAGCCAAATGATGGACCTCAATAGCTGTCTAAAAGCAGTAACTGGGGGGGGGATTACAAAAGCTAAGGGGTTTGGGACCCCTCTCCCTCCTTATAATTCAAGCACTGAGTGGCCTCTTACTAAAATTTTGTCCCGATTACTTTGTTTGTATTGCAGATTGAAGAGGCTGAAGACAGAACTCTGAATGTGTCCACCCATCTGTTCCTCACTGCCATTCTTCTCTATTATTGTCTGTTTGTGTGTCCTCACATCCGTGAACTGCCCCTCTGGGATGCAAGCTTGCATTATGTACGGCCTTCTCCATGGTGGCCCCTAAGGTCTGGAGTTCTCTCTTTGTCGCCACCCCCACTGCAATGTCCATATCCTGCTGCATCTTCCTCTTCGACATCTCCAAATTCCAAGTTGTTGGCCCCCACTGCATTTACTGCTAAAAGCCTCAGCCCCATTTTGGCGAAGTGTAGCATCTTCTATAGACCAGATCTGCACTGCAAGCTCATGTTGGTTTTATCTCAGTTTAAGTGTCATGACTCCCCCCAGAGAATTCTGTTGAATTGCTTCTTGGTAAGGGTGTAGAGAATTCTTGGTAGAGAGTAAGATCCCTACAGCTCCCTCGGAGAACTGTGGCTTCCAGGATCCCCTTGGAAAATGGAATGGACTGCCCATAGACAAAGAACAATGCGGGAGAATTAATATACCAAAAGAAAAAAGGGGGAGACCCCCAAGGTCCTATGAAAACAATTACAAACATTTACTCATTCATACGAAAATCCATTTTTAAAAAGAATCTTTATGTGTTTGAGCTGAAAAGAGACTTTCTTTAGAAGTGAGATATATTGTTTGGAAAAAAGCAAACCCAACACAACAGTGTTTTGCCTCTGAGAAAGCTTTTCCAGCTTGAAACACATAATGCAATATGAGCGAATAAAAGTTTGAAATTATTTTTCTAGCACTATAGAGGCCTCCTCTGTTTTTTCCTTTTGTCTACATCACACGTCCATAGAGGGAAGGGGCAGCCAAATTGTGATGTGCCAAAGGAGGGACAGAGTATGATCGGTGGTGGTGGTGCTTTTTCACACAATGCATAATTAACAAATGGAATTCTCTGCCACAAGGATGTGGTGAAAGTCAACAGACTGGATGGCTTTAAGAGGAGGTTAGATAAATTCATGGAGAGCAGGTCTATCAGTGGCTACTAGTCTGAGGATATAGGCTACCTCCAGCCTTAGAGGCAAGGTGCTTCTAAATACCAGTTGGGGGAGGCAAGCAGGGTCCCATATGGTAGATTGCTGAGAAATAAGAGTACATTTCAGATTAATGCTTCCATCTGAAACAGTAACTGGAAATAAACCTGTATGGCACTGCTCTTTGTATCAATAGATGCTCTTTATAGATAGTGAGGTGTGAACTATGTGTCTGGAAGGTGCTTTCTCCCCTTTTCATGTGTATGTTCAACTTATTCACTCTCTGCCCCTATCAAGCTTCTAGTCCTTTTTATTTGAGACTCTGCTCTTCCCCTGATTTTGTTTCCTTTGTAGTTAACATTTAATCCCCTTCTTGATTTTGTCTTTGCCAGAGTCAACCAGACTTCAACCAGGACCCTTCTAGACTGTGTGACGGTACCTCTGGTGGACAGCCATTTCATATTACAAAATATAGGGGAAAGAGGAAGCATTCACCTCCCCAGTCTCCAGAATGACCCCCCTCTCCACCTTTAGGCAGGTCGTTGGTTCTTCCTAGCCTGACTTGGCTTGGCTTCCTTCCAGGCCTGATCTTACCTGGACAGATGCTGAACTTGTCCCCAGTCTTTTCTGGCTCCATCCTCGTCTACCTGCCAACTTGCTTCTTCCCTAAATCCTGTTAATTACTGTGGCTCTGGCCCTTGCAACATTCTTCTGGATTCATCTCATTGCGTCACCCTCCTGTGATCCACTGCATTGCCTTTTATTGGGCCATTCCTGGAAACTGCTTTTGGAGTGCTGCGATGATGCTAGGCCCTGATCCTTTTGGTATTCAGTTCATACAAGAATCATTACTGACTAGGGAGCCAACTTATAGATACAAAAGCATCAAGCGGCAGACCTCTGCTAGAATTATGCCACTTTAGGCTGCAAAGGAGTGGTCTTGGTGACTGCAAATTTATTTATTTATTAAAAATGTCTTATCTACCGCCACCTCCAAAGACTCTAGGTGGGGAACAACAATACCAATAACATTTTTTAAAAAAAAAATTAAAAGGCAAAACGCCTGGTGAAACAGGTAGTTCTTAAGAAGGGCCTTAAAAGCAACTAGGGAGGGGGGCTGAATGAATCGGGGTAGGGGAGAGTGTTCCAAAGAAGGGGCCGGCCACAGAGAAGGCCCTCCTATGGGCCCAGGCACCACACACTACACCAGGGCCCAGGACACTAAGGAGGGCCAGCTGAGAAGACCTCACAGGACAGGATACAACCAGCCGAGAGAGGCGATCCCAGAGATATACAGGTGCTAAGCCCATAATGGTTTTGTAGGTGAGAACCAGCACTTTGAATTGGACCCAGAAGTGAACAGGCAACCAGTGCAGTGACCATAAAAGAGGTGTGACACTATCAAATCTATGGCCACCCATGAGGAGGCGGGCCGCTGCATTCTGGACTAGTTTGTTTTAATTTTTTCTAAAAAGACTAGTTGAAGCTTCTGTATCATTTTCAAAGGCAATCCTAAGTAGAGCATGTTACAGTAATGCAAACGAGAGGAAACAAAGGCATGAGTTACTGTTGCCAGGGCCTGCCGGTCGAGAAAAGGCCATAAGGGGCGAACCAGCTGAAGCTGGGCAAAGGCACCCCTGGCCACAGCCTCCACCTGCTGTTCAAGCGGGAGCCACAAGTCCAGAAGGACGCCCAGAACACGAATCATCTCTCTCAAGGGAAGTGCAACCCCGTCAAGAGATAAATTCACACATGGCAATTGGCCGGACCGCAAACTGAACAAGAGCAACTCGGTTTATTTATTGTAAACCTTTGCAAATGTAAAGGTTTTCCTCATGGCAACATTTCTTTGCATTTAGCAAAATGTGTCAGCAAGAATGGGCTGAACCCATATCTTTGACATGCCAATTTTGTACCTGCGGTAGTTTTTTTAGATGGAAAAATACTCAGACTTGTAAACCCTTACTTGAAGTGGTATCTTCACCTATTCAGGAAGCATCGTCCTCCTTCTGAATTGACGTTGTTTCTAAGATGTTAGCATGTAACCAACCAACAGGGAGGAGAGCTGGTTTTAGGGAGGAGATCTGGTCTTGTAGTAGCAAGTATCAATTGCCCCTTTGCTAAGGAGGGTCTTCCCTGGTTTGAATTTGAATGGGAAACGACATGCATGAGCACTGTATGATTAGGGTTTGGGGCTGCTCTGAGAAGCGCACCTGCATGATTGCATGAAGAAGGTTCCAAATTCCCTCCCTGGCATCTCCAAAATAGGGCTGAGAGAGACTCCTCCCTGCAGCCCTGGAGAGTTGCTGCCAGTCTGTGTAGACAATACTGAACAAGATGGAACAATAGTCTGACTCAATATAAAGCACCTTTCTTTCTGCATTCCAACTTTGATCAGCTGAGAAGCATCCTGAGATCTTCTTTACACACACTATAGATCAGTTTGATTGGCTAGGATCGCCCATGATGTGACTAATCAAGAAAGCACTGTCTTTACACTGACCTGAGTTGTTTGTCTTCAATGAAACCAGCACACAAGCAAATCTGATTGGCTATGTAGTAACATGATATGATCACATTCACTATGTGATCCCTGCTTAGCTGGACTTACCTCTGTAAATAATGCAGAAGAACAGGAAGGAGTAAGAAGTCCCTGCCAGGACTCAAGAAAGCCCTAAGCTTCAGGGGCCAGGGGAAACAATGGTTCTGATCAGAAAAATGTGAATATGATCACACCTAAAGCATTTTTTGGAAACAACTTCTACCCTTCCACCGAGATAGCTGATTTCAGCTTGAAATTCTAAGCCGAATAATATTCAGTGCTACCCTACTGTTTTCTGTTTCAAGAACCTATATGGGATGGTATGGAAGATGGATTGTTTAAACAACACTTTGGGGAGAGAAAAAAATCAGATTGATGCTATCCAAGTTTTTTTAAATCCTTTGAATATTCAGTGCATTTCATCCAGGTTCTACTTTTGTTGAAAAGGCCATGAGTATGCAATTTACGTGTCTGTTTCCATGCCAAAATGAACAGGTATCTCTTTTGCTGCACTGCCCTTTTGCTTTCTCCACAGGCTCGAACTGATGCATTATTCAGGCAAGTTAATAACTCCTGCGGAAAGAACTGATATAAAATAATTAATAAGTCATTGGAAAGCAAAGGGTATATCCATATTTTACTAGCCTTCGCCAAGCCCTCCCTCTTTATTCTGATAAAGAGGTAGACTTTATTAGGCAGGACACACAGACCAAGTAGCTTGTCATTTGAGCACCTCCAGGCCATATTTCAGAAATCTAAGAAAGACCACTCAAATTTCATGGGAATAATTAGACAGGTCTAGTGGCTAATTATCCGAGGACATTACAAGGATGATTGATTGTCATTTACTTATTGTGAGATGGGTGTATTATTTTCCCCAGAGATATATCTTTTTGGTAATTGTTTTCTAGAAATGTTTCAAAGCGGGAGGAATACTGCTGCCCAGGGATCTGGCTGGGATGAAGACTGAAGATTGTCTAATAACTTGCTTGAGTCTCAGCACTCCAGGGCTTGTTCAGAATACATTTATCAACACTCAGGGGGTTGATGCACAGTTCATTGTGCTGGTGGGGAGAAGCCACGTAGAAGGTCCCGTTTTCAGTCTCTAGGATCGCCAGACAGGGATGGGAGCCCCGTCTGAAGCCCCGAAGAACCACTGCCTGTCTTTGGAAACAGGACTGATGGTCTGATTCAGTGTAAGGCAGTAGCAGCTGGCACTATTATATATTTATATTTATATACCAACCTTTCTCCTAAGACCCCAGGGTGGTTACAACAAGATAGACCAATAAAATTCAATAAACAAGCAGAAAAAGAAGATTAAAAAATAAAACCCAATTTTTTTTAATACAATCCAATAAAATCAGCGCAAAAACAAGATGAAATAATAAAACCCACTGTTAGTACAGAATGTAGCTAAAAAGCTTTAAAAGAGCAGGGAGAGCTCAATGGCCAAAAGCCCAAATAAAAAGGAAAGTCTTCACTCTCTTCCAGAAGGCTGAGAGAGAGGGAGCCATGTGGATCTCATCCGCGAGCGAGTTCCACAGCCTGGAGGCAACCACTGAGAAGGCCCTGTCCCATCTATCCAACAAACAGGTTTCAGCCGGTGTCAGCATGTGGAGCAGAACCCTCCCAGCCAATCTAGTCAGGTGGATAGATTCAGCTGAGAGGAGGCAGTCGGTGGTTGCCAGATTGGCTTTTTTAAAGCCAAATTTTGGGTTACGGCCCATTTGACCCACAAGTATACCCCTCAGGTTCTGGCAACCATTCTGCAACCGGGTGACCCAAGCTTTAAAGGTAATAACCAAATTTAGGGCTTTAAAGGTAATAACCAACAGCTTGAATTGTACCCGGAAACAGCCTGGCAGCCTAACAAGCTGGAGGGGTGGAAAACAATCCCAGCTGCTTGGGTACTGGCAGCCCTCTTTTGCTGCCTTCTGGCCCTGCAGAGCCATGCAGGCTGATTATTTGTCCAGTAGGGGGAGCCACCTAATGGCGCAGCAGGGAAATGACTTGATTAGCAAGCCAGAGGTTGCCGGTTCGAATCCCCACTGGTATGTTTCCCAGACTATGGGAAACACCTCTGTCAGGCAGTTGCGATATAGGAAGATGCAGAAAGGCATCATCTCATACTGTGCGGGAGATGGCAATGGTAAACCCCTCCTGTATTCTACCAAAGAAAAACCACAGGGCTCTGTGGTCGCCAGGAGTCAACACAGACTCGAAGGCACATTTTACCTTAGGGGAAGGTAATCCTGAGCCTGGTTATTTGCCCAGCTGGGGATTTCTCTCCTCTATTGAATGAATGACTGATCCACACAGCTCAATTACAGGCGGGGTGGGGCCAGAAGGGAGTGGGTGAGCAGCTGCTGGCACTTGAGCAGCTGGGTCCTGTTTTCTGCTACTCCAGCTTGTTAGTACTGGCTGATGTAAGGACTGTCTTACTGTCTTGCTTGACAGTACTAGCCTGTGACATTTTGCTGCCCGGGACAGAGTATCATATCCCGCCCCCGCCCTCCCCACTTTCATTTTAGCCTGCTTTCCTTAAGGAAAGTAAGCTTATGAGATCACCCACCATTGTGTGTGTCACTGCCAACTTTGCAATGCCTGGACCAATGCGAACCAGATTGGGTACAGTTGTAGGGGCTCACAGGGCCACCCCAACAGCGTAGTTTGTGATGATGTATCCTCCTCAGTTCAAGATGGCGGACGCATGAATGTTTGAGGCACACGAGGGCTAACTTGTGGACCGGCTAGCTTATTAGCCACCTGACAAGCAGCACATGGCAGCTAAATGTGTGTGAGCTGTGGGAAAGCCTTCTCTTTGAGGTGACAGTAGAAGTTCTTTCAGTGGTAGAGAGGACCAGGACCCACTGTGGCAATGCTGCTTCCTAGCAGAGCATTTTGGGGTGGGTGGGGAAGGCCATGAATTCATCACTCCCTCATTCCCCCCTTTCCAAAGTGGCCTTTTGCCAAAGCTCCTTGTTCGCCAATGGGGTGCACACCCCAGGCCTACACAACTGAGCCAAATGCAGGCCACTGAGCCAGCTGCTGAACCCATTGCAGGCCACGCCACCCGTCAATCGTGTGGCCTGCCGAGTGCTTGAGCCATCCCACGTTGCCATGCTTGTAATCCTACTAGCCAACAAAAACAGGGGCCTGTTGAGTTCTTCATGAGCTGTCGTAAGTAGCAGGTGGGCTACATATGGTTTGGTGGTCAGGCCTGCCCCCATCCTGTGCTGTGAATGAATTGACTGTGAATATTTAAAGGACCGCCTTTTGCCAGAAGAAGTTGCCTATCCATTGAGCTCATTGGTGCAGGCCCTTGTTCCATATCCTACCAGCACTGGAGGTGTGCTTGGGAGGACCCACGATTGGGCCATTTTGGCTGCAGCACCCTGCCTTTGGAACTCCCTAACTCAGGAGGGACCCCACTCTCCTGGCTTTGAGACATTCAGTTAAACTCGTTTTGATTAAAATAATGTTATTGGCTGACATAATGCACAGCCTCTAGCACAGGGCTGCACAACTCCAGCCCTTCAACAATTGTTGGACTACAACTCCCATCATCCCTAGCCACAGTGGCCAATTGTCAGGGATGATGGGAGTTGTAGTACAACAACAGTTGAAGGGCTGAAGTTGTGCAGCCCTGCTCTAGGGAGATGGGAGTGACTTGCAGAGCTGCTGCTGTGAACCCAGAAGTAATGGTGTCGCTGTAGATAATTGTGGTAGTGCTACAAACATTACTGCAATTTCCCCCATTCAGTACAATGGGAATAAATACCTTGACACTTGTAGCTCTACTGTGGTTCTCTACAGCAGCTCCTTCACTGCTGGGCTGACAGCAGCAGCACCACAAGTCACTCCTGTCCCTTTAGAAGCTGCACAAGATGTCAGCCATTTTCTTTTACTGCTCTTCTGATGTTACATTTCTGCTATTTGGCGTTTTCAGCTGTTCAGATGCTGATTGCTTTTTCATGTGATATTGATTTATGTTCAAGTGTTCTGGTTGATTATTTTGTTTTGATTTTTTTTAAAAAAAATCTTAGGCTGTATGTCATTTGAAAGGCTATTGGAAGAAATGTGGCTTAGAAATAAAAATATACAATAATTAATTAACTGGACACTATCCCCTAAAGCAGGGATCCTCAACGTTGGGCCCCCAGATGTTATTGGACTTCAACTCCCATAATCCCCAACCAAAGGCCACTGGGGCTTGGGAATATGGGAGCTGAAGTCCACTAACATCTGGGGGCCCAACGTTGAGGATCCCTGCCCTAAAGGATAACCCACCTCCCATTCATTCATTCGATTTCTATACCACCTTTCCAAAAATGGCTCAGGGCGGTTTACAAAGAGAAATAATAAATAAATAAGATGGCTCCCTGTCCTCAAAGGGCTCACAATCTAAAAAGAAACATAAGACAGACACCAGCAACAGTCACTGGAGGTACCGTGTTGGGAGTGGATAGGGCCAGTTAATCTCCCCCTGCTAAATAAAGAGAATCACCACATTAAAAGGTGCCTCTTTGCCACGTTAGCAGGGGTTTTCCTCTCTCTCCTCCTGATTTAGGAAAAACCCTGTTGCAGGCCTGCATTAAGAGCCCTGCCTAGGAACTATAGGCAGGGCTCTTAATGTCTGAAAGACCTGTTCAGGGAGAGGGCGGGGGGGGGGGGGGAGAGAGAGCGAGAGAGAGGACCTGTAGCTCATTCATAAAGCAGCAATCTGCTGCCAACAGAAGCTAGCCAGTAACCACCAGAAGCTTGGAAGAAAGGCTTTCCCCATCCCCTGTGGATTTGTCCAGCATACTGCCTCAGAACACAGAGGTTCAGCAACTATGGCTCACTATCATTGATGGACCTGTCATCTATGAACTGGGTTTTGTTTTTTTTTAAAAAAAATCATGGTAACTAATTAATTCAACACTGTAGCTTTTTTAAAAAGTCCTCTCTATAGTGTTAATTCTCACTACATTGCTGTCGGGGGAGGGTGCTGGGGATGGGGTGAAGCTATAGCTCAGTGGTAGAGCATCTGCTTGGCATGCAGAAGGTCCCTGGTTCAATCCTTAACACCTCCAGATAGGGCTAGAAAAGACTCCTGTCTGACACCCTGGAGACCCAGTGCCATTCAGTACAGACAATACAGCCCCAGATGGAGCAACTGTAATTTCAAATATTTAGATCCTGCTTTCAGTTTTTTATTTTTTTTTAGTTCTCGGTGTGGTTTGCCATAGCAAAAGAAATGAGAAAATGGTTCTCTATCCCAAAGGGGCTCAAAGTCTAAAAAGAAGCATAAAAGAAACAGCAGCCGCAGCGGCCACTAGGAAGACGCTCTGCTGAAGTTGGATCAGGACAGTTGCTCCTGCCTGCTAAATATAAGAAAACCAGCATGTTTGCCCAGTGAGCAGGGGCAGTGCTATGGTTTGACTGATGGTTTGACTCGGGATAATATTGCCGACAACTGTGTGCAGCCTGAATTCTGGAGTCAACGTTCAACAGGCAATGCACATACAAAACACCTGCTGCTGAGTAACACTGAGTATTAGATGGTAAGTCTTACAAACCTATGATAAAGCAGCAACAGGCTGTAAAAGCCAGGAGGGAAAATGAAGGAGAAAAGACAGTATCACATTCCTGGAACAAATTGTGTTTTAAAGCAGAAATCCCCAGGCAGGAAATGGATCCAAAGCGAAAGGAAACAAACAAACTTAAGGGAGCAGGAAAAGTAAACCCTTGTCCTTCCTTTAGAAATTTTGCAGAAAATTACTGTAGATAGTTCTCCAGCTAAATGGGGCTCATCTGAAGCACGCAATTCTTATTTCCTTTGATAAATATCTTTTAAAAATAATAATCCCCTCATCTTTTTCATGATGGGTGAGTAGCTTTTGCACCTGGGCTGGCAGATTTTCTTGACAGCTCTGCACGGGTGAATGACTCATTGGAACTCTGGTATTCGTGTACCACAGCTACAGCTACCCAGAAGAGAACCTTAAATGACTATAGTTAATAAAAGCAAGATCCTGTGACGGAGAGCAAAATACAACAAAGGTGCAATTAGAGCCTGTGTGTTTGTTGAGTAATGGGCATGAAGCTAATTAATATCCTACTGCCTCCCTTGAGATTCAAAACGGTTGAGACAGAGTTGTGTTGAGTCACCCCTTTTTTTAAAAAAATCTTTAACTGTTGGTGTATGTCTTTATGTTTCTCTGTGAACATTGAAATCTGTGAAAAATGAGAAGTGGATTTTTTTTTGAGGGGGAGAAATGGGAAGCAAGGCTGGCCCTTAATAAGAACATAAGAACAGCCCTGCTGGATCAGGCCCAAGGGCCATCTAGTCCAGCATCCTATTTCACACAGTGCCCCACCAGATGCCGCTGGAAGCCTACAGGCAGGAGTTGAGGGCATGCCCTCTCTCCTGCTGTGACTCCCCTGCAACTGGTACTCAGAGGCATCCTGCCTTTGAGGCTGGAGATGGCCTATAGCCCTCTGACTAGTAGCCATTGATTGACCTGTCCTCCATGAAGTTATAGTCTCCATGACTATAACCCCAACCCCAAACCTTCCATGAGGCGAGGTGAGACAGTCATCTAGAGCAGGGATTCTCAACGCTGGGTCCCCAGATGTTATTGGACTTCAACTCCCATAATCCCCAACTAGAAGTCACTGGGGCTGGGGATTATGGGAGTTGAAGTCCAATAACATCTGGGGACCCAACGTTGAGAATCCCTGATCTAGAACAGCAGATTATTGGGGTACCAGCAAGTTCTGCTCCCTGCTTTTCATTAAAAGGGTGGAGGGGAGGAGTCACACAAGGAGGGTGGCATTTGGCACCTTTCCTCAGGTGGGCAAAGGCCTTGAGTGGCCACTGGGGGGAAGGAAGGGGCATCACCAATGAGTCCATGTTGTACTATTTGTCAAAATTGCTATAGCCTGTTGTGTTTATATCAGAGTTGGTTTGGACAGGGGATGGTGAGGAGCTGTCTCTCATAGGAATCTAAAGGGCAAATGCTGGGATAGTTCAGACAATATCTTACCGGCCCATGCAATTAGAAACAAAGCATGCCAAGCCCATATCCAATAGGAACAGCCCTGCTGGATCAGGCACAAGACCTACCTAGTCCTGCATCCTACCAGATGCCTCTGGGAAGTCCACAGGCAAGAGGTGACAGTGTGCCCTGCTGTTGCTCTCCTGCAACTAGTATTTAAAGCAGACCTGCTCAACTTCGGCCCTCCTGCAAAAGTTGGCCTACAACTCCCATCATCCCTGTCTATTGGCCACTGTGACTGGGGACTATGGGAATTGTAGTCTAAAACCAGCTGAGGGGCAGCTGTGCTGGCGTGATTTAGAGGCACCCTGCCTCTGAGCCTGGAGGTAGCCTGTAGCCATCAAGACCAGTAGCCATTGCTAGACGTGTCCTCCATGAATTTCTCTAAGCCCATTGTTCATACCTGCCATGACCCTATTTTCCCATTCACCTGAATGGGAAAAATGTTGGCAGGTTTGATTGTGACGTGCCTGTCCCTGTGTCACTCACGGGGGAAGGACTGTTAATTCAAATTGACCCCTCTACATGTGCTCCAATTATTTGTTACCATGTAGAAAGAAATAGAAAACAGGAGTGGTACCACACCAAAATGGAGGGAAAGAGGGATGGTGCAACAATGATTTATTGCTGGGAAAAGTCCTGATGTGTTTTGAAGTATGAATGTCTTCCTCAGCAGACCATAAAATACAAACAAAAAGGTATGAACAACAACAACAACAGCAACAACTATTTATATACCGCTTTTGAACAAAAATTTCCAAAGCAGTTTACATAGAGAAATAATAAATAAATAAGATGGCTCCCTGTTCCCAAAGGGCTCACAATCTAAAAAGAAACATGATAGACACCAGCAACAGTCACTGTAGGTCCTGTGCTGGGGGTGGAGAGGGCCAGTTACTCTCCCCCTGCTAAATAAAGAGAATCATTATGTTAAAAAAGTGCCTCTTTTGCCCAGTTAACAGGGGTTTTTATTAAAATATTTTTTTAAAGATTTAAAAAGATTTTATTTTGGCTATTGAAGGGAATATAGTCAAGCATAAGATAAAAAAAGGTCATGTATATTGAACAGCTGCAACCAACTATTAATGTTAGGGAAGAAATGAAAGAGGCAATGAAATTTATTGGTCTATAAAAGGGTTCAGATTTGTGCTGTGGAGTCATCTCTTCATCCCTTCTCTCTCTTGTTCTTGGATTGGTTATTTAGCTTCAATTGCTGTATTTAATTTTAAGAGTCTCCAGCTGCTTGAGAAATAGCATTGAAAATGATGTTTTAATAATGAACTGTGTTCGCTTGAGTTTGTACCATCTTTGTTTTTATTTGTTTTATCTGTGCATTATGTTTACGGTTGCCACTGGCTCGTTTGATGGCGACTCAGGACTGGGCTTTCTCTGTGGCTGCCCCAGGGCTTTGGAATAACCTTCCTGCTGAAATAAGAGCATCTCCTTCTCTGTTTGTTTTCTGGAAGAACCTCAAGATCCTCCTTTTCTCTCAGGCTTTTAATTAGAATTAATTTTAATATTTGTTTAAAAAAACTTGTTTTAATAATTTTATTTTATTGTTTTTATTGTCATGTATTTTAATGTGTGACTTTTAAATATTTTAAATTTTGTACACTGCCTAGAGATATACATATCAGGCAGTATAGAAATATGATAAATAAAAGTATTAAAGAGGTCTTAAATATTTTCTGGAGGAGGGGAGTATGCGTATATCTTCGCCACTATATCATCTTAAAAAACAGTTTACATTTTCAGAAAAAACAGAATTTTTAAAAAAGTAAATATGAACAGACATGAACTTAATACGAAACTGCATAAAAACTGACAAAACATCAAGAGCATGAAACCAGCAACACATGAGAAAGCTAATGAGAGCCAATAAAGTGAGTAAAAATGAGATACTGAAGAAGATACACACACATTTACAGAGGAATAATAGGAGATTCTTTGCAGCAAATACTAGCTGTAAAGAATAATGTGCCTCACTTGATAAAATAAATTAGCCTTAAATAAGGTATGTAGTGGTCAAATAACGTAGTGGTCAAATAAAGGCATAAACTGACATTTTACACTTGTAAACTTAACTGACATAGTAAACATGTCAACGGATGCACAACTCTACAGTATTATGCAGGGCACATCAGCTAGCAAGTGGAATCCAGTCTTTGGCAATGTGTAATACTGGATGGGGGGCTTGGGCTGTAATCCTTGGGGTGAGAATTGGGTGTTAAAAGTATATTGCTGTTTTCATCTGCAAAATGATGGCAGGTATGGGCTTGACTCATTTGCTTTGGCCTTCTGGAATCATGTGCTCTGCATGCACTTTATTACCTGCTTTCCATTTGTGGCATGCTTGCAGTCAGAATTTTGTATGTCCCACCCCCAGTATGTTTTATACCACGCCTCCCAGGTTGCTTGGCCATTTTATTTATTTATTTCTATCTCTGTAAACTCTTTTGGGAACTTCTGTTGAAAAGTGGTAGATAAACATTTGTCATATTCATATTGACCGAGCCCCGCTACACATTCACAGGCGTGGCAGTGCTTCCACCCATAAAATGTTAGAAGGCATGTTGATGCTGCTGGGAGCATGTATAGCGGAATCCAGCTGGCACCAGGAAGCTTGGGAAACCAAGTTTCTGAGCTTCACCATGTCAGGGCCAGAGGGAGCCCTCCCGACCACCATTTTGTACCTCAGTGAGTTTGGGGAAAGAGGAGGAATCGGCATCAGGGAAGGGTGGCTATGGGGAGCACTGGTTTGTCATGCTGATTTCAGATTTCATCAACACTGAAATCAATATGACAAGCTCATTAAAGAGGCAGTAACTGAACTGTCCAGGTACAAACTTCACCTCCGTCACTACTTGCCAGCACCCATATCCAGTAGTGGCTGGTGAAGGCACCGGTGGAGGGGCGGCGAGAGGCACCTTTAAGTGTAAAAGAATTGGTGCCTCCCTCCGCTCTTGCCGCACCTGAAGGCTGCTTGGGGAAGTAGCATGCTACCCAGCACCTCTTGCAGTGGGGGATCACCTCTGCCACTCACCTGGCTTCCACGGAGTTGATCCCCTGCCTGTGGCCAGGTGAGTGGCTGAGGCAATCCTCCACTACAGGGGGTGCTGGGCGGTGCGCTGCTTCTCCGAGCAGCGTTCAGGTGTGGCGAGAGCGGAGGTAAGGCTAAGCACCAATTCTTTTACTCTTAAAGGTGCCTCTCGCCGTCCCTCCACCAGAGCCCTCACCAGCTGCTACTGCCCATATCTCAGAAGCTGCATGATGCTATGCACCTTTAGCACAGAATGCAGCTGTCAGGGTACTGACTGGGGCCAAGAGACTGGGTCATGTTCTGCTGATATGGGATCAACATCACTGGCTACCAGTCAATACCCAGGCTCAGTTTAAGGTGCGGCTTTGGAACTTTAAGGCTCTAAATGGTCTGGGGCCTGGGTGCCTTTTCCCATATGACTGGGCCACCAAACTCCACTCTTCTACTGAGGCCCTTTTTTGGATCCCCCCACCTTACAGATGATGTGGTGGGTGAGCATGAGGGACAGAACCTTTTCTTCCCAATGCTTCGATTTTGGAATAGCCTCCCTAAAAAGGTATGCCTGGCCCCACCATGACATGCTTTTAAGACAGCAGTGAAGACTATTTCATTCCAGCAAGCTTTTGAGAAATATTGCCTCTTTCACATGTGATCCTAATCTGTTGCTAACCATTTGCTGGCATTCATTTAAAGAGGGAACCTGAATATGTGACCTTCAAATGCATGGTACAGTAGGAAGTGCACTGCTGTACCTGTGTTCAGTATAGCATGTGAATAACTGTACCTGTGCACAGTTCTGTACACTTGTGTACATAATAGCCCTATTCACATGCTATGTTCAGCATTCATACAATAAGTATACAGTGTACACAGGTACAGCTCTGTACACAGGCTCAGTTATTCACATATATTGAACACAGGTACAGCAGTACACTTCCTTCTGTATGATATATTTGAGAGGATGGTACCTAGCTTCACTTTTAAGATGAATGCAGGTGCAGTCATTCACACAAACACATGTCCCTGTGTACAGACGTCTTTATGCACATACAACATAATGACTGCATTGGGCTCATATGTGCATTGATAAACACTGCCAAAAAGTTGTTTTTTAACCACCAGCCTTGATTTGATTATAAGTATGATTTTTTTTATCAAAATTGTGTTTGTGTGGTGTTTTATCAGTGCACATGGGCACTGGTAAAGCAGTACACAAAAAGAAGCTTGATGCAATCATTTGTACGATGACTGCACAAGTCATGCATTCGGTAAAGATTGGTTTCTTGCAGTGTGGGAGGGGAGCTGTTGCAAAATGAACCACAGGAGCTGGAATGTGTGGCAAACCATGAATGCTCCAGTTCTGAAAATAATTTTAGATATTCCCCTAGTTCAGGGTTTCTTAACCTTGGGCCCCCAGATGTTGTTGGACTACAACTCCCAGAATCCTCAGCTGCAATGGCTTTTGCTTGGGGATTATGGGAATTGTAGTCCAACAACATCTTGGGGCCCAAGGTTAAGAAACCCTGCCCTAGTCAAAACCCAAATTCTGGATGAGTAGAATGCATGGCAGAGCAAAGCTATGGAGTGACAGAGGGACAGAATGGATAAAATCCACACACCCTTTCCGTGAAAACAAATAAATATCCCAGTTGGTGGAAGGCATTCCCAGTTGCCAGTCACAAGTTTGGCAGGCCTGCCTTCCACCATGTGAACCATGGCAGTGGAAGTTGATCCCTAGGAATGAGGGCTGAGATGGGACCTGGAGGAGGCGAAGGCGGAAGTGGGATCTTGGAGGCCGGTATTGTTTGTCCTCAGCCATTGCGTAAAATGAAATTAAATTAACATCCCTTTTGTGAGCAAAGACCCCAACACTTGAATTCCTGTTCACCTTGCCAGTTGCCATGCCCTTTGCCAACAACAAAAGGGTTTAAAGCTAGAAATGGGCCTATTTAGCCACCATTAATCATTCATACTGTTCAAACACATCATCCTGTAACTGAAGAGGGGTTAATGGTGGCGGAGCTGGAGGCTGTTGTCAAAAGTAGGTTTAACTTTCTATGAACTCACTGGACACAAAGAATGCAGCCTGCTTACTATTCCGAATGTCACCAGCTAGCAGCAAACCGATGATTACTAATGGTAATTAAATACCTCTGAAGCCATTTGTACCAATAACAAAGAGTTACTGTCAGAACTTGAATGGGGTCCATCTGCCTATTTGGAAAGAACGTTAACACCATGTAAGTGATAAAGCAGATGGCAGCCGCCAAAGAAATGGTTTGTTTGGTTATCAAAGATTTGTTATTAGAGCCCCTTCTCTGGATTTACTCGATTCCTCTTCAGAAACCCAAATGTTAACAGTTTAGTTGTTTAATAACACCACTTGGTCATTTGTTCTTGTCTTTTGCAGAGGATACCCAAATAAGACATTTCGTCATCCCCCACCCCCACCCCTTTTCTGGGTATGTCTCTCTGCTCTGCAAATTTATTGGAAGAAATGCTCTCAGTTTTTCTAACCACTGTCCATTTTTCTGCAAGTTAAACTTGTCCTGGCCTCGAGGGGGACAGTGTTCTGATGTAATACTTTGGTGCTGCCTAACCCTTATGAAAGGATCATGCACTCTGTGCTGAATTTAGCCATATTCAGACATGATTTTTAAAAGCCCACATGTAAGCATGTTCCGACAGTGAGTTGGAAGTCCTGCCCACAGTGAGTCTCTGGTGTGTCAGTCATACTGCTGTTAGCTCTCTTCACACGTAGGGCCAAGCCTGAGGGTTGCACATGCTACTTCATGCTGCCAGTAAATATCCCCAGTGACAGCAGCACAATATCAGTGCTTTCTCTGGGCCTGTATGGGCAGGTTGGTGGTGGTCAGGGAGTAGGCTGACCCTGGAGCTACCAGGCAGGCTGGCTCTGAGGAAGCAGGTATTCTACACCAGTATCTTTAAAATAACCAACAAGACACAAGATGTGCAGTTCAAAAAAGACAAGTTGTTCTAGTAAGAACTAATCAGCCTACTTTCACTGTCTCTACAACTGGACTAAATTTGGGTCATATCGAGGTTCACAAGTTAGATCTCTTGCACCTCAAATGTTCATGCATCCACCATCTTGGATTTGAGTGGATGACATTATTACAAACTATAACATTGAAGTGTCCCTGTGTGTCACTCAATACAGCTGTATCAAATTTGGTTCAAATTGGTTAGACAGTCTTCAGGTTAGTGCACTTGTGCCTCAAATGTTCACACATCCACCATCTTGGATCGGGGTGGATGGCATCATCACAAACTACACCACTGGGACATCTCTGTGTGTCCACACAGCTGTAGCAAATTTGGTTCAAATCAGTTAAGACTGTACACAAGTTAGTGCACTTGCACCTCTAATGTTTACGTGTCCACCATCTTGAATTGAGTGGGATGGCATTGTCACAGTCTACACCATTGAGGTGTCCCTGTGTGTCACTCACTGCAACTGTACCTAATTTGGTTTAAATCAGTTAGGCAATCCACAAGTTAGCCCACTTGCACCTCATATGTTCATGCAGCTGCCATATTGAATTGGAGTGGATGAAATCATCACACACCACACCACTAGGACATCCCTATGTGTCCCTACAGCTGTAGCAAATTTGGTTCAAATTGCTTAAGCATTTCACAATTTAGCCCACTTGGTCCTCAGAGGTTTACAAGTCTGCCATCTTGAATTGGGGTGGATGACATCATCACAAACTATGCCATTGAGGTGTTCCTGTGTGTCACTAACTGCAACTGTACCTAATTTGGTTTGAATCAGCTGGACAGTCCACAAATTAGCCTGCTTGCACCTCAGATGTTCATGTGGCTGCCATCTTGAATTGGAGTGGATGACATCATCACACACCATGGCATTTGGACATCCTTATGTGTTCCTGCAGCTGTAGCAAATTTGGTTCAAATTGGTTAAGCGGTTCACAAGTTAGCCCACTTGCATCCGCCATCTTGGATCGGTGTGGATGACATCATTACAAACTATGCCAATGAGGTGTCCCTATGTGTCCCTATAACTGTACTTGATTTGGTTCATATTGGTCCAAGCACTGTGAAGTTGATAGAGGGGACACACGGACACACACACAGAGATGCTGGGTGATTTCATAAGCCTACTGGAAAGTAGGCTAAAAAAGAGTTCAGTTCCAAAAGAATAGTTGTGCAGTTTAAAAATTTAAGTCATGTAGAAGATGTATTTTGTTAGATAATGTAAAAAGTGATTGATTGAAACAAGAATAATACAGTGAGTAGTCCGGGCTCCTCTAGAACCCCGATCCTGATCTCATTCACATGTACCCTTTGCTCCTCCCTCTGCTGAAGATTCTTTCCTGCAGACTCCACTGCTACTCCCCCCAGAGTCTTCACCAACAAATATAGATAATAGGCCACATTCGCACATAATGTAGGGCCCGTGTTTAAGGGGCCAGAGGTTACCAAACCTGCACTTTTGCTCTGTGAGGCAACCAACCCGAGGTTTTGTTATTGTAACTCCAAACTGAAGCCTTGGGTTTTGGTGAGTTTCATTGCCACAACCCGAGGTTAAATACAGCCTGCATTACATCCAAATTCAGAACCACAGGCTGCGTTTCCTGTGACTAGAGTTGAGGGAGGAAGCTCCTCCCTCTCTCTGGCCATGATTGGCTGTGTGGGCTGTCCGTCATGCAAAAAGGAAGCCCCCAAAGCCAGTTCTCCCTCCTCTCTGCAGTATACCTGCTTTCTGTTACATCCAGATTTGGACAGGAGAGTGGGGGAGGGGCGAGATCGGAACTGCAGGTCCATTGGACCCATGACTCTGCGTTACAGGTGAATGTAGCCAATACTTTTCTGCAATACTGCTGTCAAATTCTTACTTCTCAGGTTTTTCTTCCACTCTGTGTAGACTTCTAAATTTGAATTCAGGGCAACAAACTATGTGTGTGCACAGACAAAGAAAATGTATGGGAATGTGTTGTAGCAGTGTATGTTATAGGTGTGAATTACACTCACATACCATTATGCAGTTCAGAATTTTCCTTTAAAACAACCACCTCTGATTCCAAGAGTTCTCAAATCATGGCGCTGACTTCTGCAGTTACTTCTTCTTGCTAGTTCTTCCTTCCCATAATAACTTTGGTTTCATCTCTATATCATCTCAATTTTGTTTTATCGCTTTGAGCATGGTCTTCTGAGGAAAGATGACCGACAGATGATATAAATAAATAAACCACTCTGCACATATTCGATTACTTCTATTAGGGTTTCTTTTGTTTCACGTTGATCTATGATCATTGATCTGAGCATATCTTTTAAATAAATCACTCGCTAGACTCCTGCCAACAAAAAAGCATCAGCTTAAACAAATCCAGCAGAGCTGAGTTGCATTTTTATGAGGCTCGATTTTTAATGCAAAAGTTTCCGTTCGGCAGTCTGTGAAAAAACCTCCCTTTCTTTTGTGTGTGTTTACTTGCCAGTTTGCAGTGTTTTACTGTTCTCCTTCTGCTTTGGCACTATTCTTCTTACATGAAAGTCCTTATTCACTGCAGAATCCTAGCCAATCAGGAAGCATGGCGGCGGGGACATGATGACATCTCAGTGCCGCATAGCCAGTCAGATTTGGCTGTGGGACAACACTACTGAAGGGAAAAGATGCTTTCCACTGCCTTCACTCTGAATGGGGGAAAGAGGAAATTTATCCCCTTGCCCAGGCCAGCAAGCCGGTGTTCCCTGACTTGCCATACTAGTTTAACAGTTTCATTGCACACCACAGTTGTGTGGCAAAACTTTTGCCCCAATTTCACCAGTAGGGTGATTTTAGGCTGATAGTGTCAGTTAAAAAGACGCATTTCCTTTTCCCCACAGTGCCCTACGTCCCTGTGGAAATTTCATATTCTTTCATAAAGGGTGCAAATGTCACGGGGTGGGTAGGGGGGTGGGTGGGATTTTATAGGGGGCAAAATGTTCACAAAACATCCCCTCACTTCAGCTCAGTGTTAAATTAACTGATGTACACAACCTTTCTTTTTCAAGTTATGGAGTAAGGAGGAAGAAAACCAAGCGCCTTAAAAAAAAAAAAGCTAACTGCCTCTAAAAAGGCAATAAAGAAAATCTTTAACCAGCTTTTATCCTAAGGGCAAGTAAAGGAAAACTGTTCTGTTGTGAAGTGTAATACCAAAAAACGGTGCCTAAGGCATTTTAACTCCTCATTAAATCCCTGGCAGATAACCAACATGTCATATATTATGTCTTAACTGCAACATCTGCATTTGCATCTGCTTTTTTTTTTTTTTTTTTTGCTTTTAAATGCTGCTCTCAGGCACGGCATATGCCAGTGAGAGACAGAAAAGCAGTGTGTGGGGGGTGGGGTGGGGGGGAGAGGGCCAGCAACATCCTGGGTTTGGTTCTGCCTTTCTGTGCATATGGCACATTTCCCTTCTCCTGCTCCCGGATCTGACCTATGTTCTAGGAACATAGGAAGCTGCCTTCTACTGAGTCAGACCATTGGTGCATCTCGCTCAATATGGTCTACACAGACTGGCAGCAGCTTCTCCAAGGTTGCAGGCAGGAGTCTTTCTCAGTCCTATCTTGGAGATGCCAGGGAGGGAACTTGGAACCTTCTGCATGCAAGCATGCAGATGCTCTTCCCAGAGTAGCCCCATCCCCTAAGGGAAATATCCTACCGTGCTCAAACATGTAGTCTCCCATTCAAATGCAAAAGTCTCCCATTCAGATCTCCTGCTTAGCAAAGGGGGCAATTCACACTTGCTACCCCAAGACCAGATCTCCTCTTCCAAAGCATCTGTATTTCTCACAACTTTGCCTGGACAGTTACATGCATGGCACACCTACGCCATCCCCTCCCATAGGCAACACCTAATAGGAAAACCAATGCACATGCAGTCCTTTGTATCAAGGACCATCACTTTCATCCAAGGACAGTGTAGTGGGGAGCAAATGAAGTGGCCACATATGCTTCAAA
This sequence comes from Hemicordylus capensis, assembly GCF_027244095.1. Lineage (NCBI taxonomy): Eukaryota > Metazoa > Chordata > Lepidosauria > Squamata > Cordylidae > Hemicordylus > Hemicordylus capensis. The sequence goes on along the minus strand of NC_069659.1, from coordinate 345,595,446 downwards.
ACAGAAGACCCCTCACTCCTGAATCAAACAAGATGGGGAGGGACTGTAGATCAGTGATAGGGCACATGTTTTGCATGCAGAAGGTCCTGGGTTCAAACCCTGACATTTCCAGGTAGAGCTCAAAAGACCCTTCCCTAGAATCCTAGGGAGTTGCTGCCAGTGAGTGTAGGCCATACTGAGTTAGATGAGCCAATAGTCTGACTCAGTTGAAGGTAGTTCCATAGCAACCTGGTGCTCACACACATTTAACTGATGTCAGATGTTCCTCCTGGTGGGGAGCAAAATAATGCTCAAATAAGCTACTTAACTTTGTTTTTTAATGAAAAGAATATTGGTTGTTTTTCCCCTTGTATATGACCCAGTTACAATTACAAGTTGGAATCATTGTTAACATTAGAATTATTAGTCACAACAGCCCAGCTCTTCCATTCAGTTCACCCACAACAATAATATCCCCACTCCTAGGCTGCATTTCCTTTGACTCTCTACTTTTTAAAAGTTGTTCAGAAGGTCCTTTCTTAGAGTGTGGTGAGTTCTGTGAACAAGTCTGGGCAGCTTTGCACCACCATGACTGGCCATTTTACATCACAGCACCCATTTCTGATGTGTTGCATGCCATATGTCTGTTAAGAAAATGACACAGTAGCCCCTTACATGGAAGTTTTGGGCCAGAGAGGACATACATTCAAATGTGCATCTGGAATAGGGCTGTGTGAAGTTTTGGGGCCTATTTGGGTTTGACACAATTCAACCCCTCTTTGGCCCACAGTGAAGCTGGCAGTATGGGCTGGCAGTCCGCACAGCCTTACCTGACAAATGACCAGCCTGCAGGCAACACAGCTCTCATTAAGGCCAGAGCGGGGTGGATGGCAGAAAGAGGCACAACCATGGCTGCTGGGAACCAGAGGCAGTTGTGCCTTATTTGACTGCCCCTGGTTCATTAGGATGAGCTGTTACTGTGAGGGCTCAGACCGAAGTGAAGGCTCAGACCACTGAAGGGTTGGAGCAAAGCATGGCACCATGGCACCAAAGGGGGATGAGGTGAATAAGGGACCCTTTGGAAGCTCCAAAGTCATGCTCAAAGTGAAGCAGGACTATTTTGTGCAGGCCTAATCTGAATGCACGTGGCTGGTTCAAAACCTTTTCATGCCTGAAGCAGAAAATCTAAATCCCATCCCTGCTCTGAGTTTAAAAAGAATCCTGACAATTATATGTTGCCCAACATTACTATTGCCCAAAGTTGTACCACACACTCTACTGGGCCTGTCTTGGCCTTTGGCATAAAACAGCCCTAGACTTGTGGGTCTCATGTGACATGGTGGAGTTGACCAGACAGTATGAATCTTCTGTGTCAGAAGTATCTGAAAGTCCTTCATTTGTCAAAGAAACCAGGATCCTTCAGTTCTCCTACAAGGATCTATTCTAGCCAGATTCCTCACATGGGTCACACAGTGGCAAGTGCTTGGAGTGCCCTCTTGAGGATGTCAGAGGCTGGGGAGATCACGGAGACTATGGATGATGGGAGTTGTAGTCCAACATCATCTAGGGAACCAAAGTTGAGAAGCTCTGGCCTATGGTAGCAAACTAGTCTACTAAGATTCCATGTGTTCAGTCCCTGACCAGCTGCTAGGGACAATTTTGACCCAAAGTGTTTTTGACTTTGACAAACTAAAATCAGTGCTGTGCATTTTAAAAAAATCACACTTTTCTTGAAATATCAATTTTATGTTTTTAATAAGCTTGTCCAGCTTTTTTTACTTGTCCAGTAAGGGGTTTGCCTATTGTGTTGGTTTAAACTTTGTCATGAGGCTGTGGTGTTGCAGCGTCTTCCATCCCTGGAAAAAAATGTTGTAAACAAGTATATAAATATACTTTCCCTGCCTCACTTTATATGCTGAGAAATTCTAAACCTGGAGTTGCTACATTTGCAAATGACTCTCTTAACCTAATGCACCTTTTCAGGTTTGTACATTCTGAAGGAACAAGCGGAACATTTCCCTGGGAGAATAACACACACAGTTATAACAAGGCACATGCCCAAAGGTCAGGCAATGGGCTTCAACAAACATGAGAAGCAAAACAGTCAAGAAAGAGGAGATGGAGGGAAACCAAACTGGAAACAAATAACCTTCAAGGGAAAAGCAACAAAGGATCATATAAAGCAAACAAGAGAGAGCCCTGCCCACACTCTCAGTATTCACCTGTGATCTGCCTGCTAGGCACATTAACAAGGATTCCAAGTCTTTATAGAACTCTATGTGGTAAAGTCAATTCATTTGCATATCTGAAGGTCCGGAGGTCAAATGAAGTTCCTTTGGTAACCAACAGTATGAGCATTTCCCCCACGATGAGCATGAATGAAGGGGCTCTGTCAGAGGCGTATCTAGGGAAAATAGCACCTAGGGCAAGCACTGAAATTGCGCCCCCTGTCCAAACATCTGATACCCATCTTTCAGATAAGTTTACCATAATATCACCTGAAAAGTACAAGTCAAGCTTGTTAATCTTTTAATATTTCAAAAACTATTTAGCAGTGGATGTAGCCAGACCAAAAAAAAATGCTGGAAAACTACAAATTTCAGTATGCTGGGGCTCATGAAATACCCAAATACTATGTGGAGGTGTACTTGCAAAACTAAACAGAAGTGCCTGTCTAATTCTCTACTATGCATTGTAGCATCACTATTACACAAGTTTTTAAAATAAATAGAGAATTTGACTTTTCCCAGATACTCTGAAAATAATTAAAGGATATGCAGAGTAAACTGTGTCACTGCATGGAATATATTCTAGTATTATTTATTTATTTATTTTTACATTTATATCCTGCTCTTCCTCCGAGGAGCCCAGAGCGGTGTACTACATACTTGAGTTTCTCCTCACAACAACCCTGTGAAGTAGGTTAGGCTGAGAGAGAAGTGACGGGCCCAGAATCACCCAGCTAGTTTCATGGCTGAATGGGGATTTGAACTCGGGTCTCCCCGGACCTAGTGCAGCACTGAGAGAAAGAGAGCAAGGAACTCCCAGTGAGCCTTAATACTAAGGATTTCACACTGATTCAAAGACAAACTCACAATTAATAGCCATATTATTAAGACATCACATTTGACTCACTTATCACAAGAAGCAAAATAAGAGCAAATGAATACAATCTTAGCTCATAAGCTTCAGCTCAGTATTCACAAGCCCTGATTCTCTGTACATTGTGCCAATCTGAATATGTGTACAGTGATATTATATTAATTTTTTTTTACCTGTAGCCCCTTTGGGGGGCTTCCTAAAGGCCATGGGGGGTGTCTGCAAAGGTTCCCCCTTTCCCCACTGTCCTCTAGGGCCTCACAGGGACCATTTGAGCATGTGCGGTGGGCATTTTTTTAAAATAAATAAATACACACACACACACACACACACACACATATATATATAGGCTGCTGAAAACAAAATGGCCACCGTGCATGCTCAAATGGCCTCTGTGAGGCCTGGCATGGCCTAGGGCCTCACAGAGGCCATTTGAGCATGCACGGTGGCCATTTTGTTTTTGATGGCCATTTTTTAAAATTTTTTTATTTTTTTAAATGGCGCCCCCCCTTCAAGTGGCTCCCAGGGCATGTGCCCTCCCTGCCCTACCCTAGATATGCCTCTGGGCTCTGTAGCAAAGAGACAAGATGCAAACCTAAATGTCAACTGGTACATTCTGAGATGCCCTTTTACATGCACACAGGCTAGAAAATCACCATGGAAGAGGACTCAGACATGTCTATGATAGCCCAGATCACATATCAGTCCAGGATCATGTGGGCAAGAAGTGGTTTACGTGAATAGGCTTTTAATGCCTCACAGCTCAGTGTCAGTTCCTTGCATTGTAAATCATTGTGGCAGAGGTAGGGCAAAGCTGGAACAGTGCCAAACAATGGGTAGGTTCAGATGACCGAAGAAATGTTAAGGAAGAGGGAACCCTAGATTCCTGGTGGGTGCATCTTCTGGCACTCACTGGTACTTGCACCCCTTTCCGTGTTGTGCGAACTGGGAAATGTCAGGTGGAGAATGCCGGATTCCCTCTACTGCCCAATATTCTCTGCCCAACTTCAAATGTTAGTTACAGATGTTGGGCAAATGTTGACAGTAGAGGGAACCTGACATTACTGGGTTTACATGACTCAGAAAGGGGAAGGAGTAGTACTGGTGAGCGCAGGGAGTGTGTGCTCACTGGAAACCTTCCGTTCTGCCTTACTTACTTACATAGGAACATAGGAAACTGCCATATACTGAGTCAGACCACTGGTCTATCTAGCTTAGTATTGTCTTCACAGACTGGTAGCAGCTTCTTCAAGGTTGCAGGCAGGAATCTCTCTCAGCCCTCTCTTGGAGATCCTGCCAGGAAGGGAACTTGGAACCTTCTGCTCTTCCCAGAGTGGCTCCATCCCCTGAGGGGAGTATCTAACAGTGCTCGCACTTCTACTCTCCCATTCTTATGCAACCAGGGCAGACCCTGCTTAGCTAAGGGAACAAGTCGTGCTTGCTACCACAAGATGAGCTCTTCTCTCCACAAGTTGTGTGTTCATTTACATTGCTCTGTATTTCTGTCACTTTCATCACTTGTCCTCTGTGATTCCATCACATAGATCAATTTGATTAGCTACATAGCATTGTGATGTTATCCCATTCATTATGTGAGCCCTAATTGATTAAGATCACTCAGGCAAGACAGAGAATCAGTAGTTGGGGTTGAAATGGCACCACAGCAGCAATTGCCAGAGAAAGCATGGGAACGGAACAGGACAGGAAAAACAAAATATTAAATATACTTATCAGCAATCAATGTGCTTTTTCAGGAAATATTTCAACACCAACACAACTGAAGGATGTTTGATATAACCCTAGTCACTAGGGTCTAGTCACACTAGTCATACTAGGACCTAGTGTGAGGAGCTATGAGGAAATATGGAAGCTATTTGAGCTGATTTACCCATATAAGAAACCATTGCATCTGGTTTGCTCTTTTCTGTTCATGTGAATGGAAGTTTCCCAAAACATAACAGGCCCACTAGCCCTCAGACAATGGATTTCATACTTACCAAGCCAACCCAGGTGTCATATAAACTGATAGATACAAGTCGCATGCATTTGGACCAGAGAGACACCATCTTGGTCAGTGATGTGCTGCCAACTGTGGAAGGAGAGAATTCAGCAGTCTAGCAATGAGTGAATGTTTCTTCCCTCTCTTCAGTTGAGTTGCATATCTAAATACATTCCCTTATGTGCTAAAAATAACAAAGGGGTGTATTTGAAAGAAAGCAGAATAGAGGAACTGATCCATTATTGATAGAAATTTCAAGCCGGCTTGCCAATCTGTTTTGTACTGTGGTCAACCCTCAATTTTTAATGAAGGAACCTATGAAAATCGGAGAGGGTGAAAACTGGTGACCTGTGCATGATACCTTACAGCAAAAGTTCCCATCAGAGAACTGAGCCGCCTGGTCTTACATCTCTTCCAAGCTTTACCTCAACCTGACCTTAGCTTTTGAAGGTAAAAGAAACAATACTGGATGGGCACAATACCTTGACTCAGACAGGAAAGGCAGATTTAGGAAGATGCACCACACTGAAAGAAGACTAAACAAACCAACCTGTTCACCTATTGTGTGTCCTTTCCATACACTACCTCTGATTAATACTCTGTCCCCTTTTGCTAGACACACCTCCTGTTTGTTGTGACCCTGTTTAATCAAACAGTTTTCATAAAGGTAATTCTGCTGGGACTCATGCAACAAAAGCACAGGAAGAGGCACAGCCCACCACGATGAAAAGCAGAGATGGGAGTAAAAGAACTTGAAAGTAGGCTGGGTAGACTAGCACAATACCCTGTGAGAATAGAAGAGTTTGGGAATGAAGCCATAGCACAGTGGTAGACCGTCTGCTTTGCATGCAGAAGGTCCCAGGTTCAATCCCTGACAGTTTCTCCAGGAGGCTTTACAGACAGGGCTTCTAACCCGAATCTCCTTTGGAAGAGAGAGTGTGCGTTCACATATCAGCCAAACTTACCCCGAAGTCCCTTTGAGATCCTTGGACCCACTCCACACACAAATTGGCCTTTGTCTTGCCAATTCTAGCTTATCTTGGTTTTTAAAATGCTGGATTTAAGCTACTTTAAAACAAACAAACAAACGCTGGAGCATATAGGGAGAGGCACTGATGTAGAATCATTAGCATGATAAGAGGGATACTCTCTTTAGAAATGCAGATATAGCTCTTTAGAAATCTCTCTCCCCATCCATTGAGAGAAATCTCTCTCCCACCACCCCCCATTGGCTGGAAGGAAAACAGGGAGGCATGCCATGTGAACTTGCATCAAAACAAAACCTGAGAGCAGAGGGGATGGGCTGCTTTCCCCAATGCCGCGAGTGTGATTCGAAGTGGCTTTGTTCAACATGTGCAAATAACTCCCAGATAGGAGTGAGAAAAAACCCTGTCAGAACCCTTGAATAGCTGCTGCCAGTCAGTGTAGACAGTATTGAGCAAGAAGTATCTTGCTCAGTACTGTCTACACTGTATAGGTAGCTTCTTAAGCCCCTTGAGGGATACTCCTCTAGTGTAGAGTTTCCTTTGAAGCTGATTCTCAATACCTCTGATTAATGTGAATCTCTGAGGCTGATTGATCTCTGACTGGGTTAAGGCACCCAAGCGCATGAGAACTGCTGGGATTGTGTCTGATCCTGGTGGCGCGTCGGCGGCAAACCTGCCTGCAGAGCCAGCCTCTTAAATGAGGTAAGGGTCCCTTAGCCCCATTTTTTTCAGTCTTGTGCCGCGCTGGTGGATTTTAGCCAGCGCTGCAGCAGTGATGGGTGCCCATCTATTGCTGCAGGGATTCCCGCAATGCACTGTGCACTTGCGCGGTGCATTATGGGATTTCCACGGGCTGAGATGATGTGCCCGACACGCGTAACTCAACGCTGCCAGGGGATCGTGTGCCCTGGCCTCCCAGACCCGGCAGCTGGGTCTTCTGCTGGAAAGGTGAACTTCTGCTGCCTGTCCTCATGCCTGACCTGCTGCCCTCTTGTGAGATTGTGAGAAAGGGCTCTCTGAATCATTGAGGCTCTACACACGATCGGTGTGTTGAACCAGGAGGGGTTTGGTGGGGAGAGTGGGTCAAGCCCACTCTCCCCACACACAAGCAGCAGTTGAGCCCATCACAGAGCCGGTTGGGGATGCCCCGCACAAGTCCCAGAATGCCCCACACAAGTGTGAGAGGCATTCTGGGGAGACCCCCGAGGCCGGGAGGCTTGATGTAGCCTCCCGGTTGGGGGTCTCCTCATGGGTTGCTGCGCTGCAGAGTAGTGACAGCCGACTCACGGTTGGGAAAATGGGGTTAGCGGAGCGCTCGCTCCACTAATCTCATTTAAGGGGAGGGCTACTTTGGCAGCCTAGTGGTGGTTCTCATGCTGGGGGAACACCGGCCTGGGTTCCCTTAGCCGGGTCCTGCCCGCCCCATCATGAGAATAGGTCATTGAATCAGTATCTTTGGTTAAAGGCAGTGGTGGCACCAAGAAAAAAATTTTTTTAGGAGGGCACAGAAGGTGGAAAGTGCATTTCTGGGTGGGGCACCTGCGTCCCACATGATACATTTCTGAAAGAAAAATGAGGGCAACCACTTTTCTGAGGGAGTTCTAGCCCACCTTGCCCCTGATCCATCCTTGGTTAAAGCAAGTGGAGAGGAGAGCTGGTCTCGTGGCAGCAAGCATGACTTGTCCCTTTAAGCTAAGCAGGGTCTGCCCTGGTTGCATTTGAATGGGAGACTAGAAGTGTGAGCACTGCAAGATATTGCCCTTAGGGGATGGAGCTGCTCTGGGAAGAGCAGAAGGTTCCAAGTCCCCTCCCTGGCTTCTCCACAATAGGACAAGGTTTTTTATAGGACAAGATTTTTTTATTGAACCGACAAACTACCAAAGCATACAGTACGTTACCAAAGCAAAATTATATACAAAGTGGTTGTTTGTACATTACATATTTACAAAAGATTTACAAACAAGGATTTGATAACTCACAGGGTTATAAAGTATATGCAGGCAGTACTGGCTGAGAGAAATTTCTGCCTGCAGCCTTGGAGAAGCCGCTGCCAGTCTGTGTAGACAATACTGAGCTAGATAGACCAATGGTCTGACTCAGTATATGGCAGCTTCCTATGTTCCAAGTGCAGTGGGAAAGTCCTAGGCTCCAGTTCTTAACTTGCATTGTGTACAGGGACTGTGCACTCTACTCCCACACCACGTTGTGATCTTAGCAGCCAGGCTTCAGCCTGCAAAGATGGGCTTTGCATGGCAGTTGGGACATCACAGTCTCTTGGAAAAGTGTCGGGAAGCACTTTCTCAAACTCATCCAGGTGTATGTGTGGTGTGTGTGTTATGGGGCGGGGTCATGAGATGACTCAACACTTTGACAAAACTCACGGTTTGTCATGAGACAAGTCAACTTTAGCTCCCTTGCAGGCTCCCCAATTGCACCTTGCAGCAAGGATAATACCCAGCACCACTGAGTATATGTTTGATTCAGTCCTTGCAGGGACTGGTAATGGGATAATATCTCTAAAGGGCACATCTTGAATGGGATTGTCTGGTAAACCAAAGATCTCAATTTCCAAAGAAACAATTAGTTCTTAGCTTTTCCTTGTTTTCATGCTGTGATGGTTTCACAGGTTATTTATTTTACATATCTATTTCATTTACCAAATAGCTACTCTGCTTTTCTGCAGATGGTTTCCAAGTGGTTAACAATGAAATCACATCAAAACAGCATAAAGCAGGAATAAAACACCCCCACATGTAAGAGTTAGCATCCAAAAGCATGCTGGAAAAGTTGCATTTTAATCTGATTGTGGAATTTCAGAGGAGACGGAGTCAAATGCACAGCCCAGGGTGTTTCACAGCTCCAGATCCAACTTAAAAAGGCTTCCCTCTTGGCCTTCATATATGATGGAACTGGAAGTGGGTCCTTCTCAGCTGATCTTAATCTATGGGGAGCTTTCTGTGGGAATTGGTGCTCCCTGAGATATCCAGGATATTGAAGCTGAGATCCTGAATTGGGCCCAGGCAGAAACATACCGGTAGCCAGGACAGCTGTTTCAACCCAGGTATAATATGATTATGTTGGCTTAGAGCAGCAGTGGCATTCCATACCAGTTCCAATTTCTGAACAGTCTTCATGGGCAGGCACGGTTAGAGGCCTACTCCACCTTTACATGCTCGCTGCAATGGGCTAATGCATGCATGGTTCCCAGCACTAAAAATCCCTAAGTAGCAATAGCAATAGCACTTACATTTATATACCGCTCTATAGCCGGAGCTCTCTAAGTGGTTTACAATGATTTAGCATATTGCCCCCAACATTTCTGGGTACTCACCAATCCACCCGCAGTTAACATGATAGCACTCATCACATCTTCCAGATAAAAGGAAAGGCTGTAGCTTAGTTGCAGAGTGCATTCTTTCCATGCATAAGGTTCAATTCCTGGAAATTCCAGGTAGAACTATGAAAAGATCCCTGACTGCAACCTTCCACAGCTGCTGCTTGCTGTTGGTTAGTGTAGGCAAAGCTGAACTAGAGGGACCACTGGTCTGATTGACACAACCACTGGGAAGTCCAGTTCCAGGGACCTCCAGTTCCCAGGGAGTGCAAGCTTCTTGCGGGCATGTTGTGTGAACCTGCCAGTTATCAGTTCCTGAGCCCTCCTCTCAACTTTTGCCCAACGTTCTCTGCCCAGCTTAAAATCTAAGTTATGGAGTCAGGTGGAAGTTGAGTGAAAGTCCGGCAGAAGGCTCAGGAACCAGTGGTTGGTGGGTTTGCATGACACACCTGCTGGGAACTGGAGATTCCTGGGAACCCGACTTTCCAGTGATTGTGTGAAACTACCCCGTATAAGGCAGTTGCATACATAAGCACATAAGAACAGCCCTGCTGGATCAGGCCCAAGGCCCATCTAGTCTAGCATCCTGGTTCACACACTGGCCCACCAGATGCCACTGGAAGCCCACAGGCAGGAGTTGAGAGCATGCCTTCTCTCCTGCTATTACTCCCCTGCAACTGGGACTCAGAGGCATCCTGCCTTTGAGGCTGGAGGTGACCTTTAGCCCTCCGACTAGTAGCCTTTGATAAACCTCTCCTCCATGAAGTTATCCAAACCCCTCTTAAAGCCACCCAGGTTGTTGGCTGTCACCACATCTGCAAGGGTGGCTTCTACCCAGACTTCTACAAGCCCTTACCAAGTCCATGTAATCACCATGGCTTGATGGAGCCTTCCAGCATCTGGAACCATGCACATTGCACTCATAGTTCCTTATGCAGTTAGGGAGTTGTCCATGGTCACATGCTTCTGAGTGCATATGACCCTACTTGGATCCATTTATGTACTCATTTGCAAGTATATATTAAGTGTGTTATCCTGCCAAGGTCACCCAATGAATTGCAAGGCTGAATGAGGATTTGAATACAGGTCCAAGAGAAGGAAGGGTTGAGGACTGAAGCCTTAAACTGCAACCAGAAAAACGATGTCTTCTTTTAACCTTCACCATCCCTGCAAAACAGCAGGCAAAACAGGGACGTGGCATCTATTCTCCCTGTGCTCTGTATCAATCCAAATGAAAGTGATTTCTAACAAGCATGGAAACCACAACCACCACTGTGAATCCTGACAAAGAATGTGCTCTTCTTACTACCCCTGTTGGAACCTGCCTAATGTTATAAATGTTGATAGGAGGACAAAGTGGAATTCATAGAAGTGACCTGAAAATGCTGTTAATTGCAATAAGGTGGAAGGTTACCTTCACCAGGAGTATATTCAGCAATTCACTATTGCAAATTGCTATGTGAGTCATGGAAACTACACTCATAAATTAAATGATATGATAGGTTAACAAGCTAGAATCATAAGTGTAAACTATTTAGAGTCTCCGAGAGAATTGGCGGGGGGGCGGGGGAGAGAGGCGCAAAGTGAAATGCATGGTGTTTCCTTAACAGATTTGTACCAAAAAATCACAGGAGGAATTCTGTCTTAAAATCCACTTTTTTGTCTAAGCAACAAATGTCTGGCCCATTCCGACTGTGCTGCATCCCTTCACTAAAACCAACCAATCATTTATTTCAAACAAAGAGAAAGATGCATGCATGAGTTGCTCACAGTTAAATGGCATCATGAGTTTTGTTGTCTTAATACACCTTCCTCCCCCCTCCCAATTTTTGTTCTAATTTTAGTTTGAATTTTTCTCCTAGATAGGTGGCCATCGGTATTTGCGAGGGTTCTGTTCTTGCCTATAGGCGTGAATATGGGAACCGTGAATAATGAAACCTTACCTCTGTGGGAATCCAGGGGTTATGTTCCTACACAAAAAAAGGGCTTTAAAAAGTGGTGAGGAGGCAGAAATAAGAGAAATAAAGTACTGTGCTTTGCTCTCCAGGTCTCCAGAACTACAACAATGCACCCCCCAAGCCCCCAATTTCTCTGATTTTCTGTGAAAAATCACAGGACGGCTATTCTCACGACCAGCAAAAATTGGGCTTGGAGAGCCTAGATCGATTTTTGCTGCTCTTGTAAACCACCGGGCTCGGAGGCGAGCCTGGTGGTTTACAAGTGGCTAACCTGCTTGAGAAGCCCTCCCCTTAGCCCAGGTTAGCGGAGTGAGCAGTTCTGTGTCGTGGCAACTCATGAGGAGACCCCCGACCGGGAGGCTAAAAAGCAGCCTCCCGGCTCAGGGGTCTCTCCAGCATGCTCTGTGTGCTCCTGCAGAGAACTTCCGGGGGCCATGCAGCCCCCGAACTCCCAAGCCCCCGCCGGCTCCGTGATGGAGCTGGCAGTCATGTGGGTGGCTGATCCGGCTGCCCAGGCAGGGCTTGCTGATCATCTGCGGGGAGAGTGGGCTTAGCCCGCTCTCCCCGCAAACCCTTTCAAAGCAGGTCTCACTGATCGTGAGACCCGCCTCAGGAATTTTTTTTAGCCACAAAATGGCTCTGTGCTGTAAAATGGTGTCCGGGAATGACATGGCATCGGAAGTCATTTCCAGGTCATTATTACCGGCTACTCAAAACCACAAATAGGTGGATTTTAGCCTATTTTTATACCACAGATAAATAAACCAGGTCTCTAAACCTGTCCATGGATTCATGAAACCGCAGTTGTTGAAACCAAGGGAAACGAGGGCCATCTGTACTGTCTATTTGTTCATTACATATATACCCCTTCTTTTCTCCACCATAGAACTCAAGGTGATGTACATAGACTTCCCAGATGGACACCTGTCAAGGCACTAACCAAACCTAAGAGTAGCTTAGCTTCAGCAAGGGGGCTGTATCATATTCCCAGAGAAAGAAAGGGTTACAATTTCACTTTACCCCTGATCCCCCATGGTTGATTTTTTAAACCCCCCCCCCAAAGGCCACAACTGCCAAACTACTTGTTTAATGTAATGTCATTTGGCCAGGAGTCAATTGGCTGTTGTATTCAGCTGGGTTGCTCACAGGTTATTCAGGCCTTGTCCACACTGTCCCTTCCAGATATGGGATGATGCGGAGAAGAAGGCCAGCTGGTTTGCCTTTGGAAACTGGCCTGACCCACCACTAAGAAATATGGCAGCTTCTGGTGGCTCTTCATTATAATGGCAATCAAGTATTTGGAAGGCTCACTGCAGTACATCTATGACTCCACAAGAGGGTCATTTTAGTGGGGGCAAAGGGAGGGCCCCACATATGGAGGGGGGCATCCAAATAATGGTTCAGTATTTGGAACAATCAGTTCAGTCCTTTTCATTCAAGGAAGTAAAACTAACCAGTTAAAATGTAACCCCAGGACCAAGAGTTATTCTAGTATTTTGGGTTATTACCACGACCCAGGCTGTAGTGGCTGACATAATGCGCAACATGACATAATTGGTGGAACATAACGTGTGCACAGTTGCATAAGAGTGCTGTTGCGCAAGCACAAAAATGGCACCAGATAGAGTTGTGTGACGGTGTAGCCATTATACATAACGGTTCTGTGCATGTGCAATTGTGCAAACATTACATTCTGCCATGTGTGTAACAGTGCACAATATGTCAACAAGAGAGAAGAAAGTGTTTGTGTGGGGGGGGGGGTTGTTGGGGTTTCAAATGAACATTCGGGTTTCTCAAAGTCTTAAATAGGCCCTGCTCCTAGTGCTGAGTTAGAATACCACTTCCACCATTCATTACATCTGCTGGCAGTGCAAGAAAAGTGATCATTAGAATGCATACTTGGTGCACAAGCTGAGACTTCAGAGTTGCAGAGACCTCTGCAACATTCTAAAATCAGAATGACGATCCACCCACCATTGGACCCAGAATATTGTCTTACTTGTGTTGGACTCTGGGCAACGTCTCCTTTTGTGTGAAGAATAACCTCCGCTGTTGCTTTTTATTTTGTTTTGTTTTTGCTTCTTAATTATTCTATTTATTTCTAGTCTTCAGGCACAGTAGGGCCTTCTGTAAAGCCCACAAGGCACAGTGCAACTTGTGGCTTTGATTATTTTTATGTATCTTTATCCCTTCCTTCTTTGAATTAATTAATTATATTTTTAATCCCACTTTTCAGAGCAATCTTGTTTCCCAGAGCAGCTCACATCAATCAGACAATGAGACAGTGGCTGTGCCCTCGGGCTTACAAGCTAAACAGACAAGCCACACAAGGGAAGAGAAGTGGAAGGGAGTGGGAGAGGAGGGTGATGAGACTGACAATGTCAGAACAAAGTGGTATATCTAGTTGGGGCCAGGTTAACCTTCCCTTGCTGGTGCTCTTGTCTGGATAGAAGTGGCAAACTGCATGGCACTGTCTTTCTTAAACTTTTGATAATTCAGGCACAGGACTATTTTTAGGGTGGCAAGGGGGCAATTGCCTCAGGCCCCACACATGGAGGACCCCCCCCCCCAATCTCAAGTATTGTTCAATATGTGAAATGATCAGATTGAGCTTTTTCATTCACGGTAGCAAAATGAATCAGTTAAAACATAAGGCTAGCCTCAAGAGTTATTTCAGTATTTAGGAGTATTACATTGGCACAGGAAGCAGTTGCTGACACATGTGGTAGAACATAACATTTGTTTTCTTGCACGAGCACAAAAAGTGCACAAATGGAGCTGTGCAACAATGCAGACATTGGCCAAATTCTCACGCAACGTGGAACCACAGGGCCAATGGACCCATGGTTCCGGTCCCCCCTCCCCTCGCTCTCCCGTCCAAATTTGGACATAACAGAGAGAGCTCCCTCTCTGCAGTCAGCGAATCTACAGAGCGGAGGGGGAACTGGCTGTCTGGGCTTCCTTCTTTACTGAAGGACAGCGCCGGCAGCCAATAGCAGCCAGAGCTCCTCCCTCAGCTCCATCTGCAAAGTAACCAGACTGCAGTGCTAGTGTTTGGATGTATCTCTGGCACCATGGAACCAAAGGTGCTGACCTCACTTCAAACTGAAGGTACAAATCACTGTCCAGGGAGGGAAAATGTGGTCCATTTTCTTTCTTAGCTGCAGTTGCCCACATCCAGACATTCTGAAATTGAAATCAGAGGCCCCTTCATCTCTGGCTTCATGTTATGTGTGAATGTGGCCATTATATATAATGGTGGCACTGTCTGTCGCATAACTCAATTTGTGCAGTTTTTGCCCTTCTGCAGCAGCCCTCTTGCACAACTGTGCAATCACCATCTTTTACCAGATGCATGACGTTGCACAGTATGTCAACCAGAGAAAAGTGGAGGAAGAGGGACTTAAATGAACATTCTGCCCCCAGGACTCCCAGAGTCTTAAGAAAGCCCTACTGAGGCAATTTTCTTGAATCAAAATGAGAGGAAGGTGAACTTCCCTCATGCCAGCCCACCAGGACTGGCCTAGAGGCCCCAGGAATTAGCATCAATCTCCAAGTGAAAACTGAAAGCAATCCTGGAGAATTAATGACTTAGCTATTGCGGCGGGGTGTGTGTGTGGGGGGGAGAGATTGGAAAAAACATCTCCAAGAATAGCTTCAGTCAGAACTGGCAACCCTAACCTCCAAAGGTTGACTTTTAGGCTGTAAAACAGACCACTAGTTTTAATGAATAATATGTACTTATGACCAGAGCAGCAGTTCACACAGAGACACAGCCGGAAACCAGCGGTGTATGGAGGCCAGTGGCAGCCCCAGTTCAGTCCACTGCCAGAAGCCTCCAGCCACGCCCCCTGCATCTGATGTCAGATGTAGGGAGTGTGGTTTCGCTGGCAAATGGGGTCACATGCCCCTTTTGCGAGGAAATTCCGGCTAGCGCTGCATTCGCAGCATGGCCGGGAGTGTCTCTCTGCTTTAAAAGGCAGGGAGACGTGTTCCAGGCCAGGCCGGGAGGCCGGCACTGACTAAAGCTTCTCAAAAATGGAGCCATGCGGCGAAACCACACCCCCTGTGTCTGATGTCAGAGGCAGGGGGTGTGGCTGGGGTGCGGGTCACAGCCCCTGAGCACGGTGGCCCGGGTTCTTTGAACCCATTTACACTAGGGATGTGCACGGTACCGGTTCAGAGGCCCTTTATGGGCCTCTGAACTGGTTTGAAGAACTGGCGGTTCTGCCGGTTTGAAGGCGGAAGTCATTGACTGGAAGTCGATGATATGAAGTCATTCATATCCGGAAGATGAGGGCAATGGGGTGGCAGGGAGGTATGTTTTTTTAAAAATGGATGCCAGTGAGGGGAAAGCGGTGGGAGGGGTAATTGCGCCCTCCACCCACTCTTAAAGCGGCATGCCCGCCGCCTTTGAACCGCCCCGCCGCAGTTCCGTGCGCACCCCTAATTCACACAATGGTGGCTCTGCCCTTGCAAGAAATCTCCTCTAAAGATGGGTAATTTTTAGCATCTCTCCACACTCAATATGTTTGGATCGTTCAGTGTAGCAAGAACAGAAGTCATAGGATCATAGGAAGGTGCTATATACTGAGTCAGACCTTAGGTCTATCTAGCTCAGTATTGTCTGCACAGACTGGCAGCAGCTTCTCCAGGGTTGCAGGCAGGAATCTCTCTCAGCCCTCTCTTGGAGAAGCCAGAGATGGAACCTGGAGCCTAGATACTCTTCCCAGAGCTCCCCTATGGGGAATATCTTCCAGTGCTCACACATCAAGTCTCCCATTCAGATGCAACCAGGATGTACACTACTTAGCTAAGGGGACAAGTCATGCTTGCTGCCATAAGACCAGCTCTCCCCTCTCTGACCTCTGACTGGAAAGTCCTCTGACTGGAAAGAGGTGTGAACTCAGAATATCACCAAAGTCTTTACTGATTTGTTCCTTATGGTTCTCTCATGTCCAACAAGTGTGCTTTGCTACACCAGCATGTTTGGGAAGGCAGAATGAATGAACATGCTATACCCAGTAAGGCCTGCCTCTTCTCCTCTTTCCCCCACCTCATCTCCTCATTCTTTTCCTAGGGTTAACTTTCTCACACGCTCAACTGCTGGGACAATGTCGGATTTCAGCCCTTGAACCCACCTCACCGACAGCTTGAAGCAAGAGAGAATTACCAAGATGTCTCTGATAATTTGTGTGTTTCTCATGCAGTTCTGTTTACCTTGGAGAATAGCTCGGATTCGTGGGGTGGCTCATCTGTTTGTTTCCCAGGAGTGTCCGCCTCCTCAGGTACAAATGGCTTGTTGTTCCCCAGTCCTGTCTGCCTCCTTGGTGACGGATAGATGAGAACTATTCCCTTTGCTTTGGGAATCTAATGTGATCTGGGTCGCCTCAGTGGCAGGCAGAGCTGAAGGGATTTAAGGGAGGGGCAGTTAACACTATGAGAACGGGGGGGGGGCTCTTTCTATCTCTTCCCTGAGGTGTGGGACTGTGCATTTTTAAGCACTATGCCAGCTACAGTTCCTAGGATTTGGGGGAAGCAAGGCTATGGGAAATGCTAGCAAAACAGTTACTTTTAAAAGGTATTCACTTAAGACATCTTTGGTGCACACTTAAAATGTTATGTGTGAAGTGGCCCTTTTGTTAATATGTTAATGGTCCTTGAAAGAACTGCACTACCTTCTTTGTGCTGTTTCCCCTAGTGAGAACCAATGTGGTTAGAGTGCTGGACTAGAACTGGGGAGACCAGTGTTCAAATCCCTGCTCGGCTATGGAACGCACTGGGTGACATTGATCCAGTCACTTCTCTCTCAGCCTAACCTACCCCACAAGGTTGTTGTGAGGATAAACATAACCAGGTACACCACTGAGTACCTTGGAGGAAGAGCAGGATATAAATGTTGTAAGTAAGTAAGTAAGTAAATAAATAAACAAACAAGTTGGTGCCTAAAGCCAGTAAAACTTGACAAGTTATTTCAGTTCAGTTGAGGCCTGCAACTGATCCTCTAATGGCACTACAGGACTTTCTTATTCTTAATAGTAATCAACTGCCAACATATCAGGTCCTCTGTCTGTCATGGCTCACAAGTTATTATGAGCTAAGCAAGTCATAGGCCCTGAAGCTAGCTGAGGCGTAATGCGGAAATTCTTTGATGCTCCAAAGTTCTGCTGTATTATAGGGCTGAACACAAGATGCACCTAGTCAACCCTTTCCCCTGTATGAAATGTGTCCCCCGCTTCTAGGGATTTTCCTCTCACTGTTTTTCTCGTCTTACTGGAGCTAGATGTGCTGAAGAGAAAAGATGCACTGCCCCCCGCTTCAGGTGGATCATGAATGCTGTACCTGATACTCAAACTGTAACAGTGACACTCAATTGTTATCATTTTTGCAGTCCCAATCCAGTGCATTTTTTGTTTGAAAAACGTCCCTTCTTTCTCCTAGTAGCTGTAACATTGTGTAGCCAATCCAATTTTACTACATGATGATGGTACTGAGAACAACAAAGCTAGTTCAGAGTGAAGGTAAATGTCTGGAGAACTGCCTGTACTCTGAATTGTCTATTGGGGTGTCCTAATGATGTTGACACATAGACAAATTTGAATGGCTTTATGATGATTTCTTTGTTACTAGGGGAACACCAGTAGCAAAGCTGTAGCTGATCAGGGCTGCAAGCAGGAACTATCTAATGCAAAAAAAAGGTAAGCTTGGGGGGTGCGGGGTGGCACTGTCTTTCAGAAAAATCCCCCCTGCTCCCAATGCCTCTCTTTTCATTCCAAAAAGTTTGTTGGAGCACATTCAACTCAGCCTTCCTAAATTAAAGTGAAAACTCCTTGAAATCACACTGAAGGTTGTCAGATGTCATCTTCCTGGTGCCAATGAGCTGAACATTCTCAGAGTTCTGCTGTAGGTTTTATACCAGTCCAGAAGGTTTGTCCCCTTAGCTAAGCAGGGTCTGCCCTGGTTGCATATGAAAGGGAGACCAGAAGTGTGAGCACTGCAAGATATTCCCCTCAGGGGATGGAGCCGCTCTGGGAAGAGCAGAAGATTTCAAGTTCCCTCTCTGGCTTCTCCAAGATAGGGCTGAGAGAGATTCCTGCCTGCAACTTTGGAGAAGCCGCTGCCAGTCTGTGAAGACAATACTGAGCTAGATGGTCTGACTCAGTATATGGTAGCTTCCTATGTTCCTATGTAACTCCTCAGTTCTTCTGTGAACCCACAAAACATTAAGCCAGAACTGAGAGTCAAGGGAGGGCATTGGCTTAATTCTGTTCTGCCAGTTATTCAAGTCATCTTGCCTTCCTTGGGTTTATTTTTAGAAAATCCTAAGCCACTCTGTTTGGGCCGATGGCGATAGGCAGGCTGGCTGGTCTGCCTGCTTTTCCTTCCTGACTGACTCAGGAGGTGGGGGGGAATCCTGTTGATTTCATTCTCTTCTCCTTTCCCCCCACCCCATCCCTCCATTTGAAAATAGAATCTATGATTTCTATCATTTCCACTTATATAGAAATATGTTGTGAAAGGTAATTTTATTGCGGAGAAATAATCTTCCTAATGTCTGCCATTATTTCACTCTCAGTGTGACAAGCAGGGTAAGTGTTGGAAATCGCTGTATATTTCAGCTAAAGTATCTTGACAACACAAACCAAGAGGAAAGAGGCAGTCTCTTTGTTAATGAAAACTGCACTGTTATTTCGGCATATAATGGAGAGACTCATGTAAATGATTGCCTGTCGTCTGGCTGAAAGAAAAAGAGGGGAAGGGGGGGCAGGCTGGGGAGGAAATAACACCGATCAGGAAAAGTGATTGCTGTCCTTCTTCCTTGAATATCTTGTCTTTTATTTTTCTTATTATTATTATTATCATCATCATTGTTGCTTTTTTGGAATTTGCTGACTCTGACATTACACCCTTCCTTCTGCAGGCAGCCTTCATTGGCTCCAAAGGGCAGGACGATGGGTTGGGGTCACGTTGTCAAAAGCTCAGTAGTCCAACCATAGGAGTCCACCAAGAGGCCTGCTCCCATTCTGGGACCAAAATGTGGGTGCGATTTTCGAAACATCGAAAGCACCCACAAGCTCCTATTCCCGCCCCCCCCATCTGTGGCCCAGTTCTTCTAAAGAGCTCATCATCTCAGACAAGTAGGAACCAAATGCTGCTTGAAAAACCCAGCCACGGCTGTGGGCTTTGGAACATGCTGCTTGCAAGGAGAACACCTAGCAGCATTTTTAGTCCTAAGCAATTTAAGGCTAACATTCATCCTTTCATAGGAAAAGACCTCTGGGCATTTAGTCCCGCATTTGATGGGCTCTGTTTACCCTGGCTTATGCCCACGAAGGTTCAATGTACTTTAAACTGAGGTTCTACTTCATATTGGTGTATCTAATAACTACACCAGCATTTATATAGAAATTCTTTTGGGACTGCAAAGCATATTACATACATAAGCATATTAATTCTTACAACAGCCCTGTAAGGTAGGTCAGCATGATTATCCCTACCAGTGGCAACTTGCAACAAACTGTCATGGTGTATCCCAGCCCCTAACAGGATTGCTTCCTGTTCAGGACTCCAGACCACCAGAAACAGCAGCCTTGAATCCCTGTTTGGGGTTATTTCTTTCCTGAAACTGTGCTATATAGTGGTTTAGCACTATAGGGCTGGCTGAACCTGAATGTTTGATTCCTAAATAAGCAGGAGTGGTGGTGGTTCTGGAGACTAGGAAAGGAAGAAGGTGTCCTTCTAGTTCAAAGAGAGGATGTCTTAGCTTGGTTGCTTGCGCATGCACGCACAAACACACATACACACATCCCACCCCTAGCCTAAATCTTCTCTCTAGATATCCTTACTTTATGTAGTTAGGGGCTTAGGAACATAGGAAGCTGCCATATACTGAGTCAGACCATTGGTCCATCTAGCTCAATATTGTCTACCCTGACTGGCAGCAGCTTCTCCAAGGTTGCAGGCAGGAGTCTCTCTCAGCCTTATCTTGGAGATGCTGCCAGGGAGGTAACTTAGAACCTTCTGCATGCAGGTGCTCTTCCCAGGGCAGACCCATCCCCTAAGGGAAATATCTTACAACTATCTGGCCCTGCACAGATCATCTGCACCCTAGTTCTCTCCCTCCTCCCACGGACAATCTCTCACCCCTCCCTGGACAATCCAGCTCCCTGCCCTGCCTCCCCCCGCCCCCGGCAATCCAAAATGGCAGCGCAAGTGGTGAAACCCTCCCCAATCTCCCCTACAACTCTCTCTCACTCTCTCCCATTTCTCTTTCTCTCTCCCCCAACTCTCTCGCCCCCAAATCTCTATCTTGCTCCTTCCCACAACTCTCCCCCCAGCATTCTCTCCTCCCCCCACAACTCTTTCTCCCCCCACAACTAACTCTCTCCTCCCCACACATCCCTCAGCTTCCCCCTCCCCTCCCCTTCCTAGAGAGAGTGGCATCGCAGTGGCCTAGGTCAGCTCCTACTGCCGGCATCCATCACATAGCCCTGCCCAGTCTCCTCACGTAGAGGATGGCCAATTTGGGTGGGAGAGCACACCGAGGGCCGGCCTCTGTTGCCTTGCTGAGTCTCCTCATGAGGCAAACAGCGGAGTCGGGGCTTCCCTTCCAGCCTGCGTGCACTCCGGCCCTCTGGTGGAAGAACCACCGGACCTCAATGCACTCTTCCGCCCTGGCTGTCCCCCTCGTGAGGAGACTTGGCAGGGCGTTGAAGGCCACTGCTTGATGTCTCTTCTTCTTCTTCTTTCTTCCTTGTTGCTGCAGCGCCTCTTCCTCCTTGGCCCTCCCTCCCTCCTTCCCTTCTCCTCCTCAGCAGCTGCCCCTCTGTCCACCACTCAGCCCTACTCCATGCCGCCTCTCTCCTCTGGACAACTCTCGCAAGATGTGCTACATATCATGGGATGTGCGACATACATCCTAAGGCTTTTAAATATATAGATAGGGATGGGTCCGGACCGGTCCGGACCTGGGTGGTCCGGGTTGGGGGTGGGGGTCACTTTAAGAGCGGCGGGAGGGTTTACTTACCCCTTCCACCGCTTTCCGCCGTGGCGCCGTAATTAGTAGTGTGATTGGGGTGGCAGGATAGCTCCCTGCCACCCCTTCCCCACTGCGGCTCGGCAAAGCATTACTGGGAGCTTTGCCGAGCCGCAGCAGGGAAGGGGCGGCAGGGAGGTATCCTGCTGCCCCAATTACTCTACTAATTATGGCGCCACGGCAGAAAGCGGCGGGAGGGGTAAGTAAACCCTCCCGCCGCTCTTAAAGTGACCCCCCACCCCAGTGCCGGACCGCAGTGTGGAGGTTCCGTGCACACCCCTATATATAGATACTCCTATGAAAATGATTGTGTGCCATGTGGGAGGCTCTGCTTAGCTAGCCAGGATCTGATCCTAGATCAAAAATCCCAGTGCGCCCACGCCAACCACTAGGGCACACGATCATTTCCGGGTGAGTTAACTCACAGACGAGTGAAC
The DNA here is from genome assembly GCF_027244095.1 of Hemicordylus capensis. Classification (NCBI taxonomy): domain Eukaryota; kingdom Metazoa; phylum Chordata; class Lepidosauria; order Squamata; family Cordylidae; genus Hemicordylus; species Hemicordylus capensis. The sequence continues at coordinate 345,573,618 of NC_069659.1, read as the reverse complement.
ATCAGGAGCACGCAGGGTGAGTTATTCTGGATAAGCGTCAAGTTAGCCTGGTTCTTGGTTGTGGGCCCAACATATATACTTCTGCAGATCAAGGGATTCCTCTGAGAAATGCATTACGTTATTTTCTATCATGATCTGAGAATCCATTACCTTATTTTTTTGTTGTTGACCCCATTTTGCTTCGGGGGCTGCCTGGCCCCTGGAAGTCCCAAGATGCCCTGCACAAGTGCCCAGGCCATCCAGGGGAGACCCCCAGGTCGGGAGGCTTGTTGGAGTCTCTCACATTCCTCGCGAGTTGCCACAGGGCAGAGCCATGCCGCAGCGTCTCATGATCAGAAGAATGGGGTTAGATTAGCGCTCGCTCTGCTAACCTCATTTAAGGGAAGGGATATTTTGGAAGGTTTGCTGTTGGGAGCTGCATGGTTCTCGTTGCAGCACATGACCTCATGAAACCGGGCTGGCCTCCATAAGCCTGGTTCTGCACAGTCATGATAATAGCCTCATTATTGCTTCCATGCCTGGGCCCTGAAGGCCAGATAATATATACTAATTTGCCCTTTCCTGCCATCTTGGAAGGGGATGCCAATTCTGATGAAGCGGCTCTTCAAGCCTTAGATGATCATTTCAACCCTACTTGGAATGTGGTTGTTGAACATTACAAGTTCTATTCTAGATCCCAACTGCTTGGTGAATCTATTGATAAGTATATCACATCATTGCATGCCTTAAGTGTAGCCTGTGAGTTTGCAGTTTTACTGATGAAATGATCAGAGATCGGATTATTCTGAAAACAAACTGCTCCAAATTGCATGAAAAACTGCTATTGGGGCAGAAATGTAACTTGGATAAAGTGATAGGGATGGCCAGGAGGGTGGAAAATGCTCTTCACTGTGCCAAAATGCTCTCTTTGGTACCCCAAAATGCACCTCCTGAAATCCAGGCTGTTCAGTCTGACTCCTTCCAAACCCAATCTTCTCATATGTCACGGCCCCAGAAAGTGGCGGAACAGGAAAGGAGGAGCTACCAGTGCTACTGATGTGGAAACTCTGCCACAAAGCCAGTTTTGCTCACTGTCCTGAACAGAAGGTCACTTGCAACAGGTGCAAGAAAAGGGGGACACTTTGCTAAGTTTGCAAATCTGCAGTCCACTCACCATAAGATAAGGATGAGGCATACCAGCCACTTCCTGACAGCATTTTAAGTGTGACAGAGTGAGATCCTGCTTCTCCAGATTGTCAAGTTAAATTAATGGCCATGAAGTGCAGGTGATGGCTGATTCTGGTTTTCCATACAGTATCATTTCCCATATGCTTTACAAGCAACCCCTCACTATATCAGATCTGCACATGCAGCCTTCAGACATCCACCCATGGTTATATGGATGCTCCTCTATTGCCGTAAATGGATACATACTTCACTGCTGTCCTGGAATACAAAGGACGTACTGCAGAGGGGAAAGTGTATGTGTCACAAAAGGAATCGCAATATTGGGTTGGAAAGATCAGGAAGATCTATGGATAATAGACCCAAATGGCACAGGATCCGTTTTACAGATGATGAAGTATCCATGCGCTGATGTGATTGCTGATTTCTCAGATGTTTTTGCTGATCCTGGCACTGCCAGACATTTCGATCATAAAATTCAGATGAAGGCAAATATAATACCTGTACAACACAAAGTGAGGAATGTACCCATAGCATTGCATCAACCACTTAGAGAGAAGTTCTTAAGACTACAACATGCTGATATCATAGAGCCTGGTGATCCATCAGAATGTGTTTTCCTCATTGTTCTTGTGTGGAAATCAAACAGTACACTTCAAATGTGCATGGATTTAAGAGATGTGAACTCCAACATGGTAATGGATTGTCATCCATTACCCAATAAGAATGAAATGCTGCTTAATTTGAAAGAGTCTTCAGTGTTCACACCTTTGGACTTGTCTTTGGCCTATCATCAAATTCCTCTGCTCAAAGGATCTCACAACCTTCATTACCCCAGAGGGTCTTTTTCAATACAGAAGACTACCCTTTGGATTAGCCTCTGTAGCTTTGGTATTTCAACGAATGATGCATGCAGTTTTTGGGACTACGGATGGCATCAATTACTTTCAGAATGACATTTTAGTGTATGGCAAAACCATTGAGGATCATGATGCTAAAAACTGAGATAAGTCTTAAGAAAACTTCAATAACACTGACTTACAATCTCTGCAGACAAATGTCAGTTTTGAACAGACTCAGTGACGTACTTGGGATACACAATATTTCAGAGAGACATATATCCCCAAACAGACTTGGTGAAAGCTATTCCAGAAGCACCAGAGCCACACAACAAGGATGTACTTAGACCATTTTTAGGTCTCTGTGTGTATTACTCTAAATTTGTTAAACCATTTGCCTCCAAAGTTTCTCCATTGCATCTTATTTTTAAACAGAATGTAGCATTTAATGGGGATCAGAGGCATATCTAGGGAAAATAGCGCCTAGGGCAAGCACTGAAATTGCGCCCCCTGTCCAAACGTCTGACACCCATCTTTCAGATAACCTTGCCATAATAATAGCTCAAAAATACAAGTCAAGCTTGTTAATCTTTTAATATTTCAAAAAATATTTAGCAGCGGACGTAGCCTGACCAAAAAAATGCTGGAAAACTACAAATTTCAGTATGCTGGGGCTCATGAAATACCCAAAAACTATGTGGAGGTATACTTGGAAAACTAAACAGAATTGCCTGTCTAATTCTCTACTATGCATTGTAGCATCACTATTACATAAGTTGCAAAAATAAATGGAGAATTTGACTTTTCCCAGATACTCTGAAAATAATTAAAGGATATGCAGAGTAAACTGTGTCACTGCTTGGAATATATTCTAGTATTTCAGAAAGACAGTTAAAATGAGAGAAAGAGAGCAAGAAACTCCCAGTGGGCCTTAATACTAAGGATTCCACATTGATTCAAAGACAAACTCACCATTAACAGTCATATTATTAAGACATCACATTTAACTCACTTATCACAAGAAGCAAAGTAAGAGCAAATGAATACAATCCTAGCTCATAAGCTTTAGCTCAGTATTCACAAGCCCTGATTCTCTGTACAAAGTGCCAAACTAAATATGTTTACTATGACTTATATTATATTAAATCAGTTTTTTGTAACCTGTAGCCCCTTCAGGGGGCTTCCTAAAGGCCGTGGGGGGGGGTCTGCAAAAGTCCCCCCTCCCCCTGCTGGCCTCTAGGGCCTCACAGGGACCATTTGACCATGTGCGGTGGCCATTTTTTATTTTTATTTTTTTTAATGGTCGCTGAAAACAAAATGACCACCGTGCATGCTCAAATGGCCTCTGTGGATCCTGGCATGGCCTAGAGCCTCACAGATGCCATTTGAGCATGTGCAGTGGTCATTTTGTTTTCAGCAGCCTTTTTTTTTTTTTTTAAGAAAATTAATTTTAGAAAATGGCACCCCCTTCAAGTGGCGCCCGGGGCATGTGCCCTGCCTGCCCCACCCTAGATACGCCCCTGACGGGGATGTATCCTGCAATACTAGTTTTCAGACTCTCAAATTAGCCATTGCTGAAAGCCCCGATTTCACTACTTTTGATACCAACAGACACACTAATTTCATCAATGATGCTTCTGAATATGGTTTGGGTGCTTTCTTGACCCAGCAGAAAGGGGACAGGGAAGTTACAGTTGCCTTTGCTTCCAGCGTGTTTACTTCTTCGGAGAAGATGTATTCTGTCATTGAAAAAGAAGCTCTAGCATGTTTCTGGGTTGAGAGGCACTTCAGGACTTACTTGTGGAGCAGAAAATTCACTATACATTCAGACCATAAACCCCTATTTGCTTTATTTACTACTTGGGGATCAAATTGAGTAACACCAAGAAAGCCAAATTGGATCACCAGACATGGATTTTGATTTCCAGGTGGAATATCTGCCAGGTGTTTGGAATACAACTGTAGATTGTTTGTCTTGACTTCCACTTCCAGGACAAGAAGACATCCCAGGAGATGAGGATGTAGTAGTAATTGTGCATATTGCTTCATCTACTCATGGAGTGATCACGTCTTCCAAATGGAAAGCAGCCTTCAGTACTGATCAAGTGCTTGCTGAACTTAAACCTTACATAACTAATAGATGGCCACGCAAAAAGAAGATACCTGAACATCTTCCACCATACATGCACATGAGCTGTCTCTTTTCAATGAGCTGGTACTGAGGACTCATTATTTGGTGAGGCCAACCTCCTTACAAGCAAAAGTGATCAAAATTGCCCACTAAGGTCACCTGGGCATGAGCCTGACTAAAAGGTGAATCAGAGAAACCTTTTGGTGGTCAAGTATGGACAAACACATTGAACATGTAATCAGCACTTTATGGATAGTGCTAAAGCTGACAAATCGCAGAAGACCTTTACCACCCCATTGACTCCAATAGTGTCTCCCATTGGTCCTTGGGGGCCTTGGATATAAGGGGGCCTTTTGATAACCAACACACAAAACACAGATTTGTAACAGTGTTGGTGGATTATTATTCCAGATGGCCAGAGGTTTCATTTGCTGACAACATTACTACAAACAGGGTGATCCAGTTCATGGCTGCAGTTTTTGTGAGAGAAGGACTTCCTAAAGAACTTGTGACTGACAATGAGACACAATTTACTTCATTTGAAATTGAGCAATACTTGCATAACCATGGGATAAAACACAAGAACTCTTTCCTTGTACCAGCCTCAAGGGAATGGCTTAGTGGAAAGAATGTACAGACTTGTGAAAGAAAGTTTACAGCTGACTACTATGCAACAATAACCCTGGAAAGAGGCAAACCATGAAATTCTATTTGCTTATCGAACTACTCCTCATTCTACTACAGGAAAATCACCTTTTGAACTACTGAGAGGATGCAAAGATACCACCAAACCTATCCAATGACAATTGATAGGGCTTTCCATGCCATCTCACCCAAATTATGCAGAGATTCATGATTGGGTAAGGGAAAAGGAACAATCATATAAATTGTACGGAGATCAGAAATGGCGTGTGAGTGAAACAGTTAACATTCCAGGTGAGGGACAATCCTCAATACCAGAAGAACAAACAGCTCCTGTGACAGAGAACCCAAGTTTGCATGAAAGGAGACCACCTAGAAGACTTCAAGATTTTTTCATTAGATTTTAAATCAGTTCAAATTTTGTTTGTTATAAAGGGGAGGGATGTGTTGTATTTTATACATTAATCTTTTGCCATTTGTTTGTTTGGACATTTGTCCTGGGGGGATCCTGTAGAGCAGGCCTTTTCAGCTTCAGCCCTCCTGCAGATGTTGGCCTACTACTCCCATAATCTCTAGCAATTGGTCACAGTGGCTGCGGATTATGGGAGTTGTAGTCCAAACTTTGTAGTCCAACTTTGTTGTAGTCCAGCTTTGGCTGAGGGCCTAAGGTTGAGCAGGCCTGCTGTAGAGAGTGTGGGGGAGGAGTCAGAAAGGAAAAGGGAAGGGAAAGAGAAAATGGAAGTTATTCCTGAATAAACCTTTAATGAAATCTACATAAGATTTCCTTCTGTGTATGATGCAAGCAACTATACAACATTTTCCTTACATGTTGCAGTAGGTTCTCAGACAAATCTTTCATATATGAACTTATGAAATTGCCTTACACTGAGTCAGACCATTGGTCCATCTAGCTCAGTGTTGTCTACACTGACTGGCAGCAGCTTTCGAGGGTTCCTTTCAGTAGGGTTTTTCCAGCCCTCTACTTGGAGATGCCAGAGAATGAAGAGAGGACCTTCTGAATGCAAAGCATCTGCCCAGGGTCTCTCATCGATAGCCACGGAGGAGCACATGGCTATATTAACTGCCTTAGCTAAGTTACCCTAGACCTTCTCCTCTCTGCCCCAATCTCCCTTTTCCTGTTCTTTTCAGCTGATATCTGGACATTCAATTTCAGGTCCTTTCTTCAAGTGCTCTCAACCATAGACTTAAGTGCAGATTCACATAGCTTGCCCAACATTTGGCTTCTTGGGAACCTGTGTAAGAGCGAAAGTATGAAATTTAATTAAAACTAGATCAGGTGGTTCACCTGAGCAGTGGCCAATGCCCAAAGCAAAACACACAAAATCAGAAGAATAGATTCAGACTAGGCAAAGTTTCCTAATAGTCTCCAGGAGTGTTACTGACAAGCAATGCTTTTTCAGAACCCAGCAAGAAAGATGAGTATCTTACTTATTTGCAAGGCTTTATTTCAGAATTCGCCACAGTCATAGTAGTAGGCAGCAAACAGGGATATCCAGCAGGCTGAAGGTGCCCAGAATTTCAAGTGAAATCTGAGAAGCCTGTATGATCCAATACAATTATTTTATATCCTTTAATGATGATCGGTGTTTACTGCTTTCTGACTGGATCTCCCCTGCTCATGTACTTTTCATGACCAGGCCCCAAAGAACGTACATACTATGTCAGTGAATAGGAAGCTGTGGCTATTTCCACCACCCTCCTTTTTTTCTGCCTCTATGTTGAAAGCCACCTAAAGTTTGTAGCTTCCCCACTTAGTTTCTTCCTCACTTAGACTGCTTCTGACTCACAAACACCAAAAGTTACTTCCTCACTTAGATTGCTTCTGAGTCACAAACACCTATAAGGTCACTCTTGAGGACAAGAGGCCTACTATCAGAGGCGCTCTAACCCCCGGACCTTGGGGCCCCAGCCCGTGGCCTCCAAGGCCCAGGGGGTCCTCCTGCCACGAGCCCTCCTCCCCAATATGCCAGCCACCCATGTAGGCGGCCGGGGGGTGGGGTGAGGCAAGCAGGTTCCCCCACCACCACCAGTGGTGGCGGTGGCGGGCAGAGCAGGAATGGTCAATCCTCCAGCTCAGTGGCCTCTTAGAACTATGAGGCACTCTGGTATGCAGTGGATGTCATAGGCTTGTGACACTGTGTTCAAACTGTGCAGGCTCGCTGGAGCGCCTCGCAGTTCTAAGAGGCCACTGAGACAGAGGGGCGGCCATTCCTGCTCTGCCCGCTGCCATTGCTCACCTCATCCCCACCCCCACCCCACCCAGCCGTGTACATGGGTGGCTGGCATATCAGGGAGGAGGGTTTGAAGCACTGGGGGGTGGCGGGTTCGTGGGGAGCGGGGCTCACGGCAGGGGCAGTCCAGGCACCAGGTTTGCCTGGGTGTGCCACTGCCTACTATCTTATAGTTGCTGACCAGGCCTGTGCTATAGTTTGGTCAAGCTAAAAGTGCTACATATCCCCAAGCCCACTGGTGTTGAGGAAGTGGGGGGAGAAGGCTTGGTGACCAGATTCTCCCCTGACCATCCACCCCCCCCCCCAATGCCTACCAACCGCTACTGTCCGGAGCTGGAATGGGAGTTGCCCATCCATGGATTTTAGTGTATATGCAACTGAGCAGCAGGAGCAGGAAAGACAGTTGTTCCTCTTTCCCAGACAATGAGGTGAGTCTATCATTTTCTTGTCTCCCCATGCCCTGAATATTCTGAAAGGTCCTGAAAGGTCACACAAGCCCTGGAAGCTAAAGGGAGTAGGCTTGGTTGTTAACAGTCATTGGTTTTTCTTTTGTCCATATAGTCAATTACAGTTACAGGTTATTTATAAGTAAATAAGTAAATAAGTAAGTATAATAATAACAATAACAATAACAACAACAATAATATTAGTCTTTGTATTATGGCTACTGCTACTGCTATGAATTCCCTCAGCAGTCTGTGCTTTCTCCTCCCTCTCTCCCTCAGCTGTAGTAACCCGATACCACAGAGTCATATCCCCTAAAACTCACCTGCACCCACATCTTTCCTTGACTCCCTAGTGAAAATCATTCATGTTCTGAAGAAAAGGGGTTGGTTCGCTCTCCCCATGAACACAATTAGGAAGGGAGTGTGCTGAGGCCATGCCTGTCGGGACCTTTTCCACAGCTGTCCCAGCACCCTCCCAGCACATCCCTTTTATTCTTGGTGAGCTGCTCATTCAAATGGCTCCCTTTCATGCATTCCAAATACCGGTTTAAACCCATGTGATCAATCCCCTCCCATGTGATAAAGGGACATGCCAGAAGGATGTCTGGATGTCCTTCCTGTTCATCAGGCAGGGATGGCATTGTTCGAACCAGCCCAGGGAGAAGAGAGAAGGGAAGAGCAGCAGAAACTCAACACAGAGGGACACATATAGACATTGTTACAAGTAATATCATTTCCATCTACAAATACATCTACTTCTGCATACCTAGGGAGTTCCTAAGTTTGTAGATACCACTATCTTATTTGGCTGGCTCTGTTTTGCATCCAAACTGATAGGCAGTTGGGAGTTAATGAAAATACAGATGGGACCTGAGTTTAGGGAGAGGCATTTACAGAAGACTACGCAGTGAGTTCATGGTAGAAGTGAGTTTTAATCTGAGGATATCATGGTTGGTAGCTCAGTCTCTTCGCTGCTGCATTATTCTAGCTTTCCCTGTGCAGCTCTGACAATATGATAACTGCTGGTATGCTGTTGCCATTTCCTCCCTCTAGAACTGCCTGGGTGGCCGTAACCCATCCCTTTGAGCAACTGGTTGCTCAGAAAACCCATCGCTTCTCCTGTCTCGGCCATGATGTGTCCTGCTCACATCAGCCTCGTTGAACCCGGCCCTGTGCTGCCGCTTTGCCTGTGAACTATTATTCTAGTTTGGGGAACTCTGCAATAGCCTGTCCCCTCTCCAAATTGGCCATGCTACCACCACGAGAGGGTGGCCTTGCCAGTGCCCAGAAACAGAGCACTTGGGCTCAGAAAACATTTATGTTGGGGCAACATTTATACTGGGGCAGGGAAAGGGAAGTGAAGGACAATGAAGTGTGCTTGTGTTTCATCACCATTCCATGCATCTGGTGAAAGCAGGTCTGTGTAAATGTACCTCTAAATACAAATTTGCTAGTTGTGCTCATTATTCCCCACCCTGCACCCAGTTTACTAGTTCTTGTGTTGGATTTCTTCTCCTCCTTTGATCGACTGCCATTTCTCAAGATAGAACTCCATCTGGCCACTGTTTCTTAAATTGCTCCATTTTATTAGGTGTTCTCATGATACTTATCAACATCGTTTGTTTCCAGGTGTGGGTGGCACAAGGCTGATATGAAATTTCTTCTTTGAACAGCCTTCTCTTGTACTCTGGAAATTGAGTCCTATGCCCCTTTTGCTGAGTTTCTGCCCTTATCTGTCTGTCCCTTGCACATTCTCTCCTTTACTACCTGTTTATATTTTAAAGTGTGGGATACCAGATCTTCCCCCTGGGGATCTCTTCTTGGCTGTAGTTTGCCCAGAAAGCCTCTTTCAGGTTAGACATCTCACTTTTTATTTCTCATTGTATTAAATGTACAGTTTGCAAACTCTGTAGGATAAGGCATTAGTCTGTAAGATTTGGAAGCTAGACATTAGGACAAGTGGCGCCTGTGTGAGACAAGTCCCACAATTGTTTTGGCTTCTCTTGAAATTCCGCAAATATTTTGCCTGGAGAAGAAGCCTTCCAATTAATTTTAGGCAAACATTTTTTTGCCTAAAATTAACTGAGCATCCCAGCTCCCACACATCTGGATTAATTATGGCAACTCACACTACGTGAGGGGCTGCCTTTGAAAAAAGCTCAGAAACTCCAGCTGGTGCAAAATACAGCAAAGAGAGGAACATAGGAAGCTGCCATATACTGAGTCTGACCACTGGTCTATCTAGCTCACTATTGTCTTCACAGACTGGCAGCGGCTTCTCCAAGGTTGCAGGCAGGAATCTCTCTCAGCCTAATCTTGGGGAACCCAGGGAGGGAACTTAGAACCATCTTCTCTTCCCAGAGCGGCTCCATCCCCTGAGGGGAATATCTTCCAGTGCTCACACATCAAGTCTTCCATTCATATGCAACCAGGGCTGACCCTGCTTAGCTAAGGAGACAAGTCATGCTTGCTACCACAAGACCAACTCTTGACTGGTGGTGGGTTTTTAGATCATGTGACTCTATGGCTGAATCAGGGGTGGATCTACCACTGAGTGCCAGTGTGATACGTACATGGGCTGCCAGGGGCCCACCAAGGAATGCTTTCACAGGCCCCACCATTCACCACCTTTGCTGCAACCCTCTCCTGCCCCCCCCCATTTCCCCACATGCCATTGGCCTCCATGGCCCCTGCTAACTGTGGCTGTCACTGTGTCCATTTGCCAGCCATGTCACAATATGATGACATCACTGCCTGTCATCTGTTATCCCTGGGATGGGTTTGTGTTGGGGCAGTGACATCATTATACTATGTCACACCTGGCAAGGGGAAGCCAGCCAGCTGCATTGGAGAGTGGAGGCCAGTGGTGGGCAACCGGCCAGGGCAGCAGTGGAGGGTCAGTGGAGGCCAGCAGATGTCAGCAGTGGGTACGTGGGGGCTGCAGTGGCCTGCCCAAAAAATTAGGCATGAGCCTGCCAATGTTGCTACGCCACTGAGCTGCATCACCTTTACTGGCTCCTGGTCAGTTTCTGAGCCCAATCCAAAATGCTGGTGATGACTAGGCATGAGGATTCATTTTTGGAACAGATGGAGCCCGATACAAATGGGCCGCATTTGTGTCGAGATCCATTCATTCTTCACAAAATGAATGAAATTCATGGCGGGAAAGGGAGATTCATGTTTGTAACCCGCATTCATGGAGGCTATTCACATGCGCAGCCCAGCCTGGGCTAGGCTGTGTGTGTGAAGCACCAGGATCGAGCCCGATCCTGGCGCTGCCCCTGTGCCTAGCTCCACTTTGGAACCTGGCATTTAGCCAAGGTTAAGCGAGGTTAAGTGGTCTGCTTAACCTTGTCCAGTGATCATGTGTATGATCGCTGCTGGGTTCAATGGCACCACTTCCGGAAGTGAGTCAGGGGGAAGAAGTGGTTGAGCCTGGCTGCTTTAATGGAAGTCGCAGCCATGCTTGTAGTGCAAGGCACCCTGGGATGTGGCGGGGGAAGGAAGTCCTTCCACTCCCAGCTCTTGCCTTTGCTGGGCTGCTACTCATGGAAGCATGAATGGCTGCTTCTCATCTGCCGGGGAAGGAAAGCGAGCTCCTGCATGCCCCACAGCACATGAAAGCAGCTGCCAAAGGTCATGTGCACAACCTTATTGCCATTCAGGTTTGAGGATTTTTACAATTACAGAGTTGCTCTGACTTGTTACAAGCAGCTTCTGGAAAATGTTCAGTTGTGTAACCACCTTGAAGTAGGGATGTGCACGGAACTGGTTGGCCCAGTTTGGTTTGAGTCCGGAGTGGACTCAAACCCGACCAGGCCAGTTCGGTCTGGCACCCCCTCGAATCCTCCCCGGTTCGGTATGGTCTGGTGGGGTTCGTGGACCATTTTTGTAAAAAAATAAATAAAAATAAATTAACCTTTGCTCCTCTCTGGGGAGTTGCTGGAGGCGGCGGGGGCAGGGTACATGGAGGTTCCCCCTCCCCCTGCCAGCCTTAGGAATGCCCCCCTCTGGCCAATTTGGCTGGCTCTTCACCCGTTCCGGCACTCTTCAGTTGGTTTTCGGCCTTCACCCGGCGGCAGGGCCACCATTTTGGAGGCCATGTGCCTGCGCACTGCGCCGCTGTGTAGCCCATGAAGAGCCAGCCAAACTGGCGGGAGGCGGGAGGGGGAACCTCCGCAGACCTCCTCGCCCCCCACCCGCCGCCTCCAGCAACTTCCTGAAGATAAGATAACTTTTTTAAAAAAACAAAAATGATCAGCGAACCCCCCCCCCCCCCCAACGGGGTGGTTTGGTTTGACCCCAGACTGTCAAACTGAACCAGTTCGACGTTGAACCTGTTCATCATCATACCTGTTTACACACCCCTACCTTGAAGTGGTCATTTGTTGACATAGGATCATTTGCTATGATGGTCATTTGTTGCCATCCTATGATGACACTTCATCATGGAACATGAGGGCAAATAATTGTACGATTAAAAACCATTTACTGAGTTGTTTTTATTTCATCATTCATTGAGAGCCACCTTGGAAATCCCATGCATGAGACAGGAAGTGTGAGGTATAAATATTTTAATAATTAATAATTCATTGGATCACAGAGAAATCATTTAAAAGTGAACTGAACCAGGATTTTGCAAGTCACAATCATATCAGCACTTCTTATATAAGACTTTAATTATAGCAAGGTCAGGTCAGTTTCCATAAAGCTTGTACCATAAAATCAGCCATTGTCTCTCAGTATCTTTCATTTGGAACATTTCCAACATCAATGTGCAAGCTTTGAGTGGTAGTATTTTGAGGCAATGCCCTCCAAGACGTGGCAATGGAAAACAGGTCTTGTACTTAATGAAAACATGTGCCCAGATTATGGCTATGAACAAGCCAGGTTGGCTGATCATTTTCATGAACTCTGGTCTGCTGAGCACTTTTTGAAATGTTGGCTTCAAAATACATACTTCTCTACAAGTGAGAAAATATATTGTGATCAGATTCCAGGAAGCAGGGTGTGTGGAGGGGAGAACTCTGCACACAGCTTGAGCTTCATTTATTGCTTTACTTGCATCAGTTCTCACTGCCAAAGTGACAAGCCATGTTCACTTTGACAAACAGCTGGCCTCTTTGGCAGTGGGAACTTCTTCAGCAAAAAAACCAAATATATCCCTGCTGTGTGGATATTTGCCCTACTGAGCAGACAAATTACTTTTGGAGATCTTGGAAGTTCACATTTAGATGCCATCCATGCATATCTCTGGATTGCCCCACACTAAGGTCTTTCACACAACCAGACCTACTCAGGCTTACACAGTCCTACCTAAGGAAGACAGGTAACACCATGAAGAGGGTGGCATTCCACTCATTTATTCAAAATAAGCAGCCATATTTAGGCCTGCAGTCCTTCAGTGTTACTAATAATTAGCTAATTCATTTTACTACAAAATGAAACATTTGACTCCATTTCCTATTTTATGTTTGGTTCGACTTAAGACTCAAGACCTACAGCACAGTCTATTGCTAGAAGATATGCAGAAAGGAGTATTGAGTGATAACAACAATAAAAAAGAAGAAGAAGAAACTTGAATGCTGCATTCAGCAACAAGTGAAAAAAAGATCAACATTCATCACATGCAGTCCTACTTACACCTTCCTACTAAACTGACTGAAAGACAGGCAGCAGGTGACTAGTTTGCAGTGGCTTGTGGGATCACCAGCACACTTATTTCAGTATCAAGGTCTCCCTGTTTCTGGTGAGGTCGTTCTCAGTTAGTGAGTGTCCAGTCTACTCAGCTTTTGCAACCTCTGGGCTGCCATATTCACTGCAATGGTGGGAGCAGTACTGCATAGACAAGGAAAGGACCACAGCTCAACAGGAAAGGGCTCTGGGTCCATGACAGAGCACGTACTGTGAGCACTCCCTTAACCCCATTTACTTGATGGTGTGTCAGCGCCAGCTGATTTCAGCCAGTGCTGAAGCACTGATGGGCACTCACCCATCACTGGGGAGATCTGCACAATGCCTTGTACTCTTGCACAGTGCATCATGGGATTTCCGGGGGCCAGGAGGATGTGTCGCGACCTACACACATCTGCGCTGCCTGTGGCAGACGCAGACCGTCTCCCATACCCCCGACCCCGATCATCTGCGGGGAAGGCAAGCCTGCCCTCAAACCCTCTCATGTGATCATGAGAAAGGGCTCTGCCCTTGATAAAGAAATATGATAAATAAATAGTACAGAGCAAAGACTTTGCATGTGGATGCTCCCCAGTTCAGTCTCTGGCATCTCTCGTTAAGAAAATCTCAGCTGGCAGAGTTGGCAAAGGGTTGTTCCTGAATGAGACTCTGGAGTGTGACTGCCAGCAGTCAGTAGACATCATGGGCCTAGATGGACCAATGGTTTGATGCCTCCTAGAGGGAAGTCTGACAGGCATGCGTTCACTCCAGGCACCTTTCACCCTGATTTTAGAGTAGTCCATTGGCCCCCAATTTTGGTCAAAGCAAACGGCATGGTGAATTTGGATGCTTCTTCTGCACACACAAAACATTGAAGGAGCTTTGAGTGAAGCGAATGAGTTTCTGTAAGAAGGGCTTTTTATTTCAGCAGCAAATAAATAGAAGTGGTGAGGGAGGGATTCAGTTCGCTTAACATAACATTCCATCGTAAAATAGCAGGCTTCTGCTCAGCTGTAATATTTCGGGCATTCTGAGGAGAGGAAAAAGAATTTTGAGAAGACTATCACACTGCCAGCCGCTTAATTAGCGGCGCAGTGCTCTTACCTGGTCCCCTGGAGAAGCACGAGGCTTCTCTGCCCCTGATTGGCTGAGGGGCCTGTGCGGGGGCAGAGCTTATCCTCCGCGTCCTGCTCCGGGCCCGGGAGAGCTCAGTTCGCTCTCAGCAGGCACCTCCCATCCCTAAGTACAGTCTGGGTTCCGACTGGTCGCCTTTTGGGGCCAAGCAGGAATTTTTGGGGTGCTCACTTGATTGGCCTGTAGTGAGCGTCCTTTTTCGCCTGCTCCTGACTGTACTAGCCCGTAGGTAGGTAGTTTATTATGGTCACAATTTGGTAGGTGCAGTGCAGTTGGAAAAATATTATCAGGCTGGTGAACACCTTCAGGTAAGCGTTTGGCTATGGGTCGGGAAGGGGCAACTCCCTAGAGACTGCATGGCTCAGGGATATCTCCCCTTGGTCGACCTACTCTAGCCGGCTAAGCCCCAAGGAATCGCTGAACGGCTACCTTGGGGTGAGGCTAGCCAGGGGCCCGGCATTAGGCCGGCTAGGATAGGCAGCCCTGGATTGAGAACATTTGGGGTTGCCTGGAGCCAAGGTGTATCACCCTATGCTATAGGTTAGGCATGCCCTGGTGGCGCATGCCTATAGTACCGCACTGCTGGTTGAGAGGCCATCCCTGCTCTTTAAGTTCTTGTTGGATTTTAAATAAATTGTGGCCCAATTTTGCACCAATACTTTGTGTCTCGTGTCTTCTTGGGTGTCGGGCAAGCAACATTTCTTGTGGGGAGGGGAGATTCTGGACATCTCTGGCCCCCCAACAGGAGGGAAATTAGTTCATAAATGAGCATGTTTAGTGTAAGTTACTCATTTTATTTGTTGATTAACTGAAGAATCACAACACTTGGTAAAACCAATTGTATCAATTCAGTAAAATTCAAATCAAGCAAAACTTAGCTTATAGTAGAATTCTAAAGAGCTGTGGAAGAAGCTTGTGTGTGCATAGAAACTTCAGGTGTGTTGGAGTTTCTGAGCACCTTATTCCCCTGTCTGCAGCCTCTTGTGTGCTCCCAAAAGCACTCCAATACTAAGAGGGGAACTGGCAGCAAAAGGGAAAATTGGAAAGCCCCAGTGTGAACACAGAAGTGCTTGTCTTCTGTGATATATGGGGACTCTTTGGATCCCAGTCTATATATAACTAAACTAAGGTAGGAATCAGGAAGATTACAACCAAATCTTATTAAAATTCAGTCTCCGAAGGCCTTGATGGCTAGAGTGTTGACATTGCTTCTTAAACTGATTAATCTATAGTTAGATACCCTTTGGCTATGAGTTCCACAGAGCAGAGGGGATATGATATAGCTCAGTGGAAGAGCATCTGCATGGAGAGGATCCCAGACAGAGGCGTATCTAGGAAAAATAGCACCTAGGGCAAGAACTGAAATTGCGCCCCTTGTCCAAACATCAGACACCCATCTTTCAGATAACTTTACCATAATATCAGCTGAAAAATACAAGTCTAGCTCATTAATCTTTTAATATTTCAAACACTATTTAGCAGTGATGTAGCCAGACCGAAACATGCTGGAAAATTACAAATTTCAGTATGCTGGGGCTCATGAAATACCAAATACTATGTGGAGGTGTACTTGGAAAACTAAACAGTAGCGCCTGTCTAATTCTCTACTATGCATTGTAGCATCACTATTACATAAGTTTTAAAAATAAATGGAGAATTTGACTTTTCCCAGATACTCTGAAAATAATTAATGGATATGCTTTACTGCTTGGAATATATTCTAGTATTTCAGAAAGACAGTTAAAATGGGAGAAAGAGAGCAAGGAACTCCCAGTGGGCTTTAATACTAAGGATTTCACACTGATTCAAAGTGTGAAATTCAAAGGGCCTTAATACTAAGGATTTCACACTGATTTCACTGATTTCACCCTATTAACTCACCATTAATAGCCATATTATTAAGACATCACATTTAACTCACTTATTACAAGAAGCAAAGTAAGAACAAATGAATATCCTAGCTCATAAGCTTCAGCTCAGTATTCACAAGCCCTGATTCTCTGTACATAGTGCCAAACTGAATATGTGTACAGTGACTTATATTATATTATATATTTTTTTAAAAAAATTACCTGTAGCCCCTTTGGGGGGGGGGTTTCCTAAAGGCCGTGGGAATTTTTTTTTTTTTGCAAAGGTTCCACCTCCCCCTGCTGGCCTCTAGGGCCTTGCAGGGATCATTTGAGCATGTGCGGTGGCCATTTTTAAAAATATTTTTTCTTTTAAAAATGGCCACTGAAAACAAAATGGCTGCCATGCATGCTCAAATGGCCTCACAGAGGCCATTTGAGCATGGACGGTGGACATTTTGTTCTTGGCGGTTATTTTTTTTTTTAAAAAAAATTATAAAATGGCACCCCCCTCAAGTGGTGCCCGGGTCACATGCCCTGCCTGCCCCATCATAGATACGCCCCTGGTCCTAGGCAGCGGTCTTAAATGACCAGAGGTGATCCCTAAATATGCTGGGCCTGCAGCTAATATTTGTGAATATCACTTGGGAGTTACTTTAGCTACACAACTCACATAGGTGTGAGTCTCTCATTCCCTGAGGTAGCCAGAAACTCAGGCAGCTGTGAGCAATACTGAATGACCGAGCTGATGCTGCAACATGGCAAGGATGGAAATATTATTCTCAGAGGTGCACCTAGGTAATTTTGGAGCCTGGACCTAAAGGCCTTTGGATGCCCCCCCCCCACTGCTAGTTAAGCATCACACACACACACACACACACACACACACACACACACACCATGACACACAGTATTTTTATTATGTGGGGTCTTGAGGGCACAAACAGCAACTGAACTCACAAGAATGTAAGAATCTAAAATAGTTATATTAATGCAAATATGCATTCGCTGGAACATTTCAACACCTAAATTAACATATTCCCAGTCCACATATTTCTTTCCCCACTCCCCCCTCTGTCTCTAAAGCATCCGGCTGAGTTCACAATCACACTTGGCTGCCCGGCGCAGCATGGACCAGTGGCATGGCATGGTGACCACACCACCCAGGACAGACTAAAGAGGATTTGGGAGCCCCCAGGAGGTGCGGAGGCCCTGGACTTCGGCCCTGAAGTCCAGGAGTAACAGCACCTCTGGTTATTCTAAGGCTATGATGAGATGACCCCGCAGTCTCCAAAATCTGAGATGTCAGCCTGATAGTTGCACTTTACATTGAGTGAACTTTCATTTGGAGGTGGAGTTTGCCCTTTGGCATGTCACTTTTAAAATTTGGGGGGTGACACTTGAGTTTTCAGCCACAAAACTTTGAAAATCAAGGATTGCATTTGATCAAATGATGCAGTGCAGTGGATAAGAGACTGAGCTAAGAACTAGGAAATCCCTGGTTTGAATCTCACTCCAGCCATTAATTTGCTGCCTGGTCTTAGACTAGTAGTCATGCTGCCTCAGCCGCCCATCTGCAATAGTTGGGACAGTAATACTTACCTTACATGATTGCTGTAAGGATTGATGATGATTGATGATTAAGTGCCGTCAAGTCAGTGTTGACTCTTAGCGACCACATAGATAGATTATCTCCAGGATGATCTGTCTTCAACTTGCCCTTTAAGGTCTCTCAGTGGTGCATTCATGGCTGGCGTAATCGAGTCCATTCACCTTGCTGCTGGTCGTTCTCTTCTTCTCTTTCCTTCAACTTTCCCAAGTATTATGGACTTCTCAAGAGAGCTGCGTCTTTGCATAATGTGTCGGAAGTATGATAGTTTGAGCCTGGTAATTTGTGCCTTGAGTGAAAATGCTGGATTCATTTGTTCTATGATCCATTTGTTTGTTTTCCTGGCTGTCCATGGTATCCTCAAAAGTCTTCTCCAGCACCAAAGTTCAAAAGCGTCAATGCTTTTTCTATCTTGCTTCTTCAAAGTCCAGCTTTCACATCCATAGAGTGTAATGGGGAAAACCATTGTCTGAACGATTCTAATCTTTGTAGGTGTAGACACATCACAGTTTCTAAATATCCTTTCCAAGGCCTTCATTGCAACCCTACCAAGTGCTAGTCTGCGACGTATTTCTTGATTGCTGGATCCTTTACTATTGACAGTCAATCCTAAAAGGCAGAAGCTACCCACCACTTCCACGTCTTCATTAGCAATTCTGAGGCTGGTTGCTGTACCCGTTGTCATTAGTTTAGTCTTATTTACATTTAGTTGTAGTCCCATTTTTTCACTGTGCTCCTTGACTTTCATTAGTAGAGCTTGCAGATCATCCGCATTCTCAGCTATCAGAGTGGTGTCATCAGCGTAGCACAGGTTATCGATGTTTCTTCCTCCAACTTTAAAATTACTCTCATCTTCTTCCAATCCAGCTTCTCTCAGTATATGTTCAGCATATACATTGAATAAATAAGGAGAAAGTATACAGCCTTGCCTTACTCCTTTGCCAATCTGGAACCAGTCTGTAAGGATTACAATATGATAATTCATGTGAAATGCTTTGAACACTTATGTTATATACAAATGCCAAGTGCTATTATTACATTTCTTCATTAAGATCACAAACAGCTGAGAAGTTCTGTTCCAGAGCTACATGGATGGGAATTGTGCTCTTGTGTTGCATTGATTTTTAATAGAATTTATCACACAGGAGAGCTTTCTGTGCCCTCAGCATTCCCATGAAGAACTTTTAATCTTAATGTTGAGCTCTTCTTCCTCATATGCTTCAGTGATTATTGGTATGACTTGCTAGATACCCTAGTATTCTAACTAATACTCAAGCCAATTTGGGGGCATCACATTTTTTCTCTCTCAATCCATTTTGCAAAACCTATCAGATTTTTAGTTTCAAATTTTGCTTGGCCTGCCAACAGAAAGGAATTGGGAAGGAAATTTCCCAGGGAATCTGAGCACTAACCTGGAAATGAAGGAGGACCTTTGGCAGCTATTGAATTATGAAAAAAACCCACAAAAAACATCCCAGTTGGACAACTGCAATATGGTCTGAGGGGCACTGACACTGAAAATGGTTTGGATTTTGAATGGGCCCATTAAGTAGATTGGTAGGCAAGACAGACAGGGCCTTCATAGGCTGCATTCCACGGAGCGTGTAATGGGAACCCGGAATTTCCTGGCTATCCCCGTTAACTCATGGAGGTTAACCAGAATTTAAATGGGATAGATAGCCAGGATCTGATGCTGGCTATCTATCTGTTCAAATGCTGGTTAAGCTCAGCGATTTAACAAGGTCAGCCCAGAAATTCCAGGTTCTCATTACACACCCCACAACTGTGGTTAACCCTTTAACCACAGTTGTTCTCATCATGAGAATATGGGGACTCATTCATGGCACCTATTTTATCAAATGCCCTCCTGAATGAGGCCCACCTGAATCAATCCCTACTCAGCAAGCAATGAAATGTGATTGTGTTTGGCGTGCAGTAGTATTAGGCTACTTTAGGACAGGATTTGTAACTCTTTTTGGCCGAAGTTTTCTTCATCCTGCTGGATTTTAAAAAATGTTATTTGGTATTGCCTTTTAGTGTGTTAACATTTTTAATTTATTTTGAAAGCTAGTTTAGTGGTTCTTTGGGGTCTTGTCAATCATCATCATCATCATTAGAAAATCCCTACACAGAAAGCACCAATAAAACTT
Organism: Hemicordylus capensis; assembly: GCF_027244095.1. Lineage (NCBI taxonomy): Eukaryota > Metazoa > Chordata > Lepidosauria > Squamata > Cordylidae > Hemicordylus > Hemicordylus capensis. Next base: position 345,553,731 of record NC_069659.1, on the reverse strand, counting down.
GGCATGACAATAACAATTTATAACTTTCAGTACAGTGGAAATAGCCATAAACCAGTGTACCATTCTGCACACTGAAGACATCAATGGAGCTTTAGCAATGCTTAATGCTGAGCTGGATTATAGCTGGTATATTTATGCATGGGGGGATTTATACTTACAACTGCAATGTTTAGTGTTAGAAATTTTTATCTAATTAAAACTGGATCTATAGAAAAACAGTAGCATTATTTTTGATCCTACAGTCTCTAGGATAGAAGGGGGAAGTGTAGAGATTGCTTCAAGTACAACCTGGAGGAGGATCCTGGAATGAATGTATACATAATAGGAGTAATCAATGTTTTCCAGTTCTCTAAAGTATCTAACCAGTGCTGTTATGAATAAACATGCTGAAAGCGGGGGGAAACAAAAGAAAAAAACACCTGTAGGTAGAGAGAAGAAAGAAAATGTATTGTCTTTATAAGTAGTTCTTCTCGCTCTCCCATTCAGATGTTAGAAGCTTTCGCTCCTAATCTGAACTTTGAAAAGAGGGACTTGATTTTTTTTCCTTTTATAATATTGCTCTGAATGGTGTAGGCACTGACAGTTAGTTAAGATTTATTCCACTAGAGGGCGCTACCACTTCACCACCAAGTTGCACAAAGGACAAAGGACAAGACTATCTGGCTGTTTAACTTATACACACTGGTTTCAGAAACAACAAATTTAATCACCTTGGCATAGTGGGACTTTGAGTAATGGCTCATAATATTAAAGAGGCAAATAGAGGACTTCTTCTGTGAACCACAATTCAAAGCTTTGGATTTTGATCGCTCTGTATTCTGGAATACAGCAATACTTTATCCTGTGGCTTTCTTGCCCTAACAGACTTCTAATAAAAGAGGGGATTCTGGGTGAAACTTAATCTCTGTTATGGAAGAAATGTGTTGTCCTGTTTGGAAACGGAACTCTTTCTTCTGAGATTCCAGAGCACAGGGCCCCAGAATTGCAACTAGATTGCAAGAGAGCCAGTTGGATGCCATCTAATGCAGGATTTCCCAAGCTTGGGTCCCCAGATGCTGTTGGACTACAACTCTCATCATCCCCAGACAAAGGCCACTGTGGATGGAGATGATGGGAGTTGTAGTCCAGCAGCATCTGGGATCCCACGTATTGAAAACCTCCTTCTAATGAGTAATGTTGGACTTGGAACTGTGGAGAGCTGAGTTCAGATCTGCACCTCAAGTGGAAGATCACGAGTGCTTTTAAGGGAGTCACAATCTTTCATCCTCACCATTTTGAGGAAAAAATGAGATAGCTCCAAGTAAACTGTCGTGAGCTCCTTGGAGGAAGTGTGGGATACAAATGTGATGATAAAGCTTGCTGTGGGAATCTCACTCACATTGAATTATTGGAAAGCGCTGAAATTTAAATAAACCGGTCTGGAAATCAGGGAAATACATGGGATTTACATTAATGTGCACACAAGCATCTTAACAAGAAATTATGAATGCATCATTTTTCAAAATCTAATGTCATCAATATACATGACACATGAAACAGGCAAGGAGTTTAAGCTGGGGCACCTGCACAACTGTTCAGAATCTTCCTAGCCCCAGGAATCAGGTGAAACCAGTGGACCAATCCCATGCCATTGACTGAGACAATGCTCACAGGTCTGCTGCTGCTTCTCCTCAATCTGGCAATGGGATGCTGAGAGAAGCCACCAGCTTCTCCCTCTGTCCCACAAGACTAGCAGATTTATTGCCATCTGACTAACCGCCACCTTTTGGCTGCCTGTCCTTGGCTTGAGAGCACCCATACCTACGTTGGTAGCAAAGTCTTATTTCTTTTCTATGTAAACTGTTTTGCCCACTTTTTGTTGAAAAGTTGTTATTATTATTATTAAACTTTTTGTTGTTGGATAACAACAATAATATACATACTTATGAACACACGTATTTATAATTTAAAACAAATCTAAGAGAGCGTCTTCTTCACTACGAGCCCCACCGCCCATTGACGTCTTCTGGGGAGGTCCGTCTCCAGTTACTGCCAACTCGTTTGGTGGCTACGCAGAGACAGGCCTTCTTGATCACTGCCCCAAGATTGTGGAATGCGCTCCCTGCTGAGATACGATCCTCCCCATCTCTGGCAATTTTAAAAAAACACCTGAAAACCCATCTTTTCGCCCATGCTTTCTCAGCTTCCTAAAATTGTTTAGGTCTTCATCTCTGGTTGATTTTAAATTGTTAGATTGTTTTAAGTTTTTTGTATATGTTTTTAACTTGTTTTATGCTATTGTTAACCACTCAGAGATGAAAGTTTGGGGTGGTGTACAAATTTGATGAATATAATATAATAATATAACATAATATAACATAACGTAACGTAACGTAACGTAACGTAACATAACATAACATAACATAACATAACATAACATAACATAACATAACATAACATAATATAGATATTCTAATTGGCCCCTACATCCACTCCCTCTATATGTTCAGTGAATGCATGTCAATATACCTACTTACTACATTTATATCCTGCTGTTTCTCCAATGAGCCCAGAGTGGTCTACATGACTATGTTTATCCTCGCAACAACCCTGTGAGGTAGGTTAGGCTGAGAAATAAGTGACTGGCCCAGAGTCACCTAGTAAGTTTCATGGGTGAATGGGGATTTGAACTTGGGTCTCTCCAGTCCTAGGCCAACCCTCTACTCACTACACCACACACCACACCTTCTACACTACACTACATGTGTGAATGGGGCTGTTGTTGGGGGCTGCAAAACAATGAAAAAAGGATTTGGGGGAAATACTGGAAAAACTGGAAATACATGGGATATTTATTTTTCCCCACAGTGTGGGAGGGTATCCAATAGATGGGTTGTGACACTCACTTGCTCCAATCAGACAGGACCTGTTGAAATTAGAATTTTTCCCAGGATGCCAAGGGAGAAGGCCCTCCCAGACCTGCCTTGCTCCAGTAAACATGGCTGCAAAGGATTTCTGTCCTATTCCTATCTTTTGCTGCTAATTGACAGACCCTTTTATTTTCCTCTTTTTTCTTCTCTCCCCTCTCCCTTTAACATTAGTTAGGATGGGATGGGAATAGCAAAAACACATTTTCTGTTTACTTTCCTCTCACTTTCTTACTTTTACTACCTTAAGGACAAAGTTTCTGTAGACTTCAGAGAACTGAAGGCTTGCACAGACTGAAAGGTGCTTTTCTACTTGTTCCTATCTCATGTTGTCTCTTGATTTAATGTGTATGTTTCAAAATATAGATTGGTTCCCTTCACATGCTTCAATGGTTAGAGGACTCTGAAGCAAGTAAAAAGATTTTAGATTTATACATGCCTACAACATACAGGGGCATTGCATACAAAATTGTTCTGTTGGTATCTTCATGAACTAAAATAAAATTATCAGCATCTTAGTTTGATTAGTTTGGCCTGGCCTTCCAGGGTTTTTAAATGGTTGTAAAGGGTTTTTAATGTACCTGTTTTTCAGGGTTTATACATTGTTTTATTGTATGGTATTTTATATTTTTAATTGTTGATTGGTTTTAACTGTCTTTGTTTTATTTGTAAACCACCCTGAGCCAATTTTGGAAGGGCAGTATAAAAATTGAATGAACAAACAAACAAACAAACAAATAAATAAATAAATAAGCCATTTAATATGAATCAATTTGTCATATTTTGGATTCGCTGCTTTTTGTTTCTCACACAATGGAGTGGTATCAACAGTTGCACCTGTGGGGCTGATCCAAGCTTTCTGGATTCACCAGTCCAGAAGATGTGAATGGTAGACTCTTCCTCAAGATCAGGATTCGTCCTGCATGATCCTGCAGACCACAGGTGAGGGACTGGATGATTCCCCCATATACAGAAACTGGATGTACATCCCAGAATAGGCAAACAGGGAGCTGCCTTCTCCCAAGTCAGACTGTTGTGTCCATCTAGCTCAGCACTGTCTAGATGGACTGCTAGCAGCTCTCCATAGTTTCGGCAGGAGTCTTTCCCAGACCTACTGTAGCTGGAAATGCCAGGGATTTAACCTGGGACATTCTGTGTGCTAAGCAGATACTATACCACTCAGAATAGCCCCATCTCAGAATAGTATGGCAGGGACACAAACATGGAGGCTATTCCCACGAGCAGCCTAGCCTGGGCTAAGCTGCTTGTGTGGAGCACCAGGATCCACGCGGATCCTGGCGCTCCCCCACAGCCTAACTCTGCTACCAAGCCTGGCTCTTAGCTGAGGTTAAGGGAGTAAGCACTCGCTTAACCGGGCTACCGGGATCGTTTGTCTCTTCAGGCTCCACGGAACCTGAGGAGAGAGAGAGAGAGAGAGAGAGAGAGAGAGAGAGAGAGGCAGCAGGAGAGCCTGTCTGATGGGGAAACCCACCAAGCCACCATGCTCATCAAACAGTGCCTTGTGGGATACCTGGAGGCCAGGAAAACTAGCCCCAGCTTCTGCTGAACCATGCTGCCAGGAGCAGTGCAGGTTGTGTGGGCATGCAGTTCATGCACTGAAGAAGCGACTATTGATCATCCATGGGAAGGTAGGTTAAACCCTGCTTCCCACCCACCCGGTCATGTGTCAAGTCCCAAAGTCAATGCAAGTGGAGTTGTACATGTGAACCTGTTCACACCTTAAAAACATAAGAACAGCCTTGCTGGATCAGGTCCAAGGCCCATCTAGTCCAGCATTCTTTTTCACACAGTGGCCCACCAGATGCCACTGGAAGCCTACAGGCAGGAGTTGAGGGCATGCCCTCTCTCCTGCTGCTACTCCCCTGCAACTGCTACTCAGAGGCATCCTGCCTTTGAGGCTGGAGGTGGCCTGTAGCCCTCCAACTTGTAGCCGACAATAGACCTCTCCTCCTTGAAGTTATCCAAACCCCTCTGAAAGCCATCCAGGTTGTTGGCTGTCACCACATCTGGCGGCAGAGAATTTCACAAGTTGATTGTGCATTGTGTGAAAAAGTACCTCTGTTGGTTGGTCCTAAATTTCCTGGCAATCAATTTCATGGGATGACCCCTGGTTTTAGTGTGATGAGAGAGGGAGAAGAATTTCTCTCTATCCCCTTTCTCCACACCATGCATGATTTTATAGACCTCTATAATGTCTCCCCACAGTTGTCTTTTTTCTAAACTAAATAGCCCCAGGTGTGGTAGCCTTGCCACATAAGAAAGGCCCCTGATCATCTTGGTTGCCCTCCTCTGCACTGAACATGCACTTCAGTGCACGTTCCAAGTCAGTGGAACTCTCCACTGTTCAGAGTTCCGTGGAACTCTCCACTGAACATGCAGAGGACAGAGGCTGGGTGTTCTAAGCCTCCCTCTCCACACCTTCTGGGAATGCATTGTGAAGTTTGCAAACAGGTGATGCCCTATCATAAGAAGCCAATTCCATGACAGATTATTTTAAGACAATTCTCCATTCCCAGAATCAGGGATCAATAACACTGCCCAACTCCTCACACACAAACATGCTTTTTATGAGAAGGTTGCATATACTGGGAAACGCTAGGCTAGAATGCTTCTCCCTGACAGGATGTGCATGAAGTGTTTGTACATGGGTAGAATCTAACTATGCAATCCCTAATCTGTAGTCTAAGCAGTAGAATCCAGGAAGAGTTTTGCCACCTGTGTAGAGAGCACAGAGCTCAAAGATCTTTACCTGGAGTTCTGCATTTGGTTGGGTTACCACAACACAAGAAGGATGTTGACATCTGGATTGGCTTGAAAGAAGTTCGAAACAAAGGGTTCAAGCTGCAGGAAAAACAGCAGCATGTTATGGCTGATTCTGAAGCTAATGGCAGTGAATCAACCAAAGTTAAGCATGTTTAAGACAAACTGGGATCAACCGATCCATCAAAACCAACAGAACTAAGCATGGTTCCGTTTGGTGCTTTCATTGTGATATAAGCTATTGTAGGGAAAAGATAACTTCATCAAATGCATGAAAATATGTATTTGTTTGGCACAAGCTGTTCACTGAAATAACATAAGTTTATCTAGTTTTATCCAAGGGGCCAAAAAAAAAAAACCTGTGAAAGTGAGACTCGCCCATGGCCACCCAATGAGCATCATAGCATCATACCACCCTGAGCCATTTTGGAAGGGTGGTATAAAAATCAATCAAACAAACAAACAAACAAACAAACAAACAAACAAACAAACAAACAAACAGATAAATCGTTGAGTGAGGACTGGAACTCAGGACTTCCTTGTCCAAGCCCAACAATCTATCCACTGTCCACATTGAAAGTTGATCTTGTAGATGTCCCTCCTTGGAGATTTTTCATAAAAAGGCAGGAAAACATTTGTTAGCAGTGCTTCAGATTAAGGGCATTAATTAGATTAATAGGTGTTTTGCTTCCTTCCTTTCTTCCTTGCTTGCTTCCTTCCCTCTGCTCTTCAGCCACGTTTGGCCCTCCAAACATCTTACAATTAAAAGATTTACAAAAGTACCAAAGAGTTAGGGATATACCAACATATGAGGAACAATCTTTTTTCTGCCTCCTGATAGTGCAGATTGAAGGCTCATCCCTCTACAGCAAGGAATGGACCAGATGTGGACCCAAGTAATTATTATTATTATTATTATTACATTTATATCCCGCTTTTCCTCCAAGGAGCCCAGAGCGGTGTACTACATACTTGAGTTTCTCTTTCACAACAATCCTGTGAAGTAGGTTAGGCTGAGAGAGAGAAGTGACTGGCCCAGAGTCACCCAGCTAGTTTCATGGCTGAATGGGGATTTGAACTCGGGTCTCCCCGGTCCTAGTCCAGCACTCTAACCACTACACCGCGCTGGCTCACTCACCTTTGGCCATATGTAATGGGAGTTGTAGTCCAACAGTATCTGGGGAGTCAAGGTTGGGAGCACTTGCTTTACAGGAAGGGGAAGGAAGGAACTGAAGATGGACTTGAGCACTGGCTGATGCTAAAGTTGCTAAGTGTCAGAAGTGGCATGTCTTTGGTCTGCAGATTAGAATAGATGGAACGCTGGATCCCTCCTACCCCTGAGTCAATATCCCACTCATGCATGCATGTTCATCTTTTGATGATTGTAATATTTATTTATCATATTTATTTACTTATCATATTTGTATACCGCCTGATATGTATATCTCTTTTCGGTGTGTGTATCTCTAGGCGGTATCGCTGGATATCAGCTGGATATGGGATGAACTAGCACAGAACATAAATGTTCCATAACACCTGCCCACTCACCTTTTCAGAGGAGTCAATTCATATATTTCATGGTCAGTCATCATGATGAGAACTCAAGTGATGCACTTGCAAGTAAGAACTAGCCTAAGGGCTTGTTGTCCTTTGGGAAAACATACTGGTGATATTCACAAGTAACGCCAAACCGGAGTTGAATTGGGCAGAGGTTGGAATTCATGTGCATCCAAGCAACCTGAGGTTTCCCTCACCAAATTCCAATTTGAACCTTCAGTTTGTAGTGAGTTTCGCTGCTCCAGCCTGAGGTCTGAAGGTGACTGTGCTATATCCGAATGCAGACGCCGCCATAACCATGGTTTTGTGCTGTTTCTGGAACCAAAATTGTAGAGAGGGCAGGCCAGACCCGCCCAGGAACGTGACCGCTCCATAACTGTCTTCTTGCTGACCACCTCCCTGGGTACTTGCCCTGCCCCCTGTTTCCGCACTCCTCAAGCTCAGATGTTGACATGTTGGCATCCTCAGGGATGTCAGGGATATCCTCAGCCTGTCAAAGAGGAAAGTCATATTGTGGGATGCCCACTTTCCACTGTGTCTCTTGTTCCTCCCTCTGGCAACCAGAAGAGAAAGGAGACAGGATGGCAAGACGGGCACTATGTGTTTTGTTGACCAAAAATAAATTGGTCAAGAAGTATGGTCACAAATACATGCAGTTGTGGTGGCACTATACTGGTTGGCAACCTGATCAGATAACTGCAAAGATAAGATATGGCAGAGCAGCAATACCCAGTGTCATCTTTAAAAGACAGCACCACCCAGGAATTCTTGAATGTCTCTGCTCTATTTTTTGTATAGTAAAGTTGAGGGAGCGGGGCTCAGCCCCTTCCCCTTGGGTGCAAGCACGCACTCTATGGCAGTATTCACAAAAAGAACCATCCGGGGGGACACAGGGATTGGGCTGAATCATTAATAATGTATGACAATGCCCCTTCTCACTAGGACCACTCTCTCGTGGGAGTGAAAGATGGAGACACACACACGGGCCATACAGCAGATGCCGCCCAGCCTGGTTCTTGACAAAATCAAGCAGCGGGGATGGGGACCCCAGCAACACCTTTCCCTGTCTTGGCGACTGCTGTGATGAAACAGTCCAAGCCATCCCCCTGCCAGTCCAGTCATCCATTGGCACATATCCATTTTTGGTTTTGCCTGGTATGGTGGCCCTACTTTCCTGGGATCGCTGACAATCAGGGCTCCCCTCTCCTGGGATTCCCCATGGTGGCCAATCTGAATACTCTGCAACACCATTCCAAACTCATGAAGTTTGAATGAGAGTAAATATCTAACCCCAGTCCCTATGTTTCCCTAGTCTGCCCACATGGTACCACCCAGACACATGGAGTGGCCACCACTCCTTTGGAGTATGAAAGGGTTGCCGGGAAAGGGTCATGGTATACAAGTTCTATTATTTACCCGAGAGAACAGGGACCCCACACTAGCTGAGTCCCCTTAATTTTGGATGGCCTAACTCATGAGAGTGCAGTCCAATGGAGGACTGAAGTTTAGTACTGAGTCTCCTGTCCTCCACAGTGGATTGACTCCCTCATGAGAGGGCTAATGCCCGGCAGGCAAGCTGACATGGGGGCAAGAGTGTGCTTGGGTGTTCTTGGATTGCTTTGCCAGGGTCTGCCATCACAAGAGCATCCAATATCACAGTGGACTAGAACCCAGGATTCTTTGTCGTCCCTTATATACATATTTCATCCTAGGAAATCATCATGGCTCTTATGAGGGCAGCGGCACAACTACTGTCAGGAGAAGGGCTTAAATGCCATTTAAAGGGATTTAAATGCCCTTTCTCTGCCACAGGCAGGTAAAGCAAAGCAAAGTGTGCCATTGAGTTGATGTCAACAAATGGCAGCCACAGAACCCTGTGGTTGTCTTTCGTAGAATACAGGAGGGTGGGTAGCCCATTCCAAAAAGGCACAATTGCTCTTGGCATGCCCTCTTGAAGACTGAGGCCAATTGCTGCTGCCCTGCAGACGTTTTGACACCTTGCCTGCAATCTGGCGATGCACGTGCTACAGAGCTTCCTAGGATGCGGCCTCAGCGGACTAGGAAGAGAGAGTGGCTCCCCTACCCTGAAACCAGAGGTTGCAGGGCTAAGGTTGGGTGAACATCTGCGATACAATTCACGGTTACAAAAACATAACCTCAGGTTCATCTACCCATGGTTTGCCATTACATGTGAATAGAGCCACTCTCTCAGAGCTGATCAACACATATTTGGACATTCCTTGATTTTTTTTTTACTTAGCTGTGCTTTTGATTGGCAGTAGATTCAGGACAGATAAAAGAAAGTACTTCTTCACACCATGCATAAATAATTTGTGGCATTTGCTATCACAGTATATAGTAATGGCCCCTGACTAACCAGGGAATTAGAGAAATTCATGTAGGATTCAGCCTTTCATGTCATGAAAGCACCTGGTAGACCACTGTGAGAACCAGGATTTGGACCTAGAAAGACCTTTGTTCTGATCCTTCTAATGTTCTTAGGATCTTATCTGATGTCTGACTTGCTTTTAAATGTGTGAAGAGCTGACTCCCCTGCAAAGCATGATCTTTCAGATGCAGGTTTCTGGAAATTTTTGAAATGGACAAATTTACCAGAAAAATTTCTGGAGTTTTTTGGGGGAAATTTCCCATGCAAATGCCTCCCCCCCCCCTATTTAAATAAAATGTGCATACTTTTTTTCTCAAAGAAGTACTGTACAAATTTTTCTGATCCCATAAATAAATTATGATCTGATTTGACAAGCTATTTGATCTATTACATAGAGTAAAAGAAAATACCCCCACCATATTTATCTGTCTTCACTATATATCTAAATTTTTTCACATAGTTAAGTAGAATTATTAGAAAATGAAAAATTTCCATGGAAAAATAAAATTTTCCACCTCTCAGACAAGGGAAGGTGATGTGAGAGTTCTTCTTGAGGCTCTTGATCTGCAGTGACTTATTTATGCATGCAAATCATTATAGACACTGCAGTCATCAAGTGGAGAGTATGCATGTCTAAACTAGTGGTCCGATTTGGTTGCGCACCCTGGTTGTGCACCCTTATCTGCAGTTTCACAAGTGACAGTTGTTCACAATTGGTCACAAATGGTTCACAAGTCACAACTGGTGTGGGGAGTTCCCAGGTCTGCCAGGTGAATGACACATCTGCATTGCCAATGAATGTCCAATGGGTGTTTTTAATGAACCACTCCCACTTTCTTTCCTGCATGACCAGCACTCACAAGTTATATATATTCCATAAGATGTTCTTTGTGAAAATATCCCAGTAGATATGACAACACTTCTGCCTGCCTTGGATTGATTGATTGATTGATTGATTGCCGAACAAGACAGTGTGGACTGTGAACGACCACATAGATAGATTATCTCCAGGATGAGCTCTCTTTAACTTGGCCTTAAGGTCTCTCAGTGGTGCATTCATTGCTGTCATAATCAAGTCCATCCAACTTGCTGCTGGTCGTCGTCTTCTTCTCTTTCCTTCATTTCCCCCCAGCATTATGGACTTCTCAAGGGAGCTGAGTCTTTGCATAATGTGTCCAAAGTATGATAGTTTGAGCCTGGTCATTTGTGCCTTGAGTGAAAATTCTGGATTGATTTGTTCTATGACCCATTTGTTTGTTTTCCTGGCTGCCCATGGTATCCTCAAAAAAGACATATGCATTTTAGTACCAATGGTGACACAATCTCATGATCCGACAGTCATAGCTATGCTGCCAAATGTCAAGTGGTGGAGGAGGGACACACGCTCCTGATTCCTAGATGTTTGTGTGATGAAAATGACCTGGAAGTGTTGGTGTGCAAGGGTTCAGTCGTGGATGCATGGTACAATGACTGACATCTGCTACCCTACATTAAATCTAATATTGTCCATGTCAGTTGCCCACACCAAGCAACCATGACTGAGCCCTTGCACACATTCGCTTTCTGGTCATTTTCATCTTGCAGACAACCAGGAATCGAGAGTGTATTTGCTTCCTCTTTCCTCCACCGCCCAACCTTTGGTGATATAACTACAATTGCTGCATCATGAGAACTGGCCCAAAATCTTTCCTCAGTCAAGAACATTTGAAATTCCTTGTTATCAATGTTTGTTATTATCTTCTTTAATGGAGATTTCTCTGTCTGATACAGACTCTCTTCTGCTAGATACACTGGATACTCTATTTCAAAGTTTCCTTAGCTGCCCCTTCATTCATATGTTCGGTCAGTCATTCTGAATACTGATAGATTCTCTCTTGGGAGTTAAAGGCACTGACAAGTAAGTGAAAATCTGCCCCCAAAAGAAAAATCCAGATTTCAGAAGAGCATTTTATATCTTACATTTAACTAATATATATTTCCAAGCTACCAATTCCACCCTGCACAAGTCTGGGAATGTTTCATTAATACCACTGCATGTATACACATTCTATGGTCAGAAACATTTCTATTTTAAGTTGGGTAACTGAAATCCCATAGAAGTTCCTATTTTTAAAAGTACTTTTGTTTAAATGTTACAATACATTTTGTTTACATACATCTAATTGCTTGGGGCACTTAAAAGCAAGCTAGATAGAGGGTTAAACCATTTTTAATATGTTATCCATTGTTCTAGCAATATTAGGCTATTAGATATATACAGAGCAACATGTGATTCACACATGCATTTATGGTACTGGATTTCTCTGTACTTGTTTGCTGTACACTAGATCAGCAGTTCCCATCCATGGGTCCAAAATGTTGTTGGGTTAAAACTCCTATCATCCCCAGCCACAATGGCCTTTTGATTTATTGACTACAACTCCCTTCATTTCTTTGGCCATTCCAACAACACCTGGGGACTTAAGGGTTAAAGCTGGGTACCCCTGATCTAGATGGCTGGCAACTGAATGTGTGAACTTATCCTACTGAAAATAATTGTGTTGGCAGTTATGTGGACAATCTATCATATACTGTCTGGGATGGCTCATTCACACATGCAGCCTATTACTTGATGTTGCAAGAGTCAATCATAGACATCCATGTTTAATGACCTACTGGCCGGCTGCTCAGCAGCAGAGAGCCACTCTCTTCAGAGGGGATGGGGGAGCTGCTGGATGCAGTCTGACAGGAACAGAGACAGGGCGTACTCCCAAAATGTTGCCAAAAATCTGTGCCGGGAATTCCACAGATGTCAGGATCAGGGATGAACACAATCACAGTCAGTCCAAACAAACAGTCTCGGTTCCAAGGTCAAGGTTGCTCACAGTCAGGGTTGGTCACCACGGACATTGTTTCTGACACAGATCCAGCTCTCAGGCTGCTCTAAATAGGCTGCATGCCGAGAGTCCCACCCATCACTGCAGCTGAGCCTTGTCAGAGAGATGCAGCCGGGTCAGAGCTGGGACACCTGTTCCTTCTGTCCAGCCTTTCTGACCAGCAGCGTCCCTCCCTTTGAGCTGTACTTTGGCCAAGCGTCACTGCCAGGGGTTTGGGACAGGCACCTCGACTTCGGGCACCTTGGAGACTTTATTAGGAGGAGAAAGGGAGGGAGGCAGAGGGGCGTGCAAGCCTGTCAGCTCTGACTCTGCTAAGTCACACGGAATCTCAACCTGCTTCCTGTGCTCTGTGTCATCATCTGAGGAATTGTTCTCCATGACTCCCATGGTGCTCATCACGCCATGTATGACCCACAGAGAGGAGAGCTGGTCTTGTGGTAGGAAGCATGACTTGTCCCCTTAGCTAAGCAGGCTCCACCCTGGTTGCTTATGAATGGTAGACTTGATGTGTGAGCACTGTAAGATTTCCCTTAGGGGATGGAGCTGCTCTGGGAAGAGCAGAAGGTTCCATGTCCCCTCTCTGGCATCTCCAAGATAGGGCTGAGAGAGATTCCTGCCTGCAACCTTGGAGAAGCCGTTGCCAGTCTGTGTAGACAATACTGAGCTAGATGGACCAAGGATCTGACTCAGTATATGGCAGCTTCCTATGTTCCTATGTTCCACATATCACATAGGAACTCACACAGTCCACTATTATCTATTACAACAGAAGTCTTTTCTGGACATCCTTCCCAAGTGCCATTAATTGATAGCTATATTTTTATTTGTTCCAACTGTAGGTCATCACAAACAGTTAATTTAATTGCAGATGCCATAGCTTATTATTTGAGAAGCATATATTCTTCCATGTGCTGTGGCTCTTCCCTAGGAGATGCCACTGAACCATGGTAGAACTGGAAAAGGTGCAAAAGAGGGAACCCAAGATGATCAGGGGCCTAGAGCACCTTTCTTAGGAGGCAAGGCTACAACTCCTAAGGCTTTTCAGTTTAGAAAAAAGCCGACTGTGGGGACACATGATACATGTCTATAAATTCATGTATGGTGTAGAGAAAGTGGATAGAGAGAAATCCTTCTCCCTCTCACACAACACTAGAACCAGGGGTCACTCCATGAAATTGATTGCCAGGAGGTCTAGGACCAACAAACGGAAGTACTTTTTCACACAACGCATGATCCACTTGTGGAACTCTCTGCCACAGGATGTAGTGACAGCCAACAACCTGGAAGGCTTTAAGAGGGGTTTGGATGACTTCATGGAGGAGAGGTCTATCAATGGCTACTAGTCGGAGGGCTGTGGGCCACCTCCAGCCTCAGAGGCAGGATGCCTCTGAATACCAGTTGCAGGGAAGTAACAGCTGGAGAGAGGGCATGCCCTCAACTCCTGCCTGTGGGCTCCCAGTGGCATCTGGTGGGCCACTTTGTGAAACAGGATGCTGGACTAGATGGGCCCTGGGCCTGATCCAGCAGGGCTATTCCTATGTTCTTATGGTCACATGGCCCACCTTTTTAAACAAAGGCAGAATATTGCCCTACAGCTATCTATCTTTGGTAAACACAAGGTGCAACCAGGAGTTAATGTTACTTGGTTGAATAATATGAACTTGACCATCCCTTTAGTGGCTGACTTCCTAATGCCATGCCTATGCAACAAAGTTGTGTTTGTGCAAGAAGATCACATAGCTGCACTACATCATGTGGGGTTTAAGAATTGCACTTTCCTACTCTCCCATAGTTGTGCAAAAGTTCCCTGCAAAACATATGTGGCTTCCCATATGACGTGTACCACAGCAACATTAATCTGCTATGCAAGCTCCAGAGCACAGTAATGCTGCAACTGCAGCATTAATCAGGATGTCAGCCAGTAAACATCAAGTGACAGCTTCTAAAATAGCTAATATGGCATAGTGGTTAGAGTACTGGACTGGGATTGGAGAGAACCAGGTTCAAATCCTCTCTCAGTCATGAATCTCAGCAGGTGACTTTGGGTTTGTGATTCTCTCCGGCTAAACCTACCTACAGGTTGTGAGAATAAAATGAGAGATGGAGACAGAATGTATCATGCCCTAAGCTCCTTGGAGGGAGAGTGGTATAATAAAAGAAAAATATATCTAATATCACTGGTAGAACTTTTATGCCATCTGAGATGCAGTATTATTCGCTGCAGTGAATTCACTCATTCAGCATCAGTCAAGTGATGAGAAATCCAGTGATGACCCTTCTGTGTCAACCAGTCCATTTGAACACTTTCTTAAAAGTCCTAAACTGTGAAGGAAAATAGCCAGCCAGATAGGATCACATTTCTCAAGCCACTCAGTCCTAGCATATTCTATTACCTAAAGATCGGTGCACAGCAGAAATCTACTCCTAACTGTTCTTAAATTGGGGTCAGTGAGAAGTTTGGATGAAAGTAATATGTATTGGCAGGCACAATATAACTTAATATTTGTTCCAACAGCAAACAAAGATCACTAGTGCTTATGTGCTTATGCAAAGAGTGCAGGACAGGGCTGCATCACACAGTCAATGCCCAAGAATATCAAAGATTATTCCAAAAGCTAGTGGAGGAGGCAAATTTATATTAAATAAAAATAACCAAACCTCAGTTACTCCATATTCACTGGCTGTCATCCCTACTGAGGAAGAAGATGTAAGGAAGAAGGCATGCACCTGGAAGATGCACCATGAATTGACCTGGTTTGAGGGAACAAACCAAACCTCTGGCCAGTTCTAATGAACTGGTTCGTGGACCAGCGATTCGGTTCAAATAAAGTTCAAATTCGAACCGAACCGCTCAGAACAGTTCTGTGTGTGCACACCCCTAACATGTAACGTGTGCCCATGTGGCTGAACGGATGTGCAGTGTGGAGGATGGAGGTGTTTGGTTTTTCCAGTCTTTCCTTCCCTCAGGAATGCATTTTGCAAATGAAAATATGTCCCTGAGGGCTGCATGACCACAGCGTCTGCTTCCTTAGTGAAGATGTTTCTGTGTCTCTTCAGATACATAGTTAATATGATAAATGCCGGTTTAAAATGTTCCCATTTATGTCACATGGGGATGAGGATGCTGCAAATATCTTTGCTTCCAAGATGCTTATAAAATCAGTGTTATATGGTCATTTTGGGTTGACCCAGAGACCAATCTGGCTGCTGCATTCTGTACCAGATGTGATTTGATGAATTTAATAGAGTTATTGAAGTTTTCCACATTCTTCAAAGGCAGACTTGATGCCAACATTTCCAAAAATCAAAATTTGGATAGAATATTGTGGTTCTGGTCATTCTCAATGCTGATCTATACATCCTAGTAACTGTACAAGGTCCACCATGTGCTGCAAGGAAACTTTCTTGGCAGTCAGAGAATGTAAGGTGTTTTTAATAATATCTGCATTCCTTTGATGTTTTACACTTCCATAAAAATCACCTACACTCTTGCACATGAAATATTTTAATCATTTTGGGTGAAACCATCGCCACATTTACAAAGAATGGGAAACTGCAGTTAAGCCGGGCAGAGGTTGGATTTCTTGTACATCCAAGTGTATGGAACCGCTGTCCCATTCAAAAAGCAACCCAAGGTTTCCCTCCCCAAATTTCAATTTGAACCCGCACATGATGGACACACACGTGATCCAAATTGGTTCCCACTTGCACTTCAAACATTCATGTATTGCCATCTTGAATCAGGATGGATGACATCATCACAAACTATGCCACTGAGCCTTTCCCCATATGTCCCTACATGTGTAGCAAATTTGGTTCAAATTGGTTAGGCAGTTCACGTTAGCCATATTGTGCCTCAAATGTCCACATGTCCACCAACATGAATTGTGGTGGATGACATAATCTCAAACTATGCTGTTGAGATGTCCCTGTGTGTCACTCACAACAACTGCACCAAATTTGATTCAAATTGGTTAGGCATCCTGCAGCTCAAATATTCACGCACCCACCATCTTGCACTGGGGCGGATGAAATCATTACAAACTACATCCTTGAGTTGTCCCTACACTGTAGCATATTTGGTTCAAATCAGTTAGGCGATTCACAAGTTAGCCCACTTGTGCCTCAAACATGTACACATCTGCCATATTGAATGGGAGTGGATGATGTCATCACAAACTACGTCATTAGGAACATAGGCAGTTGCAATATACTGAGTCAGACCATTGGCCTATCTAGCTCAGTATTGTCTTCACAGACTGGCAGCAGCTTCTCCAAGGTTGCAGGCAGGAATCTCTCTCAGTCCTATCTTGGAGAAGCCCGAGAGAGAACTTGGAACCTTCTGCTCTTTCCAGAGCAGCTCCATCCCCTGAGGGGAATATCTTACAGTGCTTACACATCAAGTGTGTCACTCCCTGGGTGTCACTCACTGGAAGGAGAGGAGAGCTGGTCTTGTGTTAGCAAGCATGACTTGTCCCCTTAGCTAAGCAGGGTGTACCCTGGTTTCATATGAATGGGAGACTAGAAGTGTGAGCACTGTAAGATATTCCCCTCAGGGGACAGAGCCGCTCTGGAAAGAGCAGAAGGTTTCAAGTTCCCTCCCTGACTTCTCCAAGATAGGACTGAGAGAGATTCCTGCCTGCAACCTAGGAGAAGCTGCTGCCAGTCTGTGTAGTCAGTACTGAGTTAGATAGACCAATGGTCTGACTCAGTATATGGCAGCTTCCTATGTTCCTATGTTCCAATGAACTGCACCAAATTTGGTTCAAATCAGTTAGAAAGTCCACAAATGAGCCCACTTGTGCCTCAAACATTCATGCATTCACCATAGGAACAAAAGAAGCTGCCAATTTAATCTGTCTTGAATTGAAGTGTATGACATCATTACAAACTACCTCATTATGGTGTCCCTATGTGTCTCTACAGCTGTAGCAAATTTGGTTCAAATCAGTTAGGTGGTTCCCAACTAGTCCACTTGTGCTTCAAATGATTACGCATCTGTCATCTTGAATCAGGGTGGATGATGTCATCAAAACTATGCCATTGAGGTGTCCCTATGTGTAGCGACTGTACCCAATTTGGTTCATATTGGCCCAGGTATTGTGAAGTTGTAAGGGGGTACAGAGAGAGAGAGAGAGAGATGGACACACATATGGAATCCCGGGTGATCTTATAAGCCTACTGGAAAGTAGGCTAAAAACAAATACTTGCATTAATTATTATTTATTTATTTAGCAATAGCACTTAGCACTTACATTTATATACCGCTCTATAGCCGGAGCTCTCTAAGCGGTTTACAATGATTAACATATTGCCCCCAACATTCTGGGTACTCATTTTACCGACCTCGGAAGGATGGAAGGCTGAGTCAACCTTGAGCCCCTGGTCAGGATCGAACTTGTAACCTTCTGGTTACAGGGCGGCAGTTTTACCACTGCGCCACCAGGGGCTCATTTACCACTGTGCCACCAGGGGCTCATTTAGCATATTTTTATACCACCCACTACCAAAATTTCTAGGTGGTTAATTAGACTGAACACTTGTCAAAGCACTTGGGGAGAAACTGAAAGCTTAATTACAACTGGGTGAAATTTGAATCAGCTGATGGGTTTTCTCTTGAAACATCCTGATTGGGGCCAGGAAACATCCTGGAAATGGTATCCTGCAAGTAACATATGTCTGATCACAGGACATATTGTAATACTTTTCTAAGGACATGTTCACGTGAAGGGTTTTTAAGGGTCTTAATGATGTGCCTTCAGTGCACTGGAACCTGGCAAACCATACAACGACTGCATCAACTTATTGTCTATACATTATGAGTGCTGTACAAACACCACACAACTGAAGCAGTGCTGATGGTAGGCTCCCTCTCACCGAGTGACTTCCTCCTTGGATGCTATTTCTCTCATCACCAATTACATTCTGCAATGTTAAGTGAGGACCAGAGTTCCCTGGTGACTGTCCCGTATCATGAAGAAGAGATATTACTTTTATAACATTGGTTTCAGAAGACAACAGAGGAGAATGCTCCCATCCTGCAGCCTTGTGCTGGGGGATGGGCCTTTGTCCTACTCCCCAGCACAGTCCCGAGGAGGGCCCCGATTGGTCGGGGCTGTGCAGAGGGTGGGGACCTCATGCCGTTCAAGTGGCTCAATTGCTTCCTCTGCCTTTTTCAGCGTGGCCGGCTTTCCTCCCTCCCTCCCCTAGGTGCAGAATGGGTTTTGGCTGGTCGTCCTTTTGAGGGCCGAGTAGGAATTTCTTGCCCCTTGGCATATTGGCCGGGCTGGGGCATCTTTTTGCCTACTCTGTTCTGCATTTCCTAGTTTTTAATTAGTTAGGTCAACCAGGCCGCTGCAGTGCGGCCTGGGTGGAGGTGTACATGGGTTTGAGATCAGTGAGCACCCTTGGGCAGTTTGGAAAAAGGTGGATTGGACAACTGGTCCCTAGAGGCTTGGCGGCTCAGGGACTTAGATTCACCAGAAAACCTGTTTCAGGGCTTCATATACCTTAAAGGCTGCGGCGTGGCTTGTGGGGTGTGAAGCCCTAGAAGTTGCCCTGACGGGTTGACAAGGAGGGGGATGAAGCGGGTTTATCCTGCTTCTATCCTGAATCAGGGTGTGTTGCCCATTTTGGGGCACGGGCAAGGACAGCAATGTCTAAAACCGGCCTAGTTAGGCCCTCACTGCAAGGGGGTGGAGTCTGTTTCACACAGTTCACTGATTGTACCACGTCAAAAAAATTTGGCTCTTTTACCCAAGCCTATTGCATCTGGGTAATCCCTGGAACTGGGGTGTGGAGACAACAACAGATTCTTTCCCAGCTCTTTGAGTGCTACTTGAAACATGAATTGCCTGGACAGAAAACACTGCCATAAAAATTGTACAGGCTGGATGCAGGTTATCATTTGTGACAGCCACATATGCTATTTTGCCATAATTAGCTGTGGCTTCCTCGCACATGTGTGTTGCATGGATTCACAGCAAAACAGAAAAGTGTGTGATTGCCACATTCAATTGTTTGCATGCTGTTCCTACACTTTTGAAGTGGGAAATTCATAGTGTTGGAAGCAAAAGCAATTCTTAAACTTTCAAAAGTTATTTTGAAGAGGGAACTAAAAAGGAAATATAAGATATAGTTAGCCAGTGATCATGTCGTTGAAAAAGGAACGTACTGATGCCTGGAAAGTATTATTTGTCCTACAGTCTCCTGCAATCAAATTGTCTACAAACGTATACCTTGTCACACTGCATATGAAATGTTGCTGTCAAACATATCCATATGCTCAGCAGTTTGATTCAAACTGTCTTCCTTGTCTGTGATGCTGTACATTCCCTCTTAGGCAATTCCCAGAAATGTGGGGTAAACATTACATTCATTCAGCCCTTTCCTTTCTGAGAGCTCAGAAAAACGCTCATCGTTTGTTGGACACATCTCCATGTCAGTCTTACACATTTTCTGCTGCTATTTATGTTATGTGGTGTTGTTTTTTAAACAACTTCTTTGGACCTTGAACTCTCTTTCCATTTCCCCTGGTCACTGAGAACATGTAGAACAACAAACGACAATAGGAAAAGAGCCGTGCCTCTCTCTCATTTTTTGTGACGCACATATTACTTTGGGGGGAAATGCTTCCACTTGGGGTTCAGCAAAGGTTATGCTAAGTTTTGCAAGCTTAAGTTGCTGGACACCCTCTCTGATGATGACCTCATTGTAGTCACAGATGCTTAGTGCACTTTAGGAGAGCGGGGGTGGAAGGGAACAGTAAGCTAGGCCAGCTTGTGGTAAGGCTGTTACCCACAATTCACGGCAAAAATGCCAGATAGTTCCCACTAGGTTCTGGTCGGCTAGGTAACGGCGAGTTATTAATCTTGTGTCAGAGGGCCAGCTGCAACTGTGGCAGTTACCATATCTCACACCAACTCTATGTCTGGACAGAACCATTGTCTCTTCTTTTGGCATGAAAAGCTCTACAAATCAGCTGCTTTCCCCCCGCCTCGCACCCCACTCCACCTCATCCCCTTCATATCTACGTGTTGAAATTTTGCTTGGGGAAAGCGGGGGGTTGTGTGTGGGGTGGGGGGATGAAGGAGTTCTGGCGAGCCGTTGTCCGCCCTGTGGTCAGGTTTACTAATTCAGAGAGTCTGCCTAGTTTCCAACTTTAATGATATTCCCTCAGCATATCCCTCCGGTTGCCTGGCGACCGGATTTGAGCTAGGCCTCTCATTTGATTCCCACACATCAGACTCTGAAAAGCACTTTTTCCCCTCCTCTCTCTCCCTCAGCTTTTGATTCTGCCTCCTCTTAAACCCTTCCCCCTGTGGTGTCAGTATGGGTGGGCAGAACGGGGGTAGAATAAGG
This sequence comes from Hemicordylus capensis, assembly GCF_027244095.1. Taxonomy (NCBI): domain Eukaryota; kingdom Metazoa; phylum Chordata; class Lepidosauria; order Squamata; family Cordylidae; genus Hemicordylus; species Hemicordylus capensis. The sequence continues at coordinate 345,532,861 of NC_069659.1, read as the reverse complement.
GCAGGGGTGGAGGGCAGCCGGGAGGCTACTGCTGGTCACACATCAAGGATTGCAAACAAAGCCGCTGGGAACCCTTCCTGACAAACATAAATTCACAGAAAGCAAATTTAGTCTTCCCTTCATAGGGTGGGTGTCATTTTAAGACTTTTCTCAGATACTTTATTAAATCTGACGCTTTCCCTTGTTTTTGCAGGCAATTTCTTACAAAAGACTTCCTATTATCAACAAGTTGCCTATTGGAATAAGCAAACAGCTTGTGAAGGCCTGACATAATCTAATAAGCACTGGGGTCTTTTATGCCTTGTGCCTTTACAAGCTACAGGAGTTCATTTGGATAAGCAATGTTCTGCTTTGGTTTGCTAAATTCCAGCCCCGTTCTATGGAGTACAGGGCAGGATGCCAGGATTTTCTTCATCAAATTCTCCCTCCACGTGCACAAGCATTTTCCGCTTTGGAGCGCCATTTTCCTCCAGACCTATGCCAATGTTAGCAGAACAGGTTCTGTGGAGGAGGAAAAATGCAAACTGGGCACTCCAGATTGGGAGCATTCCAAGAGATTTGGTAGCTGAAGGGATGTGTGTGCTAAATAGTGCCTTCCCATTCCTTCCCCACTGATGCACACTCCTCCCCCACCTCCTTACCTGGCCGCTTGGTCGATGGGTCAGGAGCAGCAGCAGCTGAACAGTATATTGCTGCTGATCCTACTGTATTAACTCAGCTCTTCACTGTTGGGCTGGCGGTGAGCAAAAGCACTGTCCAAATTCTGTCCAGCCGTGCTGGCAGCCATGAAGAAGGGAAAGGTAGCAAAAGAGCAGGCAGGAAGTAGAGGAGAGATTTCTACCCATAGAGTTGGGCTAGAGTGGTGCCTCCCACAGAGTTGGGCTGGCTAGAGCATGCTCCTGCTGGCTGCTCACCACAGCAGAGGTGACTCAGTGGCTCCAAATCTGTCATTCCTCCAAATTAGCTACCTGCAAATTTGGAGGAATGAGGATGCCTCATGTGATCCTGCTGTATAGCATGGCTAGCCCTGTCCCAAATGTTCTGTGTAATTCTCACCCCAACAACAACAACTCAATACCTCAGTACTATTTAGGGCAGGTAGGGGAGAGCCATCTTCCTTCCCAGACCATGGTTCAGACCATTCGTTCTAGGAGCACCTGTGTCTCCAGTAGAGATAGTCATGCCAGCCTTCACTCATTTCAGATTGCCTCAGAAATAAACTGAACTACTTAAAATAATAATAATAATCAGAAAATAGCTCTCCCTATTTACCCTCCAACCCCCATGGCACTACTCTCTGGGGAATCTATATTATCCAAGAACCACTATAGTACTTTTCTCCTGAACATGCACAGTGCGCCAAAGAGCAGTGGAAGAGATCTCCCTTTTCTCTGTGGCTGGAGCTCCACTGCCCAGTGCCACAGAAAGGTAGAATTTGCTTAAAAGGAAGAGAGAGGATGGAGTGTTGAAGACTAGGCGAGACGGTGAGCCAGTTGTTCCCGCTTATGAATATGAATACGACAAATATTTATATACAGCTTTTCAACAAGTTCCCTTCCCAAAGCAGTTTACTAGATAGAAATAGAAAGATTTTTTAAAAATTGATTTTATTTATTTTTATATTTATATCCCATTTTTCCTCCGAGGAGCTCAGAGTGGTGTATATATGGTTATGTTTATCCTCACAACAACCCTGTGAGGTTGGTTAGGCTGAGAGAGATATGACTGGCCCGGAGTCACCCAGTGAGTTTCATGGATGAATGGAGATTGAACTTGGGTCTTCCCGGTCCTAGTCCAACACTCTAATCACTACAGATAGATAGATAGATACGTAAGTAAGTAAGTAAGCAAGCAAGCAAGCAAGCAAGTAAGTAAGCAAGTAAGTAAAATGGCTCCCTATCCCCAAAGGGCTCACAATCTACTCAAGAAACATAAGATAGACACCAGCAACTGCCACTGGAGGGATGCTGTGCTAGGGAGAGATAGGGCCAGTTGCTCTCCTCCTGCTAAATAAAGAGAATCATCACTTTAGAAAGATGCCTCTTTGCTCAGTTAGCAGGGGGCAGATTTTCAGCCCGAACAAGAGAAGAATACAAGCACTTGCAGCACTTGCCTCCCCTTCTGAGGCAAGCATGATGAGCACAGAAAACGCCTCTGGGTCCAAACCTGATGAACTTTGGTGGCATCTCTAACTTCCAGTTATTTATGAGGTATAACAAAGTAACCACAAATGGTCAAGGCACAATGTTTGTATGCAATGTACAGACCAGTCCTATAGAATGATTGAATAATAGAATTCTAGCGCTGGAAGGGACCTTGGAGATCTTCCAGTTCCACCTCCTGCTCAGAGTTGGTCAGCATCCCTGACAGGTGCCTATCCAGTCTTGATTAGGAAACCTCCAGAGAAAGAAGGGTTGGCCCTTCCGTGAGGTGATGTGAGGTGGTCACCTTACTGGGGTGCCAACAAGGTAGCAAGATGCCCTCCTGCTAGGGTTGCCAACTAGTGACTTTCATAGAGGAAATGCAACAATTTTGGGGACCAAATGACTTTTCTTTTCTTTTCTTTTTTTGCATTAGGAGGAATGGAGACTATTTTGGGGACCAAATGACTTACTTTCTTTCTTTCTTTCTTTCTTTCTTTCTTTCTTTCTTTCTTTCTTTCTTTCTTTCTTTCTTTTTGCATTAAATAACAACAAAGACAGCAATAATATTTTTATCCCACCCCATCCAAAAGGCTCTGGGTGGTTAGGAGGAATAGAGACTATTATTAGGATATTAGGAGGAATGGAGACTATTTTGGGGACCAAATGAATTATTATTATTTTTTTGCATTAGGAGGAATAGAGACTATTTTGGGAACCAAACAATTTTTTTTGAATGTGTTATGGTGTCTGAAGTTCTGGGGAGCAATTGGCTTCTGTTCCTTGGTCTCCTTCCCCTGCCAGGCTGTGGCAGTGTTAAGTCAGCAATTAGCTAACTAACTTTACTCAGCTAGCAGCTACCCCTGCTAACTGAATAAAAAGGCATCTTTTAAAGTGGAGAATCTCTTCTGTTTATAAAGGGGAGAGCAACTGGCGCTATCCATCCCCAGCACAGCATTCCTTCAGTGGCTGATTCTGGTGTTGCCTTGTGTTTCTTTTTAGATTGTGAGCCCTTTGGAGATAGGGGAGCATCTTATCATTTATTTTTCAATGAAAACCACCGTGAAACTTTCCATTGAAAAGCCATATATACATGTTTGTAATCGGAGAGAAGAACAAGAGAGTGGGAGAGACTGTGCATGCACCACAGCAACAGCATGCAAAGAGGCTGGCTGGGTAGCTAGCTGGCTGCCCTGCCTCCAGCCAAGAGGTGACGTTTCTGGTCTAGTTGGGGAGGGCAGGCTGGGTGACCTGTGGGGGAAGAGGACAGAGGACTGTGTGTGTATGCGATAAACCTGCTCAGGAGATGAATTTACTCACCTGGTTATTAGCTTCACGGTGGTGAACTGTATTTATTTTCACATTATCTAATTATTATCAAAATATGCACATATAATACCAATATATGCAGACAGTATGCAAAATGGAGACTTTTTTTGGAGGTGTGTGTGTGTGTGTGTGTGTGTGTGTGTGTGTGTGTGTGTGTGAAATGTGTCCTCTATTTCCACTTTTTTGATATTGACTTTTTTCACCCTCTGGACCTGGCAACCCTACCTCCTGCTTTTTTTTTTTTTTAAGGGAAATAAAGTTTATTTATTGGGACTGAAAAGAGAGGATGGGGAGGATGTCTGCATGTGAACAGCATTTGGTGCCCTGCTTCAGGCACACAAACATCTTGAGCCTCCACTGCAAACCCCTAAGCACACCTGCTCACTTTTCTAGTAAACATGTCTCTCCATAGGAGGCATGCAACACCCAGGCATGTGGTGTGTGTGTTCTTTTTCTTTCCTCTTTCCATTTCCTTTCTTCTTTCCTCTTCTCATACATAAGGAAAACATAATAGCCCCATTCAGACATTATCAGACCCCTGCTAACTGGGCAAAGAGGCACCTTTTATCGTGGTGATTCTCTTTATTTAGCAGGGGGAGAGTAACTGGCCCTATCCACCAGTGACTGTTGCTGGTGTGTGTCTTATGTTTCTTTTTAGAATGCGAGCCCTTTGGGGACAGGGAGCCATCTTGTTTGTTTGTTGTTTCTCTGTGTAAACCGCCCTGAGCCATTTTTGGAAAGGCGATATCGAAATTGAATTCTTCTTCATCATCATCATCATCATCATCATCATCGGCACTCACACTTACAACTGCAAAAGTGGGGAGTAGGTCCTGCTGCCCCACTGCTGGCATTCACTTCCTCCCACCAAGCACACACACTTATGGTGCGGTTTGTATGAGGGGGGAGGCACTGTAAGCACGTTCACCAGCGATTCAGTGAGCAGCAACCTGGTTCGATCCAGGTGCACCTGGCAGGAGGAGGTGGATGAGTGGTGGGGTTGGACTTGCACCCTGCTTTTGAAATTGTAAGCATTAGTGCTGCTTATGCTGATCCTGTCTGAATGGGGCTAATGAATTGAGAGGGAAGATTAGCCTTCATTCAGAATGCACAGATAAGGTACCATGTTGATATTGGAGCAGGAAGTTCAGCTGCTTTGAAGCTGGCCAAACTAGGCTGCTACCTTGTTTCTTGAGGAATGTCCCTCTTAAAAGAAACCCCCCCTTCTGTTCCTCCACAGAGGGAAATTTTCCTCAGTTTATAGACAATGATACAGCATGTTTTTCAAGAACAGATAAACACTTATGGGAAATAGACTGTATCTCCGTCTCCCCAATTTAGCACTTACTCCTCTCCAGTGAAGTGGTGTAATATATAACACAGGTTTTTTTTAAAATCAATTTGATATTATGGAGCAGATTCTTAACCCATGTAATTCTATATTTTTGCCATTCCTGTCTTTATACTTTCTGTACTCACAGCGAAGAGTGTTGATGAAAATCAGCGACTGACCTCAGTAAAACAAATGCAATGGACATCAGATAAGGGGTTTAATATTAAAACTTTAGGCTGTGGGACAGCACATAGCTATGAAGTGAATGGGATTTCTGTGCATGTAACTTTTCATGGGCTTCTGAATCCTTCAATCAGGTGCTCATTTTTTCCAAGCTAGACTGATTTCCCTAGGAGACAATGTTATGAAACATGTAAAGTTGGCCCTACAGAACAGTCACATTTATAGCATGCTGGTGTAGCACAGCAGATGAGAGTGAGAGTTATGAGCCAGTTCTGACTGTTGTGTCTCCAGTTACAGTAAATCCTACCCAGCAGCAAACTCTCTAGGCACCCTCAAGCTGTGTATTTACCCCACCTCTCGTGCAGTTCAGGGTACTTGTACCATCACTAGGTCTATCACCCATTTATAGAGTGCATGCTTCTACTCAATCACTGTGCTAGCCTCTTCTTCCTGCCCAGGTTCCAATTTGCCGAGATTGGTCATGGCCTTCGAACTGACCAAAAATAAAATAAAACTGCTAATAGTATATTGCCCTTATTAGGAGTGTGCACAAAACCAGCTAGCCCAGTTCATTTGGAGTCTGAACTGGACCCAAACTGGACCATACCAGTTCAGTTTTGCCCCCCATCGAATCCCCCCATTTTGGTTCAGGTGGGGTTTGCAAGTATTTTTATGTTAAAAAAAAATTTAGTACTTACTCCTTCTGGGTTTTTTTCTGAGGCCATGGTGGGGGGGATCACCAGGTTCAGGCATTCTTCGGCCTGTTCTGGGCCTTCCCTCCTTGTGGTGGCCATTTTGGAGGCCGCTGCACATGCGAAAGGGGCCTCTGCATGACCTGGGTCATGACTCAGAATTAGAAGAGCAAGAGATAAGATTACCTGAACCAGCTCAAATTGGGTTTTTGCCAAATACTTTGTCTAAGCATTACAAAAATATCATTAACCTCCTGCAAATAAAGGAGAATGTGACTTTAAGTTTTGTACAAGAATGCTTGTTGGAGTTTGATCTGAGAGAACACAACAGAAAGGGAAGAAACAGTCCAAAGTTACACTCATAAATTTTCTGTCAGACAATGTTTTGTATGCAGAAGTACTTAACATTTAAAGAGTACAAGTCCTAACAGAGAACAGAAAAACAATGTTCAAGTGAGGAAGAAAAATAAGCATAAATATCAGAAAGGTGGATTTTTAAATAAACAGATTTCTGCATGTAAACATGAAAGTAAAGGAAAGAAAGTTGTGAATAACAGAAAGGTGGGTAATGCAAGAGAATGGTGTGGAGAGTGTGATTTCAGACACACACACACACACACACACACACACACACACACACCCATTGCTCACAGTGCTAGAAGTCAACATCATCCAATGAAACAGATTGTCAGTACTCAGGTCAGGCAACAACATGATTTTTTTCACACCATCCATAGCAAATTTACTGCATGATGTAGTTATGGCCATTAACTTATAGAACCATCCTACTCAGAAGAAAGTCCATCTGAGTTCAATGAAACATGTAGCACTATCCTATACATGTTTACTTCAAAGTATGCCCCACTGTGTTCAATGGGATTTACTCTCTAAGAAGTGTTTTTAGGATTGCAGTAGAACCTCCAGGTTTCGAGTAGTATATCTTTGGCTACTAGCTGCTGAGGAGGAGGCAATGGTGGGGGAGGGGTATTGACTTTATAACCTGTTTGTGAATTCTTCAGAAGCATATGACTACAGTGGGAAACAGGATACAGAACTGGTCTATATGGACTTTTGTCTGACTCAGCAGGGCATATTTTCTCTTTTTATATATACAAATACAAATATAGAGAGAGAGGGAGGGAGGGAGGGAATTATGATGTATTCCATGAAATTTGGAGAAATTGTTAACTGCATTTTAATACTTTTCTTATGTGGAGACTGACACTATAATTATAGCTCTTAAGTCCCTCTTCTTTTATTATTTTTTGCCCTTTTCCTCTCTCTTTTTATATTATTTTCTTTTGAGGGATGTTGATATTGGGCTTATTTATTTATTTGTGTATTGGACGTGGGCAGAAACTGGAGGTTGTAATAAGTTGGGAGGGTGCGGGTAATTTTTAAACTACTACTACTACTACTACTATTTTGTACACTGTATTACTTTGAATGCTAAACTATGGAAATGCACATTTAACAAATTAATAACCAAACAAATCAAAACAGTTTGTATAGTAAAGGGAATGAAAAGATGGTTCCCTATCCCAAAAGGGCTCACAATCTAAAAAGAGAGACACTAATAGCAGCCACTGGAGGGATGCAGTGCTAGATTGAACAGGGACAGTTGCTCTTCCCCTGCTCAATATATGGAAGTCATCATTTTCAAAGGAGCCTCTTTGACAAGTTAGCAGGGGTTATGGTGCACTGCCAACTGTTCTTAGACAGTGGGCCCTGTCAGATGAAACCTGGAGCCAGGGAAGCTTCTAACTAAGCTTCCCAAAACAAGGAGAGAATCAGGGGAAGAGCTGTCATTGTGCAAAGAACCCGTGTGCAGCTGCTGGTGGGGCCACTGCGCTCGCAGTGTAGGGGACCCGTACCGGTGGCAAACACCTGGTGACACTTCAGCACACATGGGGTGCCCCCTTTCTCCCTGCCATCCATATGTGACAGCAGCAGCCGCCTCACTGAGGAAGCAGCCTGGAGTAGGTTGACTTGCCCCTGCCGCTCAGCTGACTGCCACTGAGAAGCAGGGGCAGGGCAGCCTACTCTGGGCTGCCCCATGAGGGAAGCCGCCATTGCTGCTGCTCCATGTGGTGGGGAGAGAAAGGCTGCCACGCACATGGCAGTGAAAGAGTGCCGATGCTACCTGGTTGGGGGAGGTGGGCGGCCCAAACACGGGCCACCTATGCCCTCCTTGCATAACTGGAGAGGATTCCCTCTGCAGACAATCTGATAGCAGCGTGGTTTGTTTTACTGTTGGTGGTTTCTTTGGCCCCTCTCTCTGCCATTTGCCCAATCTGCTACTGTTTCTCTGCTTTTTTGTGCCGAGTCTCTTGCAACAGGCTGAGAAAAAAAGCCTGGGTGTTGGTTTGCATGCAACACAATGGCAAATTCAACCTCACTTAACACTGTTGAGGGGTGTGAGGAGAAGCAGTGAAGTCCTCACATAGTTGAGTATGCTCTGGTGGTAAAGAAGTTTAGCCCTAGAGATTATCTAAAGATAGTAGGTTGAGTTCAAAAAGTGAATAAATGTTATGTTATGTTATGTTATGTTATGTTATGCTATATTATATTAATTTATTTATTTTATTGATAAGTTGGTGATGCTATGCACATTTTAACTCTAAACGCTTCTTCCACCAAGGCCTCTTTATTACACAAAGATAAAATACCACCCACTAAATGTTACAGGTTAAAAACAAAACTGGTTTCAATCCTCCTCCTCAGTTGCTTATGCAAGCAAAATGTCTCAGCAGTTCTTAGATTCCTTTCTCATGAGGTAAGCAGTAGGTGGGGAAGAGAAAAAGAGGAGGACAACATAACAACTGGAACAAGTAACAATTAACTCAGCTGCAACAAGGATCAATTAACTCAACTTCTATTATTCAGAAACTAATGAATTTCATGGTCAAAACCATCTCCTCCTTAACATTAATATCTGGTTTTATTTTCTCTATATACATTGCCTCCTTTATTTTACACTTCTGCAAATTTCTTTCCACCACCAATAGAGTTACCACCACACGTCCAGCATGCCCCTCCTTCATATGTATAGCCCATGGTGTTGTACAGCTCCCATTATATCACATATCCAACAAATGCTCACTATATCTATCTCTTAACTGTCTCCCTGTGTCACCTATACAGAAAGAGGAGCATTCCAGACACTCTATTTTGTTCTGCATGGCTAGCTCCTGGGAACACCAAGGTGGGTTGTGTAGTTGGGCATGATGGCTGCTACATAGGATTTCTTGGTGATTGGTGTGATGAGCTCCATGTCTGGCCTTGAGACTAACTTGTGCTTCACTCGCTGCTCTGGTCTGCTCTGCAGTCTAGGATCCTATGGGTGTTTGGGGGAAAGGTCAAAAATTTGTTTAAAATCATCCACTTGCACTGCCTATTTCGTTTGTGGGTTGGGTGGTAGGTAGCACTCATCATGCCCTACCACACCAAGACACACACCTACCATCACCAAGACACACACACATATACACAGCTGCCACTGTCCATTTCTCACCACAACACCATCTCACAAACAAAACAAACCACAATTCAAGGAAGGAAGGCACCCAAGTTCTGTCTTGGTCAATCTGAGATCCAGCAAAATGAGATAGTTATAACAGCAATAGCACAGCATATTATACTCAGTGCTGAGAAAACCACAAAATCAAACCTTCCTTTCCCCTCTCCTGATGTATCCTCATCAAGAGAGGCACACTATAAGGCACACACTCTCTCTGCCTCCCAGTCCCATGACAATACTTGATTGATAACTAGGCAACCAAGTATGATAACTAGCCAACCAAGAAGCAAGGAGATTGCAAGCCAATTGGAAGCCATTGCCGGAAAACCAACCAGCAAGGGGGAAACCAGCCTTCAAAATGGCACTCAAAACATCGAAAAGTTTTGAATCAAAATGGGGTTGTTTTGTTCTGAGCTCAAAACAAGCTCTTTATTTAGAGGACATTTTGTTTTGAGCTGGAAACATGCAAAACAGCCCATTTCAAGTGAAAATGTTCCAATGTTGAAACATTTTTCACATCCCTATTGTACAAGCCTGGTGTACATCTCATTTTATACATGGTATAAAATTTATACTTTCCTTGAGTCTTTGTAGGTATAAAAGCATTTGTGAAGGAACCCAGATTATCTCTCTTTGATAAACTCTGTGTACTGCTTTTAAATGGCAAATGCCAAGAGGAACACCTGTATTTGTGTAATATACTGTATTTGAAGCTCAATTGTAGCATTAAGGAAATTTTATTTGCATACTGTAATTTACTATTAAACCTTGCAGGCAAATGTTCCCCACAGCTGAAAGTATTTCTAACTGTGGTGAGCTGGATATCATTGACCCAGAGGCATTACTATAACTGAACAAGAGGGGGGAAATGTTCCTGGGCTCCCAAGGGACAGGGGCGCAGGCGGGCAGGCACCAACTAGGTAACGGCTCATTCTTCACTCTTAACTGTTGATATTGTATGAATATGTGAGGTGATTGCAGCAAGTATATATGTTAAAAGATGTTCCTGAGCCAGGAGAATTTGTATATGCAAGTGTGTTTGTGAAAGTGTGTGTGTGTGTGTAGTGTGTGATATTATTTGCACAGAAGTGAAAGAAAGGGCACAACAATAATGTTTGGTTTTTCACCACGTCCCTACATGTAGGGATGTGCAAACTAGCTCAAGTTCGAGCCAGTCCGACATCGAACTTGGCCAGCTCAAGGGCTCACCCCTGGCTCACCCTAAAGCTGAACCAGACTGTTCAGCTCAAACCTGAGCTGACCCCTCTGGAGGGTCCGAGGGTTCTAACACACACAGAGCACATCCCTATTGTACAACCCTGGTGTGCATCTCATTTTATACATGGTATAAAATTTATACTTTCCTTGAGTCTATGTAGGTATAAAAGATTGTGAGCCCTAACACACACAGACATACACTTTAAAAAAAAAAACCCTCACCACCTCTGGGGGGCGCTGCCCCAGCTGCGGAAGAGCATCTCTGGTGGTTCCCCCTCCCCTGCTGGCCTCCCCCCAGTCTCTAATTGGCCCAATTCGGGCCATTTCAGTCTATTTTCAGCCTGTTCTGGGCCTCTTCATGCTGGCAGTGGCAATTTTGGAGGCTGCTGCACATGCACACTGGCCATCTGTGTGGAGGTGATGAATTCATATGTTTCCCCCCTTTTAAATGTTAGAACCCCTGGACCGGCTCAAATTTGAGCTGAACTGGGGGGTATGTTCAGGGGCCCCAAACCAGCCATGCCCAGTCCTGTTCAATTCTGGTTTGGACTCGAACCGATCCAGGGATACTGGTTTTATGCACACCCCTACCTACAGGTCTTCTGCACCAAAGGCGCAGTGGAGAGGAGAAGGCAGCTAGCAGCCAGTGTTCCCTCTAATTTTTTTTCCATCTGTGTATGGAATGAGTTTTGCTCTGGGTGGCAATATCAAGGCAGTGTGTGCATACATGCATTCAGAGTGGGGCCTCCCTGATTCAACTTGAGCGGGATCTAAAATTAACTGAGTGGACATCAGAAAACGTTTGTGCATGTGCACTGCTAGGGGGGCCCAGGCTTTTGTCTTGTTCCAGGGCTCATTCCATCCTTGCTATACCCCTGCTGGGTCCACTTGGAATGGATTTCTAAATTTTTGTTTGAAAAACCAAGTGAAACACACAGGGAAAAATAGAATGCCATAGGGATGGATCCATCCAAAGCTGGCCGTTTCAAGCAGCAAAGCAGCTGCATAACTCTCCCACTGAAATCAATGGGACAATAGTGCTTGAATTTGACTGGGCTCTGCACTCTGCACGAAAAGTATAAATTGTCTCAGTGCCAGCTTCTCAGCAGACCACCAGGCAGCTATTGAATGGCTCCTGGAGACGGTCATCTGTGCTGTGCTTCTGGGAGGGAAGCCTTTACCATTGGGCAGGGACATTATCTAGCCAAGCAGACAGTAGCCACCAGTAGCTGGGAGACTGAGAGTGAGATGCTTTCTGCACCACCATCTCCAGCCACTGACCTCTTTGTTTTTGTTTGACATTTTCTCCCCCTTTTCCCTTTATACAGCCTGTGTAACTGTTAACATTAACTGTCACCAACTGTCAATGCTTTTCTTCGCTCCCTCCTCACCCACTTCTCCCAATTCTTTCTCTCCCCCTCCTCCACTCCCCCTAAACCTCCGGTGTTATTGGCTGTGCCCTATTGATCGACAAGAGGAGGAGAACTTCCTTTCGGAGCCTCCGTTGGAGGATTCTGTTGCTGCAAAGCATATGTGCTTTCTGCCTCTTCAGGGGTGGGCTTTGGCTCTCAGGTGGGAGGCTTGGGCTTACCCCAAAACTAAAAGTTTTGGGCATGTCTTGTGGTCCCTCCCAGCACCCTCAGTGCCTCCCCATCCTTCATAGGAGCTTGCAGAGGCTCTGTGCTTGTCCTCATGCTGTGTTAGCCATCAGCAATATATGAATAGATAATCAGATCTTTCACACGAGCATCTGGGCATGGTTTGGTGAGGTAAAAGGTTTTTACCCTGATCCTCACAGATGAATAGATCCTCCATTTGGCTCTGCAAGCCCAGCACACACACGAGAAATGCAGTTGGGATCTTTGTTTTAGAATCCGGGAACTGGGTCCACTGAGGATTGAAAAAGCTATCCCAGGATGCATTGTGCTGGCTGGAGACTGGAGCTCCCCATTACAGCATCAGCCACCCTCTGATAGGCTATAACGGGGCAGGAGGCAGTACCAGCCCTATTCAAGCCATTTTAAGGAAAGGAACATAGAGAGTGCTGTTCATCGTGGCACGTTAACTGCTAGCTTCTCCTGTAGCTGTAGCTCTCTATTGCAAATATGGTGGCCGCTGCCAGAAGCTGCTGAAGAAAGGGAATGCTGACACCCAATCAAAAACATTGAGCTAGGGCACCTTTCTCTCCTCCCTCCCTTGATAAAGAATGAAGCTTAGCTGCCCACATTAAAGCGAGCTAAATTGGAGGGATTTTCATGGGTTCCCATGAGCCTCCAAACCGAGGCTGCATGCCTCCAACCTTCATTTTGATAACTGTAGCCCTGTTATTGTCACCTTAAGTGGCACAGTGGGGAAATGCTTGACTAACAAGAAGAAGGCTGCTGGTTCAAATCCCCGCTGCTACTATATTGGGCAGCAGCGATATAGGAAGAGGCTGAAAGGCATCATCTCATACTGCGTGGGAGGAGGCAATGGTAAACCCCTCCTGTATTCTACCAAAGAAAACCACAGGGCTCTTTGGGTGCCAGGCAGGGGCGTAGCCACTATCGTGTGAAAAGGTTCAAAGAACTCAGGCCGCCAATGGTAGAAGCCACTGAGAAGTCCCCGAGGGGGGGGGCGTGGTTCGGGCTCTGGAAGAGCCCTGAATGAGTGCACACACACCCCGCGCCACTCGAGCTACTGGGAGTCCCGAGTGCTTGCCAATCTTTTTCAGGCAGTGTTTGCTGCCTGAAAGCATCTATTCCCCTTTCTCTTCCTCAGAGAGGGAGAGAAAGGGACAATAGATGCTTTCAGACAGCAAGTGCTGCCTGAAATGAAAGGGAAGGGCTCGCTTGGGCTCTTTGGAGTGCAAGGCCACGCCCCCTTTGCACATGACATCATGTGCAAAGGGGGTGTGGCCTCGAGCTTCAAAGAGCCCGAGCGAGCCCTTCCCTTTCATTTCAGGCAGTGCTTGTTGTCTGAAAGCATATTTCTCTGAGGGAGAGAAAGGGGAATAGACGCTTTCAGGCAGCTGCCTGAAAAAGATTGGCAAGCGCTCAGGACTCCTAGCAGCCCGGGAGGGGGGGCGCTAGTTCGAGGTGCACTGGACAGCAGAGGGGCCGCTGAGTGGGGCTGGACCCAGGCCGCCACTCGGATGGCTCCATGCCTGGCGCCAGGAGTCAACACCGACTCAACAGCACACTTTACCTTTAAGTTCCTTAGAATTTCAGCCTTAAAATAAATGATAACATGCAACTGACTTATAGTGTCATTTAGAACACTTGAATGGTATCCATAAAGCAGGCCTGCACAACATAAGGTCCAGGGGCTGGATCTGGCAGCAATCTCTCTCAGCTCTATCTTGGAGATGCCGCCAGGGAGGGAACTTGTTACCTAGATACAATTCCCAGAGCGGCTCCATCCCCTGAGGGGAATATCTTACAGTGCTCACACTTCTAGTCTCCCTTTCATATGCAACCAGGGTGCACACTCTGCTTAGCTAAGGGGACAAGTCATGCTTGCTACCACAAGACTAGTACTTCTCTGCTATGCACGGGACAGCGATGGACTGACAAGCAAGTTAGCCAATTGCTGCTGCTTGAGCTGCAGCAGTGGGAATGGATGGAGTCAGTGGTGCCCCTAAGTAATTTTGGAGCATAAGCCTAAAGGCCTTTGGAGGGACTCCCTCCCCTCAAATTAAGCATCATCATGCTCTGTTGGGTGACCACACCACCCAGGACAGAATAAAGATTTGGGGGCCCCCAGGGGCTATGGAGGCCCTGGACTTCAGCCCCGAAATCCAGGGGGAAGAGCACTTCTGGAGTGGACTAGAACAGCAGCAGGCAAGCATAAGTAGAGAGAGGACACCCCAGGAAGGCAGAGGGTCACTCTTTTGGCCACTTCCCTCTTCTCTGAGTGGGACCATCCTCTCTGGAAACCGCCTTGCAACACGATCCTATGCAAGTTTCCTCTAAAATATGTCCCACGGTATTCCCAGTAAGGCTTACTCCTAAATCAGCATGCTCGGATTACAGCCTGAAAGCAACAACGATTTAGGGAGAGGAGAAGACTTGGCATTGGCGGCTGCAAGACTCAGCATTTGTTTGGGGCTGGCATGCCCTCCAAGTGCCCCACTGACAGAGCTGGGGCAGGGCCAATTTTCTGACCACTATCCTTGGTTGCAACTGTGGGTCCCTTGACGGGTGGGGGGGAGATCCAGAAGCAGCAAATAATTGCTTTCATTAATATTGTTAATTTTATTGTAATAATTAGCTTAACCCGCACAGAGGGAGCATCTGCATGCTAGTACTTGATTGCTCCCCTTACCCCCTGCCACAGCCCCCCTCACCTCAGAGATCTTTACACCGCCCTCCTCCTCCTCCGCCCCCATCATCTCCATCATCCCATTGCTCCATCCCCCTCACCCCTCTTGGTCATGGCTGCGGCATTGCCAGAGCTGATTGGCCAAGCTGCAGCCCACTAACCCCAGGGACCCCACCAACTTCACCCGAGCCCCGTTCTTGCTCCTCCCCACAGGAGCAGCAGCAGCAATGTGCTGAAAATTGACCTTGGCCCCCACACATCAAGTCATGGTTGGTTCTGGCCCACTGGGGCATTTGAGTTGTGCAGCTTTGCCGTAAAGTAACTGGAAAACCGTAAAGATTCTGAACCACCTATCCAGGGTAGGGCATGATGTGCTAGAGGGGGTGGCCACACACCTCAGAAGGGGGGGGGGCTCTTTAGGTTTTAGACTAAATGTTTGAAATTCTCTCCCCTACCCCATGTGTCAAGTTATTTGAAGTTCTTCTTTTCTTGCCCCGCTGCAGCAAGCTTGCCAATATCAAACATGCCTTCCATTGCCCTCCCTCCGCTTCCAGCAACTCCTCCTCTGTGCTCCAAGGCACTGATGTAAGCCTTCGAAATGAGTTTGCTCAGATTAGCATGGCTCCCAGTATCTAGACACACTTTAGCCCTCTTTTCCACTTCAGCAGGCTGAGCTTTTGACACTCTGAAAAGCACCATTTAGAATTAATTAAAGTGTCGTCTTTTGCCCTGGTTCTTTCTGCCTCCCATTTTGTTTTGTGTCATGGGATGGAGTTTTATTTCTGTTTTTTTTAAGACACCAGTGCAATGTCTACCTACCATGTAATAGTAATGAAACTGACAAGTTGAAGGATATTTTCTGAATAAACAGAGAAAGTAGTGGAATGCGAATTACGGTCTGACAAATTGCTTTTACTGTATAAGCCTAGCCCAGTCTTCTGCTATATTTTGCCAAATGTTGATAATCTACTATCAGCTTTTTAAGAAAGTGTAAAAAACAATGAACATTATTTTAGGCTGATAAAGTTTTCACTTGTCATAACTACAAAATGTAACTGTTACAAGATAGTCTGACATAGTGCTGAATGATCAAGTGCCTTTCTTCCTGTCTCTTAGCTCCATCTGATTTATGAATAGTGCTCTGTTAACAGTTGTAGGCACCAAGTTTTTATTGCTTCCCCCACAATGCTTTTCTTTAACAATCTGATAAATGCAAAAAAGGTGAGGAGGGAGGGAAAAGAACAGTAAGAAAGTGGAGAGGATTCCATTGAGCTCTGCATTTAGATTCTGGCACACAAAGACAACTACATAAGTCTGCAAAACGCAAACACTGATCAGGTGACAAAATCTTAGGCAAAAACATAACAGCGAGGTAATCCATGATACTCAAGTGTTCTTCAGCTTGTCATATTTAGCAAACATAAAATTTCTCAGCAATCCACAAAAAATGTAAATGGGACACTTGATATTCAGACAAACAGCAGGATGTCCCATACAGAATCAGCATTGAGCTAACATATTGATGTTGATTGGAGTTAACTCACAGTACTTATTTAGTAGCTCCAAACAGAATGTTGACAAACATTTGGGCCAGCAGTCTAAAATTCTGTTGGGGATGCTTAAGTTAGAAAAGTCCTCCTGAACCCTGTTTCAAGCAACTTGAATCCTTATAGTTATGACTCAGCAAGTTCAGAGGAGGCTCGGTTATCTGCCGTAATTACTCTGATCTCATCATTACTCATTCTGGAATCGCTTTCCATGGAAAAGGGGAGCAATTGGCCTTGAAGAGCATTAAAACCAAACAGTTGCTCTCAATCAGATGCAGTTATGTTTTATATTTTTAATCCCAGTCAATCAAAAATATGTTATCTTCCAGGTGTAGGGTGAGGAATAAATGGAAGTCTTGTATTTTCATGAACTACCTACATATTGCAAACATTCTCATTTTAGGTTTAGAATGAGTTAGGCAAAAGGATATAATATGGAATGTAGGTGTGACTGAAGTGCTAACAGTGACCCATTGACCTGCTCTGGGGTGCATAGATTGATCTGCGGAGGCACCTGATATTTGTTCCCTATTTGATACTAAGCAGGTTTGGACTTGTTGCCAGTACTTAGATGAGAGAGTATTGGAGGACCCTGTGCATGTTGACCTGAGCACCTTTTAAAAGGGGTAACTGATGGAAGAAACAAGAAATACATTTCAAAGAACTTTAGTAAAGAGGGGATATCCATTATCTGCTTGTTGCCCCAAAATATCAGTTTTATCTATTTAAAACAGATGACAATGGATGTTTATATACTACTTTCCAGCAAAAGTTTTCAAAGCAGTTAACATAGAAAAATAATAATAATTTTTTAAAAAGTTGTTTCCAAAAATATATAATAAGTAAAGAAGATGGTGAGCCAAAGGGCTCACAATCTAAAGAGAAACATAAGGTAGACACCAGCCACTACTAGAGAAATGCTGAGCTGGGGCTGGATAGGACCAGTTTCTCTCCCCCTGCTAAATATAAGAGAATCGCCACTTTAAAAGGTGCCTTTTGCTCAGTTAGCCAGGACCCAGATTACCCAAAAGAGCTCACAAAAGTCCACAGTCAGCATCTAAGCCCCTTTTAAAGCAATAAAACCCCTACATTCAATGGGTTCTTCAAAGAAGTCTGAACGGAAAATGTAGGGACGACTCTGCCCAAGTCCTCATTTTCCTGTTTGTACTTTTGTTAAAGAGCCCTTTGCCTGTCGCTTGCATGGGAGAAAGCAGCTGTGGTGCCCAGAAAGGGGGAGCGCATCTGGGTCTCCTGGGCCTATGCTGGGCTGACAGATGGGAAGCCCCTGGGACTAGACGGAGCCCACAGGCAACCTATTCCTAATTTAAAGAAATAGAAGCACCACAAGGAACGTGCCCCACATTTAACAAATATTGGCCAATTTGAGAGGCAGCCTTCCCTAGATGGCAGGGACCTTCCGGGGCTGCTGTGAAACTTGAAAGGCAGCTCCAATGGTGTAGCGACGGGGCCGCTGTAGAATGACTTTAAACAGCTTCTGGGCAGCAACGCAGCCAGCCTGCCAGGGAAAAGGAGTGCTGTGCTGCCTTCTGGAGGCAGTTTAAATCCATCGCCCTGCGGCCCTGTCACTCTGCCATTGGTCCTGCCCAGAGGTGGGGCTGTAATTGTGTGCACGAGTTCCAAGAGCCCATGCGCAGCTGCCACCGGGGCTGTCACACTAGGCACCTGGTGGTGGCCCCCCACACCTAGGGTTGCCATGTCCCCCAGAATTTAGGGGAGCCCCAGGATTTTGACTCCTCCACCCGGATTTACACGGATTTCAAATGCGCTGCCCGGATTGCCCAGATTTTGCTCTGGATCCAATCCCATGGGAGGGCAGGGGAGTTGCGGAAAGTATACCAATCTGTCAGATAAATCAATAAATAAAATGCAAATTAGTTGCCGCATGATTTGCATAATATGCTAATCAGGCCACCCAGATTTGGGAAGCTTGAATATGGCAACCCGACCCGCACCTCTTCTCCCCCTGCCATGCATGCAGTGGTGGCAGCCCTAATGGAGCAGGCTGGAGTAGTAGGCTGCCCAGCTGCTCTCTCCTTGCCACGCATGCAGGCACCCTTTTTCTCCCCACCAGCTGAACTGAGGAGCAGGGTAGCCTACTACCCCAGGCTGCTGCTCCATCAGGGCTGCTGCTGCATGCGTGGTGGAGAGAAAAGGATTGCCCCACACCCAGCAGGGAAAGAAGGGGCGCCACACAGGGATGCCACTGCTGGGTTGAGGAGGGCAGGTGGCCCAAACATGGACCACCTATGCCCCCCATACACTACTGGGTCTGCCTGTCAATGGAGGGCTGTCCGTCATGTTGGCCATTATTTCACCGCTTTGACTCAGGATTTTTCAAAATACTTTTAAAACATATAAATCTGTACAATTACCAGACATAAGAACATAGGAACATAGGAAACTGCCATATACTGAGTCAGACCATTGGTCCATCTAGCTCAGTATTGTCTTCACAGACTGGCAGCTGCTTCTCCAAGGTTGCAGGCAGGAATCTCTCTCAGCCCTTTCTGGAGAAGCCAGGGAGGGAACTTGAAACCTTCTGCTCTTCCCAGAGCGGCTTCATCCCCTGAGGGGAATATCTTCCAGTGCTCACACTTCTAGTCTCCCATTCAGACACAACCAGGGCAGACCCTGCTTAGCTATGGGGACAAGTCATGCTTGCTACCACAAGACCAGCTCTCCTCACAAGACCTTTTATCCATTTTTATAATCCATCCATTTTTAATCCATCCATTTTTATAGCAATCCATCCATTTAATCAATCCATCTTTACAGTAAGAAAACAATTCATATGGCTGCCCTTTCTCCTGAAAGTTTATTTTCCAATAGTTTGCTAGCTGAACCCAGCTATCTCCAACCTCTTGGTGATGTTCCTTCTTTATTTCTGCAAAAGTTAGTTGGTTTTGTTAGATGGGCATTTTGTACATACCCATCCAGCAAAGGTGGTGATTCAAGCCATTGGAATATACATTCTGGCTGAAGTGAACAGTTGCTACTTCCATATTGTCAGTGTCACCGCCTGGGAAAGAAAGGCTGCACAAGGTGACCATGTTGATGACCAAACTGGGCAGGGGCAGGCAAGGCAGTGAACAAGATTGCTGGAGAGTAAGACTGGAGCAAGGCTGAAATTAGGAACAGAAGATAAGCTGGAGCTCAAGTCTCAGGAGAAGGCTCTCCACAGAGCTTCTCATGTGGAGCTGTTACACGCCAAGAAAGATCTAGTTGCAGTTGAAGGATAGATATAAAACCAGGAAGCTTCTCTTCTTCCTGGAGTTAGCTTTGGCCTGATCCAAGGCCTGTGTCTACGAACCTCCCTCCTCCTGAGGAGGTCCATGGGAGGGGGTGCTGTGGCATAGGCAGGTGAGCATTCTATCAGTTCAAGATGGTGGGCCTGATTCGGTGCCACTACTACTATTACTCATATACCACAAATCTCAAGTTATTTTCCACTGTTGCTCTTGGGAGCCTTGGGGAGGGCCAGAAGTGATGTCTAGGACCAAGTGAGGTTGTTGGATACCCTGAGATTCCTCAGGTTCCTCCTGCAGGGTCAGCTCGGGCTGTTCTTCAGGACTGTGATCAATGGTGGGTCATGCTCAGTGCCAGAGATTTCTACAGGGGTGAGTCAGAAGAGGTTTCTTTGGGGTCTGAGTCTGGCTGAGTCCTGACACATCTTTTTTAAAAAAATACTTTATTTGAGGTAGGTTGTGTCACACAGCTCTCATCTGTGGTCTGATAAATGTGTCACAGTGGCAGTATCTGGGTCTGACCATCCCTGAGGAAAGGTGGGCTTCAATGCCTTGTCACACTTTTCTGGGTATGAGAATGAACAAGCGGATCCTGTCTCTGCCAAAACATAACGTGCTCTTGCTGGAAGAGGTAACTGATATGTTTTCAGACTTTCTCGGGTGCAGCTTGTGTCTTTTGGACATGACAACTGCCTTCTCCCCCTCAGTCCCACGTACTGAAACAGAGTAGAGCAAACACACCTATTAAGACAAGACAAGGAACAACAATGTAAGAACACGGCTTCTCTTCCTTCTCTGAATGGAATCAACAAGGGAATAATCCCTTTCCCAGATGCCTCCCCACCCCCTTTTCTCTCTCTTGCATGAAAGACTATGAGCCTTTGCTTCCCTTGTTTTACTAAACAAGCCTTTGAGATACATCAATTCGCCCTGTAGGCTTTCGGAAGTTTACTGATCCTATCAGGCTGACAGCACAGCCCTACATTCAAAAGGAGGCGGCTGTTGCTCTTGACTCTTGCATCAAGAAAAAGTACAGCAAAGACGTTTAAGCACCCAAATGCAAAACCCAGCAAAGATTTAACAAAATACTCAGTACAGATCTCCCAAAATTCTTTCCTTGCCTTGCCATATTTGCAGTGGCCTGCACGCTTCTTTATATGGCATGGGGGGTGGGTAGTAGTCATATGTTATGAAGCTGAACTCCACCCATCCCAGGCCTTTGCTTGGATTGGAGCTGAAAGTAGCTTATGGGAAGGGAGATTCTCAACAAAATACTCCAGCTTGAATTTGTGAGCAAAACTTTGAAATGGTGTTTCTCTGGTTTATACACCCTATTATTCATTCCTTACATAGATATCCTGCTTCCAGGCCCAAATGGTTCCTTGAAGAGGCTTAGGATAAATTATAATAAATAAAGTGTGCCGTCAAGTCAGTGTTGACTCCTGGCAACCACAGAGCCCTGTGGTTTTTGTTTTGTAGAATACAGAAGGGATTTACCATTGCCATCTCCCACACAGTATGAGATGATGCCTTTCAGCATCTTCCTATATTGCTGCTGCCCGATATAGGTGTTTCCCATAATCTGGGGAACATACCAGTGGGGATTCAAACTGGCAGCCTCTTACTTGCTAGACAAGTCATTTCCCCACTGTGCCATTAGGTGACTCCTAGGATAAATTAGGATAAATAAAATACATACAAAGAATGGTCTACTTTTTCTCTCTTACCTCCCAGAAATGTCAGTTTCCTTCCTTCCTTCAAATCCCTCTTCAAAACTCCACCTCTTCAGTGAAGTCTTTGACATCACGTCTTAGGGCTAAACTACATTTCAGGGTTGGCAAGTGTAAAGTGATGCACATTGGGATGAAGCCCCCCAACTTCAAGTATACGTTGATGGGATCTGAGCTGTCGGTGACTGACCAGGAGAGGGATCTTGGGGTTGTGGTGGACAGCTCCTTGAAAGTGTCGACTCAATGTGCGGCAGCTGTGAAAAAGGCCAATTCCATGCTAAAACTGCTAATATTATAATGCCCTTATACAAAACTATGGTGCGGCCACACCTGGAGTGCTGCATACAATTTTGGTCACCACATCTAAAAAAAGACATTGTAGAACTGGAAAAGGTGCAAAAGAGGAAAACCAAAATGATCAGGGGCCTAGAGCACTTTCCTTATGAGAGAAGGCTACAACACCTGGAGCTATTTAGTTCAGGAAAAAAAATGACCGTGGGGAGACATGATAGAAGTCTATAAAATCATGCATGGTGTGGAGAAAGTGGATTGAGAGAAATTCTTCTCCCTCTCACATCACACTAGGACCAGGGGTCATCCAATGAAATTGATTGCCAGGAAATTTAGGATCAACAAACGGAAGTATTTTTTCACACAACACATAATCGACTTGTGGAATTCTCTGCCACAAGATGTGGTGACAGCCAACAACCTGGATGGCTTTAAGAGGGGTTCGGATAACTTCATGGAGGAGAAGTCTATCATTGGCTAGTAAGTCAGAGGGCTATAGGCAGGGGCGTAACTATAATAGGGTAAGGAGAGACAGTTGTCTGGGGACCCTTGGGGGGGGGGCAGAGGCAAGTCACATGACTGAATCCCCCAGCTGTGCACCCACCTGGGCTTCCTTCAGTTGTATTCATCCTCCGAAATTGATGTGAGTGTTAAGTCCTGGAGCTACCAGAACAGCAGGTCTTTCTCTAGTACCATTAAATGACTTGTATCCTCCACAATTTACAAAACCTTTTAAATAAATAATTTAGGATGATGTTCTATTGTGGCACCTAGGGGTGTGTGTGTGTGTGTGTATTGTGTGTGTGTGTATTGTGGCACCTTAGTGTGTGTATAGATAGATAGATAGATAGATAGATAGATAGATAGATAGATAGATAGATAGCTTTTTGTTACCACTATTCAGCCTCATTTAAGATTTCTTTACTTCATGAGCTGAGCTTCAGTGAGGGGGGCGGCATTTTAAAATCTTGTCTCTGGGCCCATTCCAACCTTGCTACACCCCTGGCTATAGGCCAGTCTCAAAGGCAGGATGCTTCTGAGTACCAGTTGCAGGGGAGTAACAGCAGGAGAGAGGGCATGCCCTCAACTCCTGCCTGTTGGCTTCTCAGAGGCATCTGGTGGGCCACTGTGTGAAACAGGATGCTGGATAAGATGGGCCTTGGGCCTGATCCAGCAGGGCTGTTCTTATGTTCAAGGAGGGGGGGGGGAATTAAGCACCCCCTTTCCATTTGCCACAGTCCTAATGATTGTCATCACCACCACCACCATCAATAATTAATAATTTAAAAATGATGATGATGAAGATGATATTGATTATGATGACAATGATGATGATGATGGAGACATTTAATGTTACACAAGAATTCTCAGACAGGTCCCCAGATATTGTTGGACTACAACTTTCATCATCCCAGGGGCATAGCTATAATTGAATGTGGGTGAGTATAGGATGCTGCCATATACCAAGTCAGACCATTGGTCCATCTAACTCACTATTGTCTACACACTGACCGTCAGCAGCTCTCCAAGGTTTCAGGCAGAAGTCTCTCCTAGCCCTACCTGGAGATACCAGGGAGTGAATCTGGGACTTTCATGTAGATGTTCTATCACTGAGCTACAGCCCCATTGCCTAAGCTGAATATTTTAAAACAGGCAGTGCTCACATGTAGCCACACATCCAGAAACAAACCAGAGTGGACCCTGCTTAGCAAAGGAGTCAATTAATTTTTGTTACTGCCAAAGTGGTGGTGGTAGGGCTGCTAGCTTGGTGACAGCTTGCTGTTTGCTCTTCACCTTGTGCATCTCTGAAGAAAAAGGTGGGGCCCATCTTCATATTTTGTTCCAGGGCCCACACACCAAATCTTGCTATGCCCCTGCATCACCCACAGCCACAATGGCTGACTATTGTGGCCTAGGATGATGGGAGTTGTAGTCCAATCACATCTGGGTACCCAAGTTTGAGAACCCCTGGTATAGCATTCAATTTGGCCTTTAGGAAGCCCTTCCACCCAGACTGCAACTCTTCTAAAGAAGCCAACAGCCTAGTCTTCTTGCGTGGCTAGTACTAGTATCTCGACATTCATTTTCAACAAGAAAGGGGAGGCAAATACTCTGGTCAAAGAGTGGCTTGCAGCCCACAGGCTTTTGTTGAACAAACTGAACTCAGACTGCCTCAAATCATCAGCTATGTCTGCTGGTTATGAACTTGGCTGCAGATATTTCAATTTTCATGTAATTACATATTTAACATTCTTTTGTTTAATTCCATCATTGCATCTTACTCTGCCAAGTGAGGCCACAGCATGTGAAACAGTGCATGGATCATTTTTGAAAAAATAGCGAAAAAAGACCAGGAACGCCACAATATTTAAAGAAAAAAAGAACATACTTTTTTCACTCAGGATAATCCCACTTGTTTACTCCCATTTCATATTTGGAGGTTATAATTTTGCATATGTGTTGTTGATGAGTCATGGCACTTAGAATCCGATATCCCAGCTTTTCATTCTCAGTGCATTGCAGCTTAAAGTCAATAGGTTTGACCATCTAATGACAATTTAAATATGCTATAAAATTTGAATCTCCAAACTGCTTGTTGAGATTTATTCAGACAAACAAAGGTAACAAAAGCCTTTTGTGCATTTGTCACTCATTTCCACTTCTCTGTTGTTGCAGTGTCAAATAATGTCAGTGATTTAAGGACAATTACTGTAATTTTAAACTCTCAACAAATTAAACGATAAAGACTAGTCGTCCAAGGAGGACACTACCCGATTTTCCCCCAACCGACTTTACAAGTAAATTTTAATTGATGAAGGGTGAATTTCATCCTGACTGATTAGAAAATTGACCCGTTTCACCACTAACACATTGGCTTTCTTACAAATAAAAGCTGTTCCTCCTAGGTATTTTTAATTAGCTCCCCTGCCTTTTGAGATGCAGTGAAGATTTGCAGATCTATGGGATGTTTATTAGCCCATGAATGGCTATACCCGGAAAGAGCATTGCAAAGCTAAGCAAATGTATTTGCAGTTGATTCCAAATGCATTTACTCCCGAGTTACTTGTGCTTTGGATGAGTCCAACCTGTGTGCACAAAGTGTTGAGACCAATGGGTTGGGACCTCAGGATTTAGGATAGGGTGTGACTACTCCACCAGGTGATGACAGAGCCTACGGGCATTCTGAGCAAAACTGTTGCACCATGGCAGCAGAATTTGTTGGCACTGCTGTGTCAGCAATTAGCACTCTGGAAGCGTAAGGCAGAGGCATGGATATGGAATTAGAATTTATTTATTTTATTTTATTTTTTTAGAATTAGAATGAGACGAGAGGGATCATGATGAGGCAGGGCAAAGATGAAGGCCAGGGACTGATTCACCAAGGAGCAGGATGTTCTGGCATAATCCTTTATGGCTAACACTAACCCTTTCTAAAGGGATTGCCGCTTACAGATGGTACAGGAGATTGTGTTGCTCGCCTCTGCACAGGATTTGGGTTTCATATGAACATAGGAAGCTGCCTTAAACCGAGTCAGACCATTGGTCCATCTTCCTCAGTATTGTCCACGCTGACAGGCAGTGACTCTCCAAGGTTTCAGGCCGGAGATCTTCCCAGCCTTACCTGGAACTTTTTCACATGGGGCTTCTAATGCCCTTTAACTCACATCTCCTCTGGAATGGAGGAGGAATGGAGTTCACGTATCGGCCAGATTTACCCCAAAGTCCCTGCGAGTTAGCAGGGAGCAGTTCACACACAATTTGGGTTTTTCCAGTGCACATTAGAGTGTAGCCCAATTTATATCTTGGCTTTAAAAAAAATCCGCTATTTGCATCAGGTTTGGGGGGACAACCGAGTTTGCTGTAAAGCCTCCCACTAAACTCGCGATGTAAAAGTCTCTGGAGATGCTAAGGAGTGATGCTTTATCAGTGAGCTACAGCACCATCCCCAAAGGGGAATATCTTACAGCAGGCAGTGTTCACAGGTAATCACCCATCCACACACAAACCAGAGTGGACCCTGCTTAGCAAAGGAGGCAATTCATTTTTGGTACTGCAAAACTATCACCTTCAGTGGTGCAGCGGGGAAATGCTCAACTAACAAGCAGAAGGTTGCCGGTTTGAATCCTCGCTGGTACTATATTGGGCGGCAGCAATGTAGGAAGATGCTGAAAGGCATAATCTCATACTGTGTGGGAGGAGGCAATGGTAAACGCCTCCTGTATTCTAGCAAAGACAACCAACTCCGCCAGGAGTTGGATTCGACTCAACGGCACACTTTACCTTTATTGCAAAGCTAGTTCTCAAAAGGGTGACAAATGTCCCCGGACCCCTAAGGAGGGGGGGGGGGCTGCTGCCTGGGTGACAGCTTGCTGTTTGCTCTTCTCCTTACACATCTCTAAAGAAAAAGGTGGGGTCAGGGAACCATCTTCATGTTTTGTTCCAGGGCCCACTCCAACCTTGCTATTCCCCTACTTCATCCCCAGCCACAGTGGCTGACCTGGAGGTGCCAGGGAGTGAACCTTGGGGCCTTCGGCATGCAAGAAGATGCCCTTCCAGTGAGCTCTGGCCCCATCCCCTAAGGAATCTTCCAGTGCTCACATGTAGCCACCCATCCAAATGTAAACCAGGGCAGACCCTGCTTAGCAAAGGGGACAATTCATGCTCACCATTGCAAGATCAGCTCTCTCCCCATCGCAAGAGTGTTAGATCTGGCTCCTTTGGAGATATCTAGAGGCTAAAGGCTCTTCAGGGATTATTATTATTATTATTATTATTATTATTATTATTATTATTATTATTACTTTATTTGATTTATATACTGCCCTTCCAAGATGGCTCAGGGCGGTCTACACCAGGATAAAAACAATTAAAACCAGTTAACAATTACAATCAAAACTATAAAAACAGAATAAAAACAGCTAAAAACCCTGGAAAACCAGGGCAACCATTTAAAACAATTTAAAACAGTTTACAGTAGTTTAAAAACCCTGGAAGGCCAGGCCAAACAGATAGGTTTTAAGGGCTCTCCTGAAAGACAGTAATGAACTCAAATTACGGATTTCTGCCGGGAGTGCATTCCATAGCCCAGGAGCAGCTACAGAGAAGGCCCGCCTCTGCATCGCCACCAGACGAACCGGTAGTAACTGGAGACAGACCTCCTGAGATAGCCTCAACATGCGGTGGGGATCATGCAGAAGAAGGCGCTCTCTAAGATTTACAATTTGCTCTACATGGAGTGGCCCAGCACTGCCCAGATGTGTAGCCACATGGCAGAAATAGAAGCATCTAGGTTCCAAGTTCCCTCCCTGGCTTCTCTAAGATAGGGCAGAGAGAGATTCCTGCCTGCAAGCTTGGAGAAGCTGCTGCCAGTCTGTGAAGACAATACTGAGCTAGATAGACCAATGGTCTGACTCAGTAGATGGCAGTTTCCTATGTTCCTATGTTCCTAAATCTGCAAAGCAGAGAAAGGGCTATGCTCAGGGCATAGCTAGGGGAGAGGGGGCCTGTGTTCACCACTCTCTCTGGCGGCCACTCAGAATGAGGGAGATAATGAAGAAAATAGGGAGGGGTACAGCTGGGGGCCCCTCAGGAGCTGGGGACCCCAGGTTCTTTGAACCCATTCACTCAATTATAGCAACACCCCTGGCTATGCTTCACTTTTCTCCCTGTTGTGCTAGCTCACTAACGGCAGGAATTCTTTTTCAGGAACATGAGTCTTCAAAACTGTGACCTGCAATCTGAAGTGGTGCCACCTAGAATCCTGCCCTCGGATTCTGTGTCACGTTTGACTTGCACATAAAAAGTGCAACAGTGATCACTTGGGGGGTGACCAGCTATCTGGGATGGGGTACTGTGAGAGACCAGCTCCATTCAGACAGTAAGGCTATTCACACGACCAGAGGTGGGGCGGGCAGACAGCTTGGGGGGTGGGGAAGGCTGCGCTGAACTTACCTCCCCCCAGCCGATCCTCTTGCCCCTTCCCACTTCCGCATGAATGGCTCTCCCAGAGGCCATGCGACTTTCCAGAGGCTTGGGCAATGCTTCCAGGAGTCCCATAAAGCACCGCGCAATGAGCACAGTACATTGCCCGTCTCTGTGTCTACTTGGGCTAACACATGATCCCGGCTGCCAGACTAAGGGCATGCTGACGCCCTTCACCCTGGCTAATGGCTGGGTACAAAAGTCAGGTTAGGCGTGCTGGCAGCGCTGGGATGTGTATGGATCCTGGTGCTTTGCATGCGCAGCCTGACCCAGGCTGGGCTGCCCTAGACTGGGTTCGGCTGTGCGTGTGAATAGCCTTATTCACGGCTTGGGTCCGAGATATCTTAGAGAGCGCCTTCTTTTACATGAACCCTCCGCACATTAAGGTCATCTGAGGAGGTCCGTCTCCAGTTACCACCGGTTCATTTGGTGGCCACTCAGAGGCGGGCCTTCTCTGTAGCTGCTCCCAGGCTGTGGAATACACTCCTAGCAGAAATTCGCAATCTTAATTCCTTACTGACCTTCATAGGAACATAGGAAACTGCCATATACTGAGTCAGACCATTGGTCTGTCTAGCTCAGTATTGTCTTCACAGACTGGCAGCGGCTTCTCCAAGGTTGCAGGCAGGAATCTCTCTCTGCCCTATCTTGGAGATGCTGCCAGGGAGGGAACTTGAAACCTTCTGCTCTTCCCAGAGCGCCTCCATCCCCTGAGGGGAATATCTTCCAGTGCTCACACATCAAGTCTACCTTTCATATGCAACCAGGGCAGACCCTGCTTAGCTATGGGGACAAGTCATGCTTGCTACCACAAGACCAGCTCTCCTCTTAAAACCCATCTGTTTGGCCTGGACTTTCAGGGTTTTTAATTAGTTTTAATTGTTTTAATGCTAACCTGGTTTCAGGGTTTTAATTGTTCTGGTAGTCTAATTGTTTTTTTCAAGATGTTTTTTAAATTGGTGTCCATATTTATGTTTTAATTGTTATTGGTTCAGAAGGACGGTATAAAAATCGAATTAAATGAATGAATGAATGAATGAATGAATGAATAAATAAATAAATATTAAGCTGTCTGTACACTAGGACATGCTTTTGTGTGAATGTGTTCATTTTAAAAGTGAATGTGGGCACAGGCCCCCTGAAAGGCAGGACACCCTCTTCAGATGTTATTTCTGTCACAGGATGACATCAGCACGTGACACCAGCCTGGATGGCTTTAACCAGGACGTAGACAAGTTTATCAGTGGTTACTAATCCTGATGACTATAGGCTACATCCACGTACAAGCAGGATGCCACTGTGTCTTAGGTCAGATTCAGCAAGACTGTTCTTATGTTCTTATGTTGCACCTGTGTTCAGATATCATGTGAATGACTGTACCCACACTCATTTTAAAACTTTGCAGCTCTCTTCAAAGTCAAGACCCAGATAGGAAGTGTAATGCTGTACTTGTGTTCAGCATAACTCATGAATAACTGTACACCCACAGAGATCTGTATGTGTGCAGATTGGGTAACATACTATACAATGTCACGTTTGTGTAGTTGCACAAGAGCACTGTTGTGCTAAATGCAAGAACTGTGCCAACACAGTTGCGCAAGTAACGGCCATCAGAAATAACTGCTGTCAATTGTGCAACTGCACGTGCACTATTGAAGCATTTAGTGCGACACTGCTCTTGCACAACTGTGCAAATGTTATACTGTATCACGCATGTATGGTTGTGCAGTTTGTCAGCCACTGTACTCAGACTGTACGAGTGTTGAACATAATGTGCGGATATGGCTATATCTTCCCCACATACAAATAAATTAGGTCCCAGCAGTGCACATTTTAGGGTGTTTGCGAAACCAGTTTTTAAAACTCACATTTTTACATTTATCCAGTTTTAATATTTTTTATCTGAGCTGGAATAAGATGTGTTTAAACAAAGAAGCAATAAGAATGACCATTGGGAGAAGGGGATCTCGTAGTTAGATTAAAAAAAAAATCCTTTGGAAAAAGAAGAAAGGTATCTTTTACAACAGAGCATTTGTCTATAGTTTTTGAAATGTGGGAAATTAAACTGAAGACAAAAAGATTGTTTATCTATCATCTTGATTAATTAGAACAGAACCATGGATATTATTCTGTAAAAGAAACTTAAAGTTGGTCATTTAGAGAAGTTAAATTACAACCATTGTGCTTAAATTACATGGACTTCTTTGAATGTTACATAATTTCGAGGAAAGTGGGCAAGATATTTTGCATTTTGTGTGATCTTTTCTTAAGATTTAGTGCTGCTTCTAGGATTTCTTTTGTCATAGTAAAGACAATGATCCATTGTGTACTTCTGTTACTAATGATTCTGTAAAGATTGTCCGCTCCAAAAGATAATTAGAAAGGGTGAAATTTAATTCCATTAAACAGAACTCAGTTGGGACATAATGCAATTTTGTTGTGAAGCAGTGGGCTCACTTTTGAAGCCAAATTCTTTTTTAAAACACACCTTGTATATAGATGAAATGAGTAAGATCATAAAATGCTCAACCATCCACACCCTCATATAAGCAAGGGTTTAAAAAGAGGAAGATAAAATTGTGTTGCACTATTTAGCTTCAAAGAACATTCATGAATGAAACACCCCACCACATACTTCCTCCACAAATTAGCATCCTATTTATGTAGATCTAAGACTCATTAATTTCAGTTGCTCAGTTTACATAGTGGGAATATATATGTTGCATTGTCCCATTCACTGAAGTGAATGGGCTGCCACTGCTTATGTGGAATGCATATCATAACCCTGGTATACCATAACCCCAGCTTATCATAACCCTGGCTTATCATAACCCTGGCATTTGCACTGGAGCTGCTAAATCAAAGGAAATATGTTAGGATGAGGCTGTTCATATGATAACACATGGGTGGCCAACCATAGGTTCTTCAGCCATTATTGGATGACATCTCCTATCATCTCCATTCAAATTTATTGCAGCTGGGAGTTGTGGTTCAACAACATTTGGAGAGCCTCAGGTTGGCCACCCCGGTGATAGCATAAAACAATAGCCCTGTTCCAATGCCAGGCAGAACCATGATTTAATCCGAGTTCCTGGCAACATTTCCAAGCCTCAGGCTTGCATTCTCCCCATATACCCTCATGTACGAGGGGAGAATGTTTTAAACTTCTTTTTATAGTTGAGAAGAAACCAGGATTTTTTGTGACACCCAAACCCAGTAGGTTTATTTTAACCAAGCTGGGATATGAACCTGGGATTCTGTCAGGTTTGGGACCACTGCATTGTTGGGGGGAGGGGACTCTGATTCTTTGATCCTGCCATGGTCCCAGTCTGGACTGGAGCACCTTACAGCCTCTTTTTACCTCCTGAGAGAAGCTCTGATCAGAACTTCACTCTCAAGCAAAGGAGGAGACCTGAGACAAGAGCTGGTTTTGTGGTAGCAAGCGTGAATTGTCCCCTTTGCTGAGCAGGTTCTGTCCTGGTTTGCATTTGGATGGGAGACAACATGTGTGAACACTGTAAGATGTTCTCCTTAGGGGATGGGGCTGCTCTGGGAAGAGCACCTGTATGCTTGCATACAGAAGGTTCCAAGTTCCCTCTCTGGCATCTCCAAAATAGGGCTGAGAGAGACTCCTGTCTACAACCTTGGAGAAACCGCTGCCAATCTGTATAGACAATTCTGAGCTAGATGGACCAATGGTCTGAACTGGTATATGGTAACTTCCTATGTCCTGTGCTCTCAAGGCAAATAGCAGCCATGGGGGACCCACAGAAGGGGCCAATGATTAAACCTTTCCTCATGTCACTGTCCTGATCTTGATCAGGGGACCCATCACAATCTGTCTATCTAGCTAGCAAATTTATTGACCGCCTGACTTAAGACTCAAGACTCCTTAGACAATTCCTGTTTACACTGGAAAGCACAAACACAGGCCAAACACAAACACAGGCCAAACTACACATTTAATGCAACATATAGCTTGGCCCTTGGAATTGCAAAGCTGGAGGAAGGGAGCGATCAGAGGCGGCCCTTACATGAGGCAAGATGGGGCAGTCACCTCAGGCAGCAGATTACTGGGGCAACAGCAAGACGGCAAGTTGACCTCCTGTCCCTTCTTTAAAAGTGTGTGTGTGGCGGGGGAGAGACAGGGAGGAGGATGTGCACAAGGTGGGGGCAGCATTTGGCACTCTGCCTCAGTGCATAGAGGTCTTGAGGTGCCACCAGAAGCCATTGTTTTTTCAACACCGGAGCTAAACAAAGTCTTCTGTGTGATGTGTGGGTCAGATGTTTTGTTGCCGTTTCTCTTATCTCCCTCCCTGCCACCACAGCCCAGTATTGAAAAGAGCATTTTCTTATGTCACCAGAACCATTCACTGATCAGGGTTTGCTTTCCTTCAGATCTACATTTAAGAAAATGACAAAGAATATTCTTAGAAAGACGTCTGCGCCTGGGGTGAATCACCTTTGATCAGTCCCCACCAGCAGAACATTTCTTTTCTTTCTCCAGGGGCTCTACAATTATTTACTCAGTTAAGCTTAAACTTTTGCTTAATCTAACCACTTTCCTCCTGTAAGGCTTTGATCGTCAGTTCCAAATAAAGAAAAACATGCACCCCAACCCAATCCCACCCACCCCCAAGAACTTTAGCTCCGTGTTTTTATTGCCTAATCAAACTCAAACCTGTAAAACATGCAATGCCTTGCTGAATGCATTTTGTGAGGAAATCAGACTGCCACATGGATCGCCCGCCCCCTCTCGGGTCTTTCATTTCTGGAACGCTGAGAGCCATTTGGAAGCGTTGCTGGTGTCATTTCTTCCAGGGGAGAAAGAAAGAGCTGGCAGCACAGCCCGTTCTCAGGCTTTACCCGGCAAAGGTTTGCCGAATGACTCAGAGGTGAATCACAGGTTTCTGCAGGTGTACGCTGGGGAGAGCTGGCCTATTTCCATGTCTCAGCGGTGGCAAATGTTTACTTCATTAGTTCATGGGGTTACCCAGCAGTTGGAGCCAACTCTATTTCTCAACAATAATGGATGCTTAGGAAAACAAAACACGCCGATAAAACCCAGTGCGCTGCCACCGTCCAGGCGGGCCACACAGCTTTGCAAATGCTAAATGTTAATTAAAGAATCTTAGGAGCACAGGGAGCTGCCGTATACTGAATCAGACCCTTGGTCCATCTAACTCAGGATTGTCCGCACCAACTGGCAGCAGCTCCCCAGAATTGTCTATTCTACCTAGAGATGCTAGGGACTGAACCTGGGACCTTCTGCATGCAAAGGAGATGCTCTGCCTCTGAACGATGGCCCCATCCTATCTTTTCCTCATTGGAGCAATAGGCGTTTCAAGCTCTTCTACTCTGACTAGATCTCATCTCTCATGGCTACATATGCTCCTGCTCTTCTCTTGTCTCTTCGTCCCTCCCCTCCGATCATACTTTCTCTCACTCTGCTTGGGTCAGTGCGTTTGACCATGATAGTATGATGGAGCTGCCCTATATAGAGTCGGGCCCTGGGCTCAGCGAGTGACATCTTGATGACTCCAGCTGGCAAGGGGCTCAGCAGGGTCTACTGCAGGAGATTTTTAAATGGAAATGCCAGGGATTGACGCTGGGGCCTTCTGCTCACAAAGCATAACTGGCTTTATGAGAGCCAGTGTGGCTTAGGTGTTTGAGTGCTGGGCTAGCATGAGAGAGACCTGGTTTTGAATCCTCATTCTGTCCTGAAGGCTACTCTGGGTGATCTTGGACCAGATACTAGGCTTGTTCACATGCCCATTTTGAGGTGAGAGCCCAGGTGAGATTACCCTGAATGCAATACAGGGCCACCACCTCACAATGGCTCTGCCAACCCAGCAATCGAACAAAAATGGCTGGCAAGGGTTCCACTGCTGAAACCAGCAGCTGCAAGTCGCCCCCCCGAAGGTCCTCCAAGGGCTGAGACGCATTCCCAGCATGCTTTGTGTTGCTGGCGCACTGGGAAAGCTTCCTCCCATTGGCTGTGAAGGAGCAGGAGGCAGATGCAGCCCTGCCGAGGCTGTTCCATCTTCAGGATCATAGAGTGTGCTTTACAGGCTAGCACATCCATTGATGGCAATCACCCTGTGCACAGCTCTCTATGATTTCTTGCAGGGGAGGACAGACTGGGACAGGCTGGGTAAAAGAGGCATGAGAGTTCTCACAATTAAAGGATCAGGGTAGGAAGGCTCTCCTCTCCTCAACTCTGTGTTGGAAGCTGGGTACAAAAGCTGGGTGGCCCTGTTTGAACTAACCTGGACTGGCGGGAAATGCATCAGTTCTGACGATCATGCAAATCTGGGTTGCCCATCTCCTTCCTACTTTTATTTTCACAGTTGTGTGAACCGGCCTACTTTCTCTACCTTACAAGGTTGTTGGTTGTTGTGGGGATACAATGCAGGGGACCATTTGTTTGTTTGTTTGTTTTGTTCTGTTTATTTTTCACATGTATATCCCGCTCTCCCTCCAAAGAGCCCAGAGTGGTATACATGGTTATGTTTATCCCCACAACAACCCTGTGAGGCAGGTTGGGCTGAGAGAGAAGTGACTGGCCCAGAGTCACCCAGGGAGTTTCATGACTGAACAGGGATTTGAACTCGGGCCTTCCCAGTCCTAGTCCAGCCCTCTAACCACTACACCACGCTGGCTCTTGAATGCTTACCTGAGCTGCCTGGAGGAAGTGTGAGATATTAATTAAATCAATAAATGCAGCAGTTTGGACTCCCCCTTCCCCCTCTGTGAACAGCAGACCCTGAGGCACTTCACACAAGCCGTGTGAGGCGCTGAGAGGAGGTTTGCAGGGAGACCGGGTTTGACCCACTCTCCCCGCAGATGATCACTCACCCGTTGACGAGCGGGTGCATCACCCGCTCAGATGAGCGGTGGCTTGACTCTGGCACTCCCATGCCCAGCTGTGGCTTGCCCAGCAGCTCCGGGGGTCAGGCACAGGGAGGCAGCACCACGTGGTGCCCCACCCCCTGGAGCCCCCGTAATGCACTTCACAAGTGCGTTATTTCTGGGATCCCCCTCCCTTCCCCCCACGAATGTGTCCACCACACATGACCAGAAAAACGACGTTAATGGAGCACTTGCTCCATTAACTTCGTTTAAGAAGGTGACTAAATAGCTGGGCTTGCCGCCATGGAGCGACCCGGCTCACTCTCGGGCCCGCTGGTTCTCACGAGCAAGCGAAACTGGGCTGGGTTTAGCTCGCTCATGAGACGAGTCTCTCTGTTTCACCTGGCCCCATTTAAACCTATTTCTGAATCCCGCCACTGTTTCAATAGAAAAAAGAAAGGCTTGGGTCCTTTGGAGTGGCTGCTTGAGAAACACGCGGCCAAAGCCCCCTGTGGCAAAGGCATCTGCTTGCGTGGTGCTTTGGCACCTGGCCACTGGCTATTGTTAAAGACAATTCAATGGGCCTATCTCAGAGGTATATATGTCAAAGACTCAAATTGCTTTACTTTAAAAAGGTGACTGTTTGATCTGTGTTGATAGTATCATTATGAGGTATAAAAAGGTAACCACAACAAATACTCTTCAAATACACTGCTCTTTCTTTCGTTCTTCTTGCCAATTTAATCTGGATTATATCCTTTCCCTTTCTGAAGTGGTACCCCTTCTTTCAACACTTCGTGTCAGATGTATATGAAACTGCCTTATAGTGAGTCAGAACACCACCAAGGTCAAAACTGTCTTCATCGTCAAGGTCAATGTTGTCTACACTAGGGATGTTCACGGGACTGGTTCCGTGCACTCCAGGGAGGGTGAGGGGGCAACTTTTAGAGGTAAGGAAGGCACGGCCTACCTGACAGCCCCCACCCCACCGATCTTCCGCTTCTGGTTCTCTCTCCAAAAGCAGGTATGCAGGACTGCAGCATTCCTTCCTGCGCCCTGTTCTGCATCGCCATGAAAATGGTTGATGCACATGTGCACATGCATGCCATGTGCATGCATGTTGGCCATTTGCGTGGTGACGCAGAATGGGGCGCAGGGAGAAATGCTGCAGACCTGCACACCTGCTTTTGGAGAGAGCACCAGTGGGGGAAGAGTGGGGTGGGTGGGATCTGGCAGGTAGGCAGTGCCTTCCCTGCCTCTTAAAGTTACCTCCCCCCATGTTTGAACCAGTTTGGACGCCGGTAGATGGAACCAGTTCGGCACTCCAGAAGAGTGCCGGACCAATTCCATGCACATCTCTAGTCTACACCAGGGGTTCCCAAGCTTGGATTGCCAGATGTTATTGGACTACAACTCCCATTATCCTCTTTGGCCATTGTGTCTGGGGATGATGGGAATTGTAGTTCAATAAGAACTGACAAATCAAGCTTGGGAACCCTAGGTCTGTGTTGACTGGCAGTGACTCTTCAGGGCTTCAGAGAGGCATCTTTCCCATCTCTACCTGGAGATGCCAGGGATAGAACCTGGGACCTGTGCATGCAGATGTTCTACCACTTAGCTACACCCCCTCAATCCTTCAAAGACCTTTTTTTTTTGGCCTCCCTCAACTCAGCCATCTTAATCTTGCCTTATTTGCTCCTCCATTGCCACTTGATTGACTTGATGAAATTTAGGACACAGCTTCTGTGTCATTAATAACTGTACCTATCCATTTTTAGCCATAAAAATGGAAATTTCAGTGGGTGCAGTTGTCATCAAACAATGTTCCAGGGTAAGGATGTGCATGAAACGGATTTTGTGTTTTCTTTCTTGATAGATATTACTTAATCTGGATGTAAGCCAGTGACTGTAATAGCTAAATTCTCTTATCAGAGGCAGAGTTTCACTAAAACTACGGACTGGGTTGGATGGGAGATGGTCTGAATGGACCTCTCCAGGGCCGCACCTTCTCTGTCTGACGTCAGATGCAAGGGGCGTGGCTAATTCCAGGGATGGTGCCCATCAGCCAGTGCAGAGCTTCCCCAGTCAGTGGTTCATGGAATCATTTTCCAATGGTCTGGAAAAGGAGCACCCGATTCCACTAACTGCTGACAGGGGAAGCTCTGCGGTATCCTGGGGGAGCCATCCTCAGTATTGTCCACGCCCCTGAATCTGATGTCAGATGCAGGGGGTGTAGCCTGGGGGCATATGCACTGAGTGCACAATTAGAAATCCTAGTGCGTGGGGGAGTTGCTGGAGGACTTCATCCTCAGGCTGCAAGCAAGCTCCCTATGCCCCTGCCTGCACCCCACTGCACTCATAGTCTCACCCAGTCCTGTTCCTGGCCAGGAAGGAATCTATAATGGCCTGACTCCTGGGAGGTTAGAGGAGTTTCCTACCTACCTGGCTGCACTGGCTGCTGTTGTTCTGGGGTAGAGGAGGGAGTGTATGAATGAGGCTTCTTTAAACAACAACTGAGGCCTTTTTAAATGATAGGACCATAATATACAATGGCCATATTCTCATGCCGTGCTCCCCTCACTCTCCCATCAAAATTCAGACGTTCAGGAGAGCAGTCTCTCTGCAGTCAGCATGACTCTAGGGAGGAGCAGGGAGCTGGCTCATTGGACCTGCACAGCCAATCTAGGAGCAGAGCGAGGCTGGCGGCGGCCTGTGTGTGGCTGCCACCGCGGCCCCCTGGCCCCACCCCCGCGTCTGATGTCAGACACGGGGACGTGGTTTCCCTTCCAAATGGGGCTCTGTGGCCTTATAGGCAGGGAGAGCCGTTCCGGCCACACTGCCAATGCCGCGCGGGCCGATCTCTCTCCTAAACGGGGCCACCCACCCCCTTTTGGGAAGGAGATCGATAGGCCCCGCTGGGTTGGCAGCGAGACCAGGATCTGCTCTCCCTGCCTTTAAGACAGGGGAAGTCACTCCGGCCGTGCTGCCAACACAGCGCGGGCCGATTTCAGCTCCAAACGGGGCCAAGCGGCCCCATTTGAGACCGAAATGATGCCCCCACATCTGACATCAGATGCTGGGGGCGTGTCTGGGGCCGCGCTTGTGGCCCCTGATTGGTGGCAGCCTGGGTTCTTTGAACCCGTTCATCCAATTATGGCTCTGCCCCTGAGCCAATCACACTAGAGTTGAGGGAGGAGCTTCCTCCCTCAACTCTGGTTCTGGGGCCAGCAGCTTGTGGTTCCATATTTGGATGTACTGCAGGCTGTATGGAACCTCGGGTTGCGGCAATGGGTTACTACATGTGTGTACTCTCTGCTCTAATATAGTCCCCTGGGCTGTAGCTCAGCGGAAGAGCATCTGAATACATGTGTGCAGAAGGTCTCAGGTTCGCTCCTTGGCATCTCCAGATAAGGCTGGGAGAGACTCCTGCCTGTGACTTTGGAGAGTGCTGCAAGTCATTGTAGACAATACAGAGCTGGATGGACCAATGGTCTGACCGGTATAAGGCAGCTTTCTATGTTTTTAAGTAGGTAAATCTGATTCCTGCCCCCCTCCTAATTGAAATGGATAGGTTTCTCTCTCTGGTCACAGTCTATTCCCTTCCCTTCCAGCTCAGCTTTCCATGGGACCTCTCATGCCCATTCAGCAGTTCAAGAAGTCATGGTGGAGAGATGTGGACCATGATAAGAAACATTATTGAGAGAGATGATCTGCCAGCTCGAGTAGTTGTTGGCCACTGCTTTCTACTGATTCCTGTCTGGTGGACACAGTCCCAGGGCGATCCTTCTGCAGGTGCAGCCATGCTAGTAAGCACAATCATACTGCCCAATGTGTGCTCACTCCAACCAAGTCCCACCAGCTTACTTGATGTGTAGCATTATGGAGGGAAAGGATGGCATGGTCCTCCTTCTGCCCCGTGGCTCTCATTGCCCCTTGTGACTATTTCCATTAAGAAAAACACACAGAGCCCATTCCTAGGCGAAGGGAGCCTAGCCCACTTTCTAGTGATCATCGGAACCACTGAGCTTGCG
Organism: Hemicordylus capensis; assembly: GCF_027244095.1. Taxonomy (NCBI): domain Eukaryota; kingdom Metazoa; phylum Chordata; class Lepidosauria; order Squamata; family Cordylidae; genus Hemicordylus; species Hemicordylus capensis. The sequence goes on along the minus strand of NC_069659.1, from coordinate 345,494,444 downwards.
GGCCACGGCGGCTAGCCTACCTAATTCCCCCGCCCCTTAAACGAGGTCAATGGGGCGAGCGCTCCATTAACCTTGGTTTTTTAATCATGTAGACCCCCGACCGGGAGGCAACAACAAGCCTCCCAACCTCAGGGGTCCCCCCAGAATGCCCCGCACACTTGCACAGGGCATCCTGGGACTTCCAGGAGCCAGGCGGCCCCCAATCCCTGCAGCCCCCACTGGCTCCACGACAGAGCCGGTAGTCGTGTGGACAGCTGATCCGGCCACCGAGGGCTTCGCAACTGATCCCACTCTCCCTGCCGCACCCTCCAAGGCTCTACACACGACTCGCGTGTAGCGCCTCACTTATAGGCTGAAGTGGCACATGAAATGTTAGATCTAATTGGACCTTTAGAGCCTATATATAGGGCTAAAGGAAAAACCAACAAATCCCTGCCCAAAGCAGCTTACAGTCAGGAACACCCCCCACCCCCAACAAGATAAACCTGTGTCAATGCCAACTTTCAAGCCCTCATTCTGAGGGAATTTCCCACAGCTAAAACAGCCTCTGGGAAAGCGATCGGCATTACCTCTAATGGCAGCAATATCAGATGCAAGCTTATTTTCTAATAATGAGCTTAACAGGAGAAGACTGGTTTTCCTTAAGGTGTAGAAACGTCGGAGGCTTATCTGCTGCTTCCATCTTGACAGATGGAAAAAATTGTCTCGCAAATGAGAACACCCCTTTGCTTTCATTCCATATAAATATTTGATAAAGGGTCGGGAGGAGAGCCCACTTATTTCTAAAATGTATTTTCTGCCTGTAAAGTTGCTTAATCAAGATAAAATCCTGAAATCTGTGCTAAACTAGTCAGTGATGTCTTAATGCACAACCAAGAAGTCAACTATGAGGCGTGTAATAACATGGCATTGATACAGCAGGTTGAGGTTGCTAATGGCATTGCATGTCATATGACTCCCCGCACCCCAGCAGTGAATAATCCACTATTTTGAATTACAAGTATGGACCTGTAGCAAAATTTTGTATATCCATAGTGTGCATGTGTTACCTGAGCCTCTGCCTGAGCATGGTGAAAATTTTAGGCATCTTTCCCCCTCAGATTGTGACTGTTTTGAGGAAATATTTTTCCAGCTGTGAAATTTCCCACTCATTTTGTTCAAGCCCTTCTTCCCTCCAGCTTGTCACTGAGTTCCATTAGCTCTGCCCTCCTGGCTGTCTGTTAAGTGTCCTCTGAGATTGTGAACATTCTGCTCCATTGTGTTACATTAAGCAGTTTGGGATTTTTTTGTCCCCTTAGGATTTTTCTTCTTCAAATTTTTGTGAAATTGATGTATCTGCGAGTTACCCCAAATCTGCTGGTACCTCCCTATCACCCACAGGTACTCCAGTTATGCATTCATAAGTATCATAACATTCCCAGGTATTTTGGAAACAGATCTATTTAGATATTCCCCTTCAATAAACTATTAGTATATTTGATGTTTAGTAAGGCCAATTCTTAAAAAGCCACCTGGGAGTTGGCATAAGTGATTAAAACCCATCTCAGCAATAAGCCTCCTGCCTCCAGGCTAAAAGAGCACAGAGGCTTAAAAATATCCTGATTTTTATTTTGTGCAGGTTTAATGGCTGCTTCCCTCACAGACACAAAGAAATCTTATGTAGATTAACTAAAGGTTTATTCAGAAACAATTCCATTTTTCTCCTTTCCCTTCCTTTTCCTCTCTGACTCCAGCCCCCACACGCTTTACAGCAGGCTTCCCCAACCTGCGGCCCTCCAGATGATGCTGAACTACAACTCCCAGCATCCCTAGCCACAATTTATTGAGGAAGCCTGTTCTACAGGATCCCCACTGGAAAAACTTGTAAACAACAAAACATAAAAGATTACCCGATAGAATACGACACATCCCTCCCCTTTATAACAACCAGAACTGAATTAATTTAACATACACAAATTAATTTAAAACCCAAACCATATTCTGAAGCATCAGTGGTTACAACAATAATGTGCCTGCTGGTGTCAAAAGAACTGAGAGATGCATGCCAGTTAAATGCTACATTCTTTATTAAAAGAAGATGCAATGGAGCAACTTTGGAGGCAAATTGTCTAAAAAAATTTAGAGTCATACTCACAGAGCAAAGTGCATCTTTGTTGTGTGGCTCTGGTGCTTCCTGAAGAGCCTTGACCAGACGTCTGCTTTGGGATGTACAACACTCTCAGATATTGTGTGTCCCAAGTACGTCACTGAGTGTGTGTAAAACTGACATATCTCTGCAGAGATAGTAAGACCATTTTGTCGGAGTTTTCTTAAGGCTTCTGTACATTTAGCATCATGCTTCTCAATAGTGTTGTCATACACCAAAATGTCATCCTGAAAGTAAATGATGCTATCCATAGTCCCAAAAATTGCATACATCATTCGTTGAAATACCGAAGCTACAGAGGTTAATCCAAAGGGCAGCCTTTTGTATTGAAAAAGACTCTCCGGGGCAATGAAGGCTGAATATTGTCAAGAACATTTGAGCATAGGAATTTGATGATAGGCTGAATACGAATACGAATATGATGAATATTTATGTACTGCTTTTCAACAAAAAGTTCCCAAAGCGGTTTACATAGATATTAAATAAATAAATAAATAAAATGGCTCCCTGTCCCCAAAGGGCTCACAATCTAAAAAAGAAACATAATAGACACCCGCAACAGCCACTGGAGGGATGCTGTGCTGGGGATGGATGGGCCAATTGCTCTGCCGAGAATCATCACTTTTAAAAAGGTGCCTCTTTGCTCAGTTAGCAGAGGATGTGCAAAATTGCGAACAGTGAGGCCTCTTTCAGAGTAAGCATACTGATCGATAGATTCACCAGGCAGTTGGGATCTAGAATAGAATGTGTAATGTTCAGGAATCACATTCAAAGTAGGGTTGAAATGATCATCCAAGGCTTGAAAAACAGCTTCATATGAATTGGCACTCTCTTCCAAGTTGGCAGGAAAGGGCAAATGATTACCGTATTTTACGGACTATAAGAGGCTACAGAATATAAGACGCACCTTAATTTTAATCCAGTTTTTCAGAGTTTTAACATATTAAACTGTTAAAACATATAAGACGCTCCTGAATTTTGGCGGATATTTTTCAAGGAAAAAAGTGAGTCTTATAGTCCATAAAATACGGTATATATTCTCTGGCCTTCAGGGCCCATGTAGTGCAGCAATATAGCTTTCTGCTTTGCTGGAGTAAAATGAGGGGGTCTGTATGGTGAAGAGGTAATTGCAGAAACAGGACTGCCATTGTTTGCAGGGAAGAGCATGTTCTCCTAGAGTGGAAAAAGTGGGCTGGTGGGATCTGAGTAATGCTGCATCCAGTAACAACAGAATTCAAAACTGATAAAGAAAAAGTGCCTTCAGGGCAGGGAGTGCTGGTCAGGAAACAATCAGCAGCCGCCATAGTAGAAAGCAGTTCAGGAATGGAGGCCCAGTAATGCAATGAAAGGAATATAGAGGGACCGTCACAAGCTTTGCACACTCACATGCTTAGCTGGTTCAAAATTTTATTGCCAAATGTTTTCTAGCTGCTTCCCTCCTAAATTCTAAGCAATCTTATGTGTGTTTCACTAAGGCTTTATTCCAGGAACAACTCAATTTTCTCCTTCTCCTTTCCCTCCCTTTTCCTTTATGACTCCATCCCCCACACTCCCTACAGGATCCCCACTGAAACAAATTTCTCAACAACAAAACATAGAAGATTACTATACAGAAAGAATACAACAGTGCGGAATGATGAACCTGATGTAGGTGTGCTCTCTTGGCCTTTAAATTGGGGAAGTCGTGTCAAATTTTCCACACACACCCTGCCGTTTGGCAGCTCTGCACTGCTTCTCAACCACAGATCTTTGCCAAAACTTGACTTTGCTCCCTTCAGATTAACTGTCTCCAATTAAATAAACTGGCATTTCTTCTAAGGAGTCTGATTGAAAGGATAATCTTGAACGACACCCATCTTAAAGAGTTGAGTCTTCTCCGAAAGCTGAGATTAGGCAATCAAGTCTACAGATGTTTGCAAGGGTTTTAGTCTGACACTAACCAACCTTTAACTCCACAGAGCTGCATAGCATGCTGTGCTATGGAATTGTAGATCTGGGTTTCTGATTTCATGAGGCATACCAAAATGTTGTGGGCAGATTAGCTGCTGTCATAGTCATAAAGGAGTTCCCACTGTTCATCACACTCCAGTATGACCAAGAATCAGCACAGGTCCCAGGCATGGTCTGAAGGCCTGATTCAGCTGCCCTTGCTGAAGCCAAGCAGGTCTTTTTCTGGTCAGTACCTGGATGGGAAACTACTTGGGAACCCTATATATATTGATACCCACCTTGAACCCCTTGATGGGAGAGAGGTAGGGTATAACTGATTTCTCAATTACTCCCAAAGAATTTTATGGGACAAAGTAATAGGCTGTAATATGGGTCATCATAGTTAAGGAAGATGTTATCTTCCTCAAGTCCCTAACATTACTTTGCAATCATCAGACGGATAGTTAGACCATACCCCAACTGCATCAATTCATTTCTCTCATGTAAGTGAATGGCTGGTGTTGAGACAGGGACTTGTCCTTCGCCAACCACTGGTGAACCTAGTTTTTTTAGGAATACTAGTTTTGCTGTTCCCCCAGTGCTCTTCTTGCCCACTGCATTGCCATTAACTCTGCTTGGCACAGTTCAGTGGAAAACAATATGAATTGATCCTATTTCTACCAACACAGCCTGCCTTCTTATCCGCATAACTCCACCCAGGACTCTGCTCCTTGGTCACACTAGCCTGTGACGGTAGAGTGTGATGGAGCACAGGAACTGACTCCATTGTTAATTCCATAAACTAGAAATCTTATACAACTGAAAAATCGAATATGATCCCCACCTCTTATATCCCATATGAAAGTAAAGCTGGATTATTTTTCTTATTGAAAGGTCTTCTATTTATAGTTTTAGAAACTCATTATTTTGAGCAGTAACGCATGGATCAAGTTTCCATAAGGAATGTTGTGCAAACATACCCCTAATTGGTCCACTGTTACCTTTTGTCCACCTTTCAGAAAGGATCTTGAAACAGCCAGAAACAGTCGGAATGCTTTTCTTTTCTAAATTGGATTAATTAACATTATCACAAAAACAGAGGAACAAAGCTACCAGCTATGTGGAGCATTAATCATATCATGAGTAATTAGTGCCAGAAAAAAGAAATACAAGGCACGACCGAGAAGCAAGAAAATAATTCTAATGTCTGGACATGGTGCGTATTCAGAAATGCTGTCAAATAAATACCCCTGCAGTCCACTGTTGCATATATTCAAACAGATCAAAGACAGGTATCTGGATCGCTGTTAAGATCCAAGGGCAGGAGGAAGTAAAAATGGGAAACACAACTGAACCTACCCAGCAGGATTCCGAACATGTTTAATTTGGCCCATCCATAGCTGTCAGTGAGTAATTGATTGTAAGACTATACCTTATGCTCTTAAAATGAATGTTGCCCATTGATTTAAGTCCAATTCACATGGGCAAGTCAGTGTGCTAACAGTGTGCAGTGAGTCTGGCATGTGGTAGAGAGGATGTGCTCTATCTAACTTTGAATTCACCTATATATGCTGGTCAACTATGCAGCTGTGGAAAGTGAATTGGGCAGCTTCACAAGTCACACTGAATTTGAAGTTTGGTAGAACTGCTGGAGCCCTGGGAACATGCACACTATCAACTTTCGTTCTCACGAAAGATATGCCAACATTAGGTGTGTCATCTGAATCTATCCTACTTACAGTCTGGAACCCGGCATCTGTGACTAAGATCTGAGGGACAGGTGTCAGGTTACGGATCATAAGTAAGGTGAAATATGCTGGCATTGGATGGTTTGGACCACACACCCAACATTGGCATATCCTTCCCGACACTGGAGATGTATGGAAATGTTGTTGTAATATGTCCAGCCAGTAGGTGGCACTAGCATTTGCTAGTAGTGATCCTAATTAGAGGCACGGTCCCTTCCTACTTCCTGCCTGTCCTTCTTGTTGCACTTGTCTCTTCCTGTAACTCAATAAAGAAGTCATGGCCTATAATGTCTGCTTTCCTCTGATCTCTCATGGCAGGAGACTGGGTGCACACATCTTTCTGGGGCTCAAGCAGTATAGCCGAACTTCAAGTGTGACATGTGAAACTGCTCTCTCTCTCTCTAGTCTTGTGGTAGTGAGCATGAATTGCTCCTTTCGCGAAAGGGTCTGTCTTGGTTTGCATTTAGATGGGTGAATCCATGTGAGCACTACAAGATATTCCCCTTAGAGGATGGGGACCATATCTTAGTGGGAGAGCATCTGCATGTTTGCACGCAGAAGGTCCCAGATTATTTATTTCTTCATTCATTCGATTTCTATACCGCCCTTCCAAAAATGGCTCAGGGCGGTTTACACAGAGAAATAATAAATAAATAAGATGGATCCCTGTCCCCAAAGGGCTCACAATCTAAAAAGAAACACAAGATAGACACCAACAACAGTCACTGGAGGTGCTGTGCTGGGGGTGGATAGGGCCAGTTACTCTCCCCCTGCTAAATAAAGAGAATCACCACGTTAAAAGATGTCTCTTTGCCGAGTTTACCCCCTGGCTTAGGGCAAAACCCTGCCCGTCAGTGCAGATAATGCTGAGCCAATGATCTGAATCAGTATAAGGCAGTTTCTTACGTCCCTGGTATACATCAGCAATTGGAACACAAAACAAAATTGCATGGTAATCACATAGAAAAAGATCTGTGCTGAACGGATGCCTTGTAAATTATGCTTCTTGTAAATTATGCTTACAATAAAGAAGGTGCGGAGTAGCAGAGATGTTCCCATCAGTGGCTGACATGCGTTTGATAGGGATAGCTGTCATCCACAACCCCCTGGGTTCCAACACTAGTATGAAATTCAGCAGCCATGGCAGCAGCAGTGAGTCGGAAGCAGCTCAACAAGCTGTTCAATGGCTTAATATCAATTACCGAGCTTAATTAACAAGATCAAGTGAAGCAATATTGACTTCAATTAGAGTAAATATGCCGTTCAAGCTCACATGTTGGGTGGGGGAAACAGAGGGAAGGTGGCCAACAGATATTTTCAGGCATCCCCTCCAGGCTCTCGGCAGTCTTTCCTCATAAATGTGCCAGCCAATATACTAACCAATTAGCCATATCAACAACAGAAGGTTGAGCAGCTATTCCCCATCAGATACTCAGCTACTTGGCAAATCGAGCTTCCAGTCAAAACAACAGAAAGTCCAATAAGAAAGAGAACTGCTCTTGTTCAGGTTTTGGCTCAATGTTTCTGCAAATGCAAGGAAATGAAAATTGAGTTCGCATCGCTACTGGAATTCCCCCAAGATTGATTCAAGAATGTATGAAGTGGCAATGAAACTTCCCCAAACTGACTTTCCATCCCTTATATGGTTCTGCTTGCTCTGTGCTTGAGTACAGAGTCCCATATTATAAGTCAAAAGCTCATGCTCCCCATTAAAAAAAGCCACACATTTATATCCTGTTCTTCCTGCAAGGAGCCCAGAGCGGTGTACATGGTTATGTTTATCCTAACAAGAACCCTGTGAGGTAGGTTAGCCTGAGAGATACGTGACTGGCCCAGTGTCACCCAGTAAGTTTCATGGCTGAATGGGGATTTGAACTCAGGGCTCCCTGGCCCTAGTCCAACACTCTAACCACTACACCACACTGTTAGGTGGGGGCGGGATTCAGATTGTTCTAGTAATCAGGTAAACAGCTATGTTTATCAAATGTTGGCTTTCTAGCAAACACAGAAGTATTTTGAAGAAATGTTTCAGTTTCTCCACCCTGTTTTGAGGTATAGCAATGTGTTTTCAGATTTTTCTGGTATTCAGGGTGCCTTGGATAATGTATGCACTAAATTTCAGACTAACTGATGGGAAGGACCCTAATAATTCCAGGTGAATAAATGGGGAGTCTAAGCATCCTGTATATTGTATATATGCATATGTACTATATTTATCTGAATCCAAGACTCTTCCCCCCGCAAGTGTTGTGATATTAGAAATCTTAAATTCATGTTAAATTCAGAGTCCTGTTCCTTTGCAGGTATAACTTGTATTTAACCTCTACTTTTTAAGGGAGTCATCTTTAATTCAGAGTAATCTTCCATTTGGGAAAAGACAGTATGTAATACTACCTGTAGTTTGGATCCTATCTCCCAGAGCAGGGCTGCACAACTTCAGCTAGGAATGTGCCGGAACTCAATTTGGCTGGCTGAATTGCAGGCACCTCCCTTTAAAACCGAGGCATTTACACAGACCCATATCTGCTCCTCCTCCACTCACCACCTTTGCCGCCATCCCGGTGTTATCCCAAGCTATGCCCACATGCTGGTGGTGCATCTCCCAGCTGCCCCTGTGCGGCACTGGCACGCACATGGCCTCTGCACAGGCAAGCTTTAGGAAAGAGGGGAGGAGGTCCTTACCTTTTCTCTGCTGCCCCCTGCAGCTTCTTGCTAGTGAGGCACTTGTCCCAAGTACACATGTGCGGGCACCATTTGGGGGGCAGGGTCAGCAATACCATGCTGACCACGCAAATGGTGCCCGCGCATGCACAAATGCCATGTGCATGCTGGTGCCACGCATGGGTACTTGGGATGAACACCGTCCCAGCAGGAAGGTGCATGGGGTGGTGGAAAGTAGGTAAGGACCTGCTCTCCTCTTTCCTAAAGCAATCGTTCCCTACTCCCCTCCGGCAGCGCTGAACCGGTTTGGCACTGAACCAGAGCTTGCACTTTGGTTCATGCACACCCTTAATGGAAATGATTGCAGGTTTGGTACTGAGAATTCCCAGGCTGGTGCTTCTAGGGAACCTCAACATTCATGATGGATCAAGCCCGGTAGACAGTCAAGAGCCAAAGGGTCTCAACAGGAGCTGAAAGTCAGCAACAAGCCAAGGGTCAAGCCAATAACAACAACAACACAGCATTAAAACATAAAAGAAAAACATACAACACATTAAATTGTAACAGACCAAAAGGGGGGAAATAGAAAATACAAAATACAATACAAAGCAATTTTAAAAATATTTTAAAATCAGTTTAAAAATCAAATTTGAAAGTCAAAATTTAAATGTAAAAGGCCTGTGAACAAAAAAGACTTTACCTGGCGTCTAAAAGAACAAAGTGATGAAGCCAGGCGACCCCCACTGGGGAGGTTCAAGCCAAGGAGACAACTGGGAGCCAGAGGGTCAAAACAGGAGCCCTCAGAGACAGATTCCTGCATGTGAAAACTTGATCTGGAGCAAGGAGAGAGCCATGAAAATGGCACCTGCCTTCCTTGCCTCCCTCCCTCTGCCTCTGCTGGAGTTGCTAAGGTTGAAGTGCACTTAAGTGCCATTTTTATGGTGGTGGTGTAGAGATAACCCTGTTGTCCTAGCCCTGTGGGGTTTAGCTCTCTTGCTAAACGAAAGCCTCAGGGGTTCACTGAAGAAAGCACTTATACTTCAACCAGTTGAAACTAGTTCACATGTGTAGTTTAGCTGTGACTCCAGGCTCCAAAGGGGGAGAGTAAGAAGCGTGTGACGCTGATTTGCAGCTTGCGTTGATTGCTCAAAGTTTATACAATAGGATACATCAGGGATGTGCGAATAGATTCTGTTTTGGGCGATTTGTGGACAAACAAATTGCCCCTGTGTTAGCTGGCCAGATTTGGGTCAAAAACAAATCACCCAGATTTCGGACCTGAAAAATGTGTAGATTCGGACCGCCATTTTGTGGTGATTTCTCTTGCTGTCTCCATTTTGTGTCAGGAAATTTTTGTGAAAATCACGCCCTCCCAAGCTTCAGATTGGTCACTTACGGTGTGCAGTGATTGGCTGGCAATTCTCCCCTGGTTCCAGATTGGCTCATTTCCATTCAAATCTTGTGTTGCCAGGGGTGACTGACCCCACATTGGCTAGGGGAAGGGTCAAAGAAGGGACAAGGGTGGGGGGAGTTCGAAGGAGGGATTTTCAAATGTACTTAAGGAGGCAGCCAACCACCATTCTGCCTTTCTGCCTCATGGGAGAAGACAGAGAGAGCCAGAGGAGCTTTGCTTTGCCTTGCCTGCCTGCTTGCTGCCTGTAGTGGATTCTCTGTTTTTTGTCCCTGCTTTCCCAATTGAGGAAAGGAGGGGAAAAAATTTCACCCACTTCCTGCTGCTGAAAGAATCACTGCCTGCACCTACTGTCTATGTGAATTGATTTGGGTACAAAATGATTTGTTCCTGAACCTACCTGTTTCGGGAGATTTGTGGACAAAACAAATCACCCCTGGGCTAGCTGGCCAGATTCGGACCCACAACAAATCAGGGGTGATTCGATCCGGGTACAAAGGATACATACCTAGGATACATACCATAGTTATCAAGTACTCCTAATATTCCTCATCCTCTATAATAAAGCCCTTGAGTGTAATCCCGTGTCCCTGCCCGTGTCTTTCTTGGCTGTTCTGGGCATGCGCGGAGCGCATGCCCAGAATGTCCGAAAAAGATACAGCCGCAGGGACACGGGCGGCCATGTTGGAGGAGGAGAAGCGGCGGCCGAGGAGAAGCAGCCGCCGCCAACGGAGGAGAGTGCGGAGGACTCCGGCCGGAGAAGAGTGCGGGCCGGCCTCAGCCAGAGGTGGCGGTGGCCGCGGCGGGGCAACTGGCCCCGATGGCGGCGGCCACTGCCGCGGCCATGTTGGAGGAGGAGAAGCGGCAGCCGAGGAGAAGCGGCCGCCGCCAACGGAGCCGGAGGAGAGTGCGGGCGAGGCGGGGCGGAGCCGCGGCCTCGGCAAGAGGTGGCGGCCCCGATGGCGGCGGCGGTGGTGAGAGTGCGGGTGAGGAGGAGGTGGCCGCGGCGGGGTGACTGGCCCCGATGGCGGCGGCGGAGCCACGGCCTCAGCAAGAGGTGGCGGTGGCCGCGGTGGGGAGGACTGGGAAGGACTGGGCCCGCTGGCGGCCGCACTCGGGGGGGGCGGGGGCGGTCTACTAGCGCCCGTTAATCTAACGGGCTGAAAATTGCTAACACTAAAGGTAAAGTGTGCCGTCGAGTTGGTGTCAACTCCTGGCGACCACAGAGCCCTGTGGTTGTCTTTGGGAAAATACAGGAGGGGTTGACCATTGCCATCTCCTGCGCTGTACGAGGTGATGCCTTTCAGCATCTTCCTATATTGCTGCTGTTAGGTGTTCCCCATAGTCTGGGAAACATACATATACAAATATAGGTGTTTCCCATAGTCTGGGAAACATACCAGCGGGGATTCAAACTGGCAACCTCTGGCTTGTCAGTCAAGCCATTTCCCTGCTGCGCTATTAACACTACCTCATACTTAATTTTAGCTTCTCTTCTCTTCAGCAGTCATTAAACACCTTTCATTAAAACACCTTCACAAAGTGGGATTCCCCCCCCCTCCCGCCGCCCAGTAATTCCTTCTTAATCCATTTCCTCCTTATGGCCATGAATAAAACACACCCCAATAACCTGCCTAATAAGACTGAGTGAACATGGACGTCCATTCATTGCATCAATTCAACTACCACCCTTCTTGTCTCCACAAGGGTCTGCTTCTGGCTATGCATAGGCATACACCATGGCAAAGTCACTCACCAGGTGTTTATGCGTGATGTCTGGCCATGGCTTCCATGGCTGAGGCAGGTGGGGAAAGTGCCCCCACCCCCTGTCAGCATGGCATAACCATGATCACAAGGCACATACACTATGTTTGCATTGTGGAGTGGCTGGCCAGAGCTGCTCAAAGGAACAACAAATGTAATTACTGTGCCGGCCTTTTGTTGTATTTGTTTGCTTATTTAATTAATTTAATGTTTGTACTGTGGAAAGATTAACACAATCAATCGGCACTTGGAAAGCTCTACTTCCAACTTTCACATCAGTTTTTCTCCCATCACTAGTTTAGATTTTTCAAATTATCTTTAGAATTAGACAAATTTATGGAAGATAGGCTTGCCAGTGGATACTAGTGTAGACGAACCAAATGGAACCTCCATGATTAGAGGCAATGTACCTCTGGCTGAAGATGATGGGGGCTAAAAATGGGAAAGAGCATCACCTGGCATCTGGCTGATTATTGATGGAGACAGAATCCTGGGTGAGATGGATTTCTGGTTTGATCAGGAAGGGCAGTTTGGATCTCATGTACTTACATTTACATTTACAATAAAGTTTTATACACTGCTTTTCAACATAAAAAAATGTTCCTGTAGTAAAATATACCTAGTCAAGGGCATAGTGAGGTTGAAGATGACCGCTCCTGCCACCTGCGTTTGCAGCCCTTCTGATGCTCACTTGCTTGCTGCCGCTCAACTGCACAGATGCCCACCTACCCACCACTGCTGACCTGCCTTTTATGGGAAGTGCCTACCTGTTGGGGCTGAGCGCTGCACTCAGCCCCAACTCCGCACCAGCTGTGCCAGCTGATGACATGACTGCAGTGCCCCATACCAGCAAGAGAACAGGCCTGCCTTAAAGGGCCCCCCTATTTTCATTGGAAGGAGGCAGCGAGCCACCACTGGACCCGAGTAGGTAGCCAGCAGAGAGTGGGAAGCATACAATGCAGGGGAGGGGGCAGAAGTGGGGGGAAAGCTGGTCCTGTGGTAGCAGCCGACAATTTACCCCTTTGCTAAGCAGGGTGCACCCTGGTTTGATTTTGAATGGGAGACATGTATGAGGAATATAAGATATTCCCCTTAGGGGATGGGGCCACTTTGGGAAGAGCATTTGCATGCTTGCATGCAGAAGGTTCCAAAGTCCCCCTCCCCACCTGCATCAGATAGGGCTGAGAGAAACTCCTGCCTGCAACCTTGGAGATGCCACTGCCAGTCTGTGTAGATAATGCTGAGCTAGATGGACCAGTGGTCTGACTCAGTAGAAGGCAACTTCCTATGTTCCTCAGTGGGTGGGAGGTGGCCCTCTGGAGACCTGCAGCCCCCTTATTTAATGGTGGCTATACCACTGTATGTCACAAAATAAAAATAAAATAATGTAAAGAGAGACACCAGCGACAAAAGAGACACCAGCCACTAGCGATGTGCATTTCGATTCGACTACAAAACATTTTGTGTTCAAAAATGGCACTTCCGGACATTTTGTATACCTGCTGAAAATAAAAAATGCCAAAACAAAGAGTTTTGTAGCCGAATCGAAATTACCCCCAAAATTTCAGACTTGTTTGGCGATCACTGCAGTCTATCATCAAGAGTCTCTCCCTTTAGTTCTTCTACTGATGAGATGTCTTTGAATTTCCCGTCCTTCAGGCCTGCAGGGCCGGATGCGGCAGAGAGTTTCCGGTCGGAGTGGCAGGGACAGGGTGCTTGCCGGCCCGAGAGCTCTTGTGCAGGTGGCGGCAGGAATGGCTGTGGCCATGATAGTGACGTGGATGTGGTGGAGGAGGCCCATGGCAGGGTGAGGAGGCAGCGGTGGGCCCTGGCAGGTGGGTGGGCGAAAATGGCGGCGGCGGGCCCTAGCAGGCGGGCGGGCGAAAATGGCGGGAAGGGAAGGAGGGAGCCCAGCACCAGGGAGAGAAAGCACTGCCGGGGTGTAGGGAGGGAAAGCTGCTGGTGGTGGGAGGAGGACAGGGATGGACCTTTTCTGGCAGTCAAATAGCACTTGTCTTTGAGGGAGAGCGGCGGGGAGATTGGCAGCCCGCGGTTTCGGAGCAAGGCGTATAGCACTTGGAAGAACTGCAATGATCAGCATGAGCAAAATTTGGAAGAGCAAAGATATTAGTCTTCCAATCAAATGCAGACTAGTCAATGCAATAATACTTCCAATAGCTACATATGGCTGTGAAACTTGGACTTTGAAGAAGGCAGATAGGAGAAGGATGGATGCTTTTGCGATGTGGTGTTGGAGGCAACTGTTGTGTATCCCATGGACAGCAAGAATCACGAATAAGGAAGTTTTAGATCGAATTAAACCAATAATATTGCTAGAAGCCAAGATTACTCAACAAAGATTGACATATTTTGGTCATGTCAGGCGAGCTGATTCACTTGAAAAGACAATTATGCTGGGAATGATCAGCGGACGAAGGAGATGGGGACGGCCTTGCACTCGGTGACTGGATATTATTAAAAATGACACCAGAATGACCATGGTGGAATTATAGGAAGCTGTATGCAGGGTCATATCTAGGGTCAGGCAGGCAGGGCACGTGCCCCGGGCACCACTTGAAGGGGGGTGCCATTTTGTAAAATAAATAAAAAAATTAAAAATGGCTGCTGAAAACAAAATGGCCACCGTGCATGCTCAAATGGCCTCTGTGAGGCCCTAGGCCATGCCAGGCCTTGCAGAGGCCATTTGAGCATGCACGGTTGCCATTTTGTTTTCAGCAGCCATTTTTTAAAAAAATGATTGTTTTTAAAAATGGCCACTGCACATGCTCAAATTGTCCCTGCAAGGCCCTAGAGGCCAGGGAGGGGGGGGGGAACCTTTGCAGACCACCCCCATGTCCCCACAGCCTTTAGAAAGCCCCCTGAAGCGGCTACAGGTAAAAAGTTTTTTTTAAAAAAATAATATGATGTAAGACACTGTACATATATTCAGATTGGCACTATGTACAGAGAATCAGGGCTTGTGAATACTGAGCTAAAGCTTATGAGTTAGGATTGTATTCATTTGCTCTTATGATAAGTGAGTCAAATGTGATGTCTTAATAATATGGCTATTAATGGTGAGTTTTTCTTTGAATCAGTGTTAAATCCGTAGTATTAAGGCCCACTGGGAGTTTCTTGCTCTCTTTCTCTCATTTTAACTGTCTTTCTGAAATTTTAGAATATAGTCCAAGCAGTGAAACAGTTTACTCTGCATATCCTTTAATTGTTTTCAGAGTATCTGGGAAAAGTCAAATTCTCCATTTCTTTTTAAAACTTATGTCATAGTGATGCTACAATGCATAGTAGAGAACTAGACAGGCGCTTCTGTTTAGTTTTCCAAGTACACCTCCACATAGTATTTGGGTATTTCATGAGCCCAAGCATACTGAAATTTGTAGTTTTCCAGCATTTTTTGGTCTGGCTACGTCCACTGCTGAATAGTTTTTGAAATATTAAAAGATTAACGAGCTTGACTTGTATTTTTGAGCTGATATTATGGTAAAGTAATCTGAAAGATGAGTGTCAGATGTTTGGACAGGGGGCGCAATTTCAGTGTTTGCCCTAGGCGCTATTTTCCCTAGATACGCCTCTGGCTGTATGAGATAGGATGGCATGGAGTGCATTGATACGGAGTGACCAAGAGTCGGATACGACTGAACACATAAGAAGAAGTTTCAAGGTGCATTTGTTTCAGTATGAGGAAAAAATTGAACCATATGGTTCCCAGTATATTCGCTCCTCAGTAAATGCATCGCATACCCTTAGTTGTCCTATATCGACTTCCATTGCCTTGCAACTTCCTAGCAATCCCCGCCTTGCCCCTTCTGTGACTCTTTCCCTGAGTGAATCTTTCCCTTGCTTGAGCCCATGGGTCTTTTTGTCTCCTCTTGATTCTGCCCTAGATGTCACCCCTCCAAGCCTTGTCATGATCCTTCAGAGACTTGGGATAAGCTTTTCTAAGACACCAGCAATCCAGGGTTATTGGTCATCTTCTGGACAAGATGCACATTCCAAAAAAGCTTTCCCTTTTCAGTCACATTGGAATGCACAGGGTGGAATGCAGGGTATTGACTCATGTCTAGGGCTGTCCTTGCTGTCCGTATTGTTATTTTGATATTGTGATGGCCTATGGCTAAATACCATAACATTATGATTGATTGAGCTGTTGGCTGGCAGTCACCATTTTGATTTTCCCATTATTCTCTGTTGGGTCCCCAATGTTGGACTTCAACTCCCATAATCCCCAACCAAAGGCCACTGGGGCTGGGGATTATGGGAGCTGAAGTCCAAAAATATCTGGGGACTCAACATTGAGAATCCCTGCTCTGGACAAAGTGCCATGCCAGGGCATTGTGGGGAAAATGGGGGTAGTCAATGCGATACATCTTCTTTTGTGGTGGCCCCCTTCATTTCACCCACAGTTCATGAGAGTTATGAACCCTCTACCCTAATGAATGAGAGACAAAATGAACATAAGTACAAAAGCTGCCTTAAATAACAAAAACCAATGGATTAACAAAAAGAAAAGTTGCATACCCCTAGAGACTACAAAGTTGCAATGAAGTGGAACTGTTGCTCAGCCTTAATGCTAGAAATGTGCACGAAATGAATTTTTGATTCATTTTGAATTTGAATTGAATTCCAAAGACTTGTTTTGAATTTGAATCAGATTCAAATTAGGTCTGAAAATGTGATTCAAATTTGAATCCAATTTGAATTGATTCGACCCTGTTTTGGCACCTTTTAAGACCAATCATTGGGCCTGAATGGTTTTTTTAAAGGTGCCAAACAGTTCTCGAATCGAATTTGACTCAAATTCCAAAAACTTGTTTCAACCTCAAATCAAATTGCCCTTTTAAAGAGTGATTCATTTCAAATTTCGGAACCGCAACGTGCCGCCCAGCATCCCCTATGGTGGGGAAGCGCCTCTGCCACTCACCTGGCGACTGGTTGGGGCTCGGCTCCGTGGAAGCCCAGTGAGTGGTGGAGGCCCTTCCCTGCCGTAGGGGCTGCTGGGCAGCACACTGTGGCTCCGGACAGCGTTCAGGTGCCGTGGCAGTGGAGGTGAGCACCAAATTAATTGACTCTTAAAGGTGCCTCCCATCGCCTCCCTGGGCTTGCCACTGAGCTCATGTAAAACTCTACTATCTGAGCTATACAATTCGTATAGAACAACAACAACAAAGCTGGCTTAGTCCATCCATGAGTGATTGCCATACTTGTCAAGTAATATCCTCTGGATTGCTACAGATATGAGAAACAGAGGAATGACTTTTCTTGTGTTATAAAAAAACAACAACCCCAAACCAGGCTTGGTTTTGTCTCCCTTTGCCTGGCTCTTTACGGAAACAGATTTCTCCCTGGAGTGTCATGTTCTCTTTGAAAACAGATCATTCTGCGTTCTTCATATCTCTCTGCCAAAAGGGACTCACCTATTATCTCCAATTGCAGGCAATTTGAACTTTAAGCAAGCCTGTCTTTATCAACCACTGTTTTAACAGCTGATTAATTAGGGCTGCAGGGAAGCCAGTGGAGGGCTTTATCTGAAGAGCAGTTCAACCATTAGCAGAAGAAACTTCCTTGTACACTCCTAGCTCAGATAACAGGGCAAGATAATAGCCTGCAATCCTTTTCTGGCTAATTCAAACAGAGGCACTCCCTCTTATACCAATACAGAGGAAGCCAAATAAACCCCCACCATGATATATCATTATAGTTTTGCATTCTCTAAAACAAGTAAATATAAATTTAAGAGATACCTAAATGTCACATCATGGGAATTATGCAATAGGAGATTACACTGGCTGACACATTTTAAAAAAATTAAATAATGGCCGATGTCCTAACAGCCTAACCAATCACTAGTGCTCCACGAGATGCATTGTTGCTGCAGATGAGCACCAGACTAACACAGTACTGGCAGTCACTTGGGGATGGGGTGAATTTTAACAAATTTCCCCAGAAGGCAATTGTGTCATCTAAAATATGTTCTTGAAGGCTGCACAATCCTTAGGGACATATTTCCGGATGACACAATGGGCTTCCAGGGGAAGGGGAGGTCTTTGAAATTGCCCTCCTCCTTGCAAGTGCCAGTGCTGTTAACTGATGCCATCTGTGGCACAGGTGCATTTCATGGAGTGCAGGTGCTTCTTTAGTTAGGATGTCAGTCATTACGTCCCTCATTCATACAGTCCTTGAATGCACAAGATGAATGTGAAGGAGAGGACTGCCGGATGGGTCTTTTTCAAATTATAAAAATGTCAAACCTAAACAACCTTTCAAAGAAACTTATAGAAGGAAACACAGCAATAACAATCAAACCAAGAAGAATAATTAGAACTGGCAACACCAAAACCAGCAGTAAATAGGATGAAAACTGAAGGTCTAAAGCATTAGGGGAGCTTAAAAAAGCCCAAAAAACAAATTTGAAATTCTCCTAGTGTATAGCCTAAATCTGCATCCCTGACATTTCATTGCGTTGGTTCTTGTCCTGCCCTCAGGAGCAAGAGAAAGCAAGTGATCTGCTTCTTCTGTGTAACAGTCTTTCAGGTATTTTGAAGAGGGCAGTCATGTCTCACCTTAGTCTTCTCTTATCCTGCCTAAACATAACCAGATTCCTTAACTGTTATCTTAGGATCTGGTTTCCAGAGCCCTTGCCATCTTTGCTGCCCTCCTCTGAATATGTTCCAGTTTATTTATCAATGGGCTGGTTCAAACAAACAGAAGCCACTACATGTGATAATGTTGGGACTGTGGCAAGAACATGCCCTCCCTGATGCGATCTAAGCACATCTTTTAATCACATGTGAGAGGTGTTTGTCTGAATCACCCCTCTGCACACACTATGAAACTCTGTTTAAACAAAACCCTTTTTAATCCTATTTTATGCCTCTGTTAATGCAGCCCAAGAGTACATTGGCTTTTTAAGCTGCTGCATCACACTGCTGGCTCATGTTCAACTTGTGGGCCACTAAGACACCTAGGTCCTTCACAAAGTCTGCTGTCAAGCCAGGTTGCCCCCATCCTGTCTGTGTGTATTTGCTTTTTCTTGCCTAAGCACAGGTCTTTACTCTGTTGAACTTCTTCTTGTTAGTCTTTTCCTGTTGAGATGCTTTGAATCTTGACTCCTACAGAGGCATTACCCTTCCCATGTTCATTGAACATATTCATTGGGGGCATGGGAGCAAGCCAGACATCCAGATGTTCAGCACTCATATGCAAAGAGCAGCCAGGATTCTAAGTCATCTGGAGGAATTCTCCCCATGTTCTTTGCACACAGATGCCTAGGGCATGCAGCATATTGATGTGGGGTGTGTGGCTAGCCAGTGAATTCCTGATCCCCACTCCATACAGTCAGTAACCATGGGGAGTGTAACATCTGTATGGGGCTTTGGAGAAGAGTGCAAAGTTGACTCCAGTCCTCTCTGCTTGAGTTTACTGAATGGGTATGGAGAAGCTGGGGAAGGATGACATTTATTCATTCATCATGTTTATATATCGTCTAATATGTGTATGCCTAGGCGGTGTGCATAATTTAAAATACAACAAATATAAAACAGGATAAAATGACTCAAACAATTTTACAATATAAAACAAGCAACTTAAAATTAATTAATTAACTAAAGGCCTGAGTGTGTCTTAAGAGTCTTTTTAAAACAGTCAGAGATTAGGGATGTGCATGGAACTGGCAGGGGCCGGTTTGAAGGTGGTGGTGGGGAATAACTTTAAGGGCAGGGAAGGTGCACTTCACCCCCCCTCCCCTGCCGCCACATTTCCCCCACTGGCACTTGCTTAAAAACGGGTCTGGAGGGGCAGCAGCGTACCTCTCTGCTACCCCGTCCACTCCTCGAACTGGAAGTGACTGGAAGTAGTGCACCGACTACCGACGTGTGCACGCACATGCACACGCACGTGCTACTTCTGGTCCAAGGAGCAGATGGGGAGGTAGGGAGGTACAATGCCATCCCACCAGACTGGTTTTTAAGCTATTGCTTGTGGGGGTGGGGGGTAAGTGCATCCGCAGCCCTTAAAGTTATCCCTCTGCCTTCAAACCCGTTGAACCGCCCGGTGTTCGTGCACATCCCTACCAGAGATGGAGCAGCTCTGCTTTTGACTGCGAATGCATTCCAGAGCCTTGGGGCAGTCACAGAGGACATAGGGCATTCTGCAATGCCACAACAATTATGTTCATGGCTGGTGATGTGATGATGCCTCAGTTGGCTGATATTATACACATTCAGCTCAGTTTGGGATAGGACTGAAATATTTCTCTTCTTTCAAAAGGAAGGCACCTCAGACAACTGCAAGTGCACCTGCATAATCAGGACTGGGACTCAGGTATTGTAACATGTTTCAGCAAGAACCATCAACACAAATTGAGTGAGATTCAGGGAAGTGGTGGGTCAATGGATGCCTTGCTCCTGTAAGGTTGGGTCTCTTTGAACTGTGCCACCATTTTCTGTGTGAGCATACTGAGATGGGGCTGTAGCTCATTGGTAGAGCATCTGCTTTGCATGCAGAAGGTCTCAGGTTCAATCCCAGAAGGTCTCAGGTTCAAAACCAGGAAAGACTGGGGAAAATGTCTGAAACCAGATACTAAACTAGATGGACCAGTGGTCTGACTCGGTATAAGTTAGCTTCCAATGAACTAACAGAGTGGATCTGTATATCAACAGCACTAGCAATTCAAAAGATATGGACCCCACTTTACCACCGACAAAATTCAACATGAATGCAAGTTGGTTCTTTACAGCAAGAAGATCTTGCAGTAAACATGATATTTTGAATTACTGTTATCCATGAAATCCTTTCGTCTGCAACTCATCGATATTAAACAGGCTTTTCCCTCTACAGTTCAAGGAAAGGAGAAGAGGGGGAGCTCTCCTTATGCTCTATAATTAAGCATTTTGCAGAACCCTGTTCCCCAGATATCTCCGGTGAAATGACTGACATATGGCATCGCTCTTAGATCTGCAAGTCACAAAGAGAGGAAGAGGGCCCCTTTTATGATCTCATAATAACACGCTTGGAATATTCCAACAGCTATAATGAAATGTGAGAAGTATGACAGCCGCAATCTGCTCCTAGAGATGTCTTGAGTCGTTGGTTGAATTGCCACACTTCAGAAAACATGTCATGTCAGAGCTAAATGCAAAATTCACAGAGGCTTAGGGGGGCGGGGGGGGGCCTTAATTTTCACATTTTGCTGTGTACAGCAATTTTCAAATCACCACTTGTCTGGAAATGATACGATTTTTTTAAAAACTTACTGCCAATAGAGATTGCAGCTTCCAGATCATCCTGGGCCAGGGGGAAACATTTTTGAAGTGCCCACCTCTTGAGATATGGCACAGACTCATGTTTGTTCAGTGCTAGGAGTTTATGGGTGTCTCAGTGTTTAGATCTTAGTTTCCCAAAGTCAGGGACCTGTTAAGTGCCCTTGAGGGGTCGTAGAAAGGAAGTGCAAAGGATGAAGATCAGATATGGGGATGTCAGCTCAGAGTTATGGGTAGCATCACACTTAGTCCCAAACTGCAGGAGAAAGACTGTAACAAGTCGGTTTGTTTCAGGAAGGAATCCAGGGAGTGCCAGCAAAGACAAACTAATATGGTCAGAAGGTAGCCAGAGAGTCAAGGGCCCGGATCACCACCCATATTGGCCTCATAACTGTATTTGTATGATATGCTCAACCACCTCTAGCTGGGCATGTTACATATTATATTCAGTAATCCAAAAGCCTCCAGTTTAAGATGAGAGTTAAGACTCTTTACATTTTCACTCATGCTCTAAAAAAGAATGGAAATTGAAAGTTAAGGTACCCATCTTAAATTCCTCGCAGGGCCATCCCTAGTGGGGGTGCAGGGCTGGGGGTGAATCAGCATGCGCGGGGCCTCCTTAACATTTCATATGATTACAGCATCATACTGACTGCTGACATACTGTGTAAATAGTGTGAATGAGTGAGTTTGTTTGGATATGCCCAACCAGCTTGGACATATAGCGTGTTTGCTCAACACATGCCCCTTGCTTCACAGTTCTCACTCAGACCTTCTGGACTGCAAACCAACTTGAGCGCAGTGCATGTGCAAAATAAATAAATAAATAAATAAAATTGTTTGTTTATTTGGATGTTTACAGTTCGCTCCACTTGCACTAGTTGTGAAGTACTCTAGGGGCTGAGAGAATCCTTTCTGGCAGCTTTACTGCAGTAGGGGAAAATGTACTAAAAAATCAATGGATTGACCTTCATATTCAATACACAGAGCTCTCCCACCCAGCCTTACATCAGTGCTCCATATCAAAGCTCTATGCCAAGCCGTTCCATAAATATAGAAGGGTGGGGGGATAACCACAAAAGGGAAACCCCATAGCTTGGAGGAGGAGGAGGTCACAGGCACAGCACATGGTGGCAGGGCAGGGGGTGTGCCCCACACTCTGGTGGTCAGCCAGCGCTGGCCACTCTGCCTCCTTTCCCTGATAACTTGGATACCCCTGCTAACTTGGCAAAGAGGCACCTTTTTAACGCGGTGATCCTCTTTATTTAGCAGGGGGAGAGTAACTGGCCCTCTCCACCCCCAGCACAGGACCTCCCCAGTGACTGTTGCTGGTGTCTGTCTTATGTTTCTTTTTAGATTGTGAGCCCTTTGGGGACAGGGGTCCATCTTATTTATTTATTATTTCTCTGTGTAAACTGCCCTGAGCCATTTTTGGAAGGGCGGTATAGAAATTGAATGAATGAATGAATGAATAAATATGTCAGCTGGGAGGCAGTTGTGGGGCCCGCAGGAGTGGAGGGCTGGGGCAGTAATCCTCGTTTCCCCACCCTAAGGATGGGCCTGCATCCGTGCCATATAAGCTGTAAAGGCTTTGTACAGTCTGGTATATGAGGATGGCTTTAGAAATGAGGCTCCATGCATCCACATTTTGCCTTGATCAGAGATGCATCAGGCAGAAATTCATCAGGGGCATCTCTAGGAAGCTTGTACACAACTGACATAGCCATACACACACACACACACACGCACACACGCACACACACACACACACAGTAGCCCCTCTCTTTCTCTCTCTCTCTCTCTCTCTCTCTCACACACACACACACACCACTGCCATCATCCCCCAACACACACTGCAGTCAAACAAAAACACACACACACACACACACAGAGGACACACATACACATGCACACTGCAGCCTAGAGGAGACCAGAGGAGCATATTTTTGATAGATAGATTCTTTATTTCGGTCATTGACCAGCATCCTCTCTAATAAAACGCTTGGTGTCCGTCCGTGGACAGGCACCAAGCGTGTGTTCGTGCCTCCCTGCCCTGTTCTGCGCCTGCGCGAAGCGCAGGCACAGAACAGGGCAAGGGAGACACGCTCGCCGGTACCCGGCAGACATCTTGGGCGGCCAGAAGCGGCTGCTCAGAAGAAGCCGGGAAGAGGCGGCGAGGGAAACGGCGGGGCCAGAAGCGGCCGCCGCGAAGATAGGAAAGAGGCGGAGAGGAAAGAGGCGGCGGGGGAAGCCGGCCAAGGTGGTGGCGGAGCCGCCGCCGAGGCCTGGCGTCGCCGCTAAAGCCGGCCAGGGGGAAAACTTTGGGGCCCGACTTCCCCACACTAGAGCCCGACATCCCCGCACCCCCCCCCCCCATGAACAAGGGCCAACATGGCCCAGGAAAATGCCACCGCGGCGGCCGCTGCCAACCGCCCTCCCAGTAGCCCGATCCCGCCTTCCCCGCTCCCCCACACATGAACAAGGGCCAACATGGCCCAGGAAAATGCCTCTGCGGCCGCCGCCGCCAACCGCCCACCCAGCTGCCCGAGACCTCCTTACCCAAAGAAGAACCAACCCCGACGACCGAGGAAAAAGGAGCTCACAAAAAGAGCTCCTCTCTCGGCAAAGACACTGCCCAGACTGCCGCTGGGCGTCCTTTACGCCCAATGCAACAGTCCGGGAAGAGGCTTGCCCGAGAAATGAGCTCTGCTTGCGAGCTCCTTTCTCCGTCGCGTTCAAAACAGTGAGTAAAGTTGCCAGGTTGTGGGGGGGGGGAGCGTAAGACTCTTCTGGGCAGGGGAGAGGGGGAAGGGGGGAGGGCAAGTGGGGGAGGGGGGAGGGCAAGAGGGAGGGTTGGAGGGGGGAGGGCAAGAGGGAATGGGGCAGGGAGGAGGGCAAGAACGAGTGGGGCAGGGGGGAAGAGGGAGGGCCAAGAGGGAGTGGGTCAGGGTGGAGGGGCAAGAGGGAGTGGGGCATGGGGAGGGGAGAGGGCAAGAGGGAGTGGGGCGGGGGGAAGAGGAAGGGCAAGAGGGAGTGGGGCAAGAGGGAGTGGGTCAGGGGGGAGGGGGGAGGGCAAGAGGGAGTGGGGCAGGAGGAGGGGAAAGGGCAAGAGGGAGTTAGGCAGGGGGAGGGGGAAGGGAAGGGCAAGAGGGAGTAGGGTGGCAGGAGGGACTGGGGCAGGAGGCTGACAGGAAGGGGAGGGTGTGAGCGGGGTGGGAGGGGGAGGAAGAGAGGCCAGAGTGTGGGGCAGGAGGGAGGGTGGGACAGGAGAGACAAACAAACACACACATACACACAAAGAAAAAAAAGATGAAGAACACATAAAGGGGGGTAAAAAGGCTAGCGCCCGTTGTTATAACGGGCTTAAAAATACTAGTAATATATAAACAATAACCATAACAGTAGCAACCAATTAGATGGTGAGTTCTTTGTGAGTTTTACAAACTATGTAGCAAAACTTGGCCACGTTACCAGAAACCAGATCATTAAAACTGGACAGCAGATAATCTAAATAAAACTCGTCAGTGTGGCCAGGAAACTCCATCAATAGCGGGGCAATAAAATTTATTCGAATATCCTTGTAAAATGTGCAATAAAAGATGACGTGGGCAGTAGTTTCTATATCCCCTCAGCCGCAAGGACAAAGGAGGGCTGAATATGGCAATTTTTTAAACTAAATTTTAAAAATTTAAATTTTTTAAACTTTAAATTTTTTTAAACTAGAACTGAGGTGGGGAGAGCATTTAGGCAAGCGAGAGTCATAGCTCTCCTGAATTTTGCTATTATTAGTCTGTTTAGATAGTCTGCAGGCTTTTCATTTAAAGACTGATTGCCTACATAGAACCCTCTCGGCAGCTTTGCTAGTTCAACTTGGAGTTCTATATCCAAGACATGCTGTTTAATAACCTGGGTGGCTTGATCATACCCCAACCTGATGAGCCAGAGGAGCCCTTTGCAGCCTAGCTAAATGGAGTGTGACTCCTTCGCCCTGCGTCCCGCTTATGCCTGGCTGCACAGAGCAGCACTCCAGGTTTGCCTGGAGGTTGGAATGAAACACATGTGGTTTGGGAGAACAAATGACAGTCACACACACACTCATTGTACACTCAATAGTTGCACATTGTAACTATTTTATAAACCACCCCGAGCAGTAGTGTACTGGAGGGGAGGGGTATATATATTATAGATAGATAGATAGATAGATAGATAGATAGATAGATAGATAGATAGATAGATCATTCCCCCCTCCCGCTTTCATCTGGCTGCACAGAGCAGTTTTTGTTGGAGGTTGGGATGAAACCCACATGGTTTTGAAGAACAAATGACCATGGAGTAACTAACGACCGAAACTGAACATAAGAACAGCCCTGCTGGATCAGGCCCAAGGCCCATCTAGTCCAGCATCCCATTTTGCACAGTGGCCCGCCAGATGCCGCTGGAAGCCAAAGGCAGGAGTTGAGGGCAAGCCCTCCCTCCTGCTGTTATTCCCCTGCAACTGGTACTCAGAGACATCCTGCCTTTGAGGCTGGAGGTAGCCCACAGCCCTCTGACTAGTAGCCATTGATAGACCTCTCCTCCATGAAGTTATCCAAACCCCTCTTAAAGCCTTCCAGGTTGTTGGCTGTCATCACATCTCGTGGCAGAGAATTCCACAAGTGGATTATGTGTTGTGTGAAAAAGTACTTCCGTTCGTTGGTCCTAGATTTCCTGGCAATCAATTTCATGAGATTACCCCTGGTTCTAGTGTTATGGGAGAGGGAGAAGAATTTCTCTCTATCCACTTTCTCCACACCATGCATGATTTTATAGACGTCTATCATGTCTCCCACAGTCATCTTTTTTCTAAACTAAATAGCCCCAGGTGATGTAGCCTAGGCTCATAAGAAAGGTGCTCTAGGCCCCTGATCACCTTGGTTGCTCTCTTCTGCACCTTCTCCAGTTCTACAATGTCCTTTTTTAGATGTGGTGACCAGAATTGTATGCAGTACTCCAGGTGTGGCCACACCATAGTTGTGTATAAGGGCATTATAATATTAGCACTTTTATTTTCAATCCCCTTCCTAATGATCCCTAGCATGGAATTGGCCTTTTTTACAGCTGCCACACATTGAGTCGACACTTTCAACGAGCTGTCCACCTCGATCCCAAGATCCCTCTCCTGGTCAGTCACCGACAGCTCAGATCCCATCAGCATATACTTGAAGTTGGGGTTTTTCGTTCCAATGTGCATCACTTTACACTTGCCAACATAGAACTGCATTTGCCACTTTTTCACCCACTCACCCAGTTTGGAGAGATCCTTTTTGAGCTCTTTACAATCAGTTACGGATTTCACTACCCAAAAGAGTTTGGTATCATTTGGCAAATTTGGCTGCTTACCCCTGCTTCTAGATCATTTATGAATAAATTAAAAAGCACCTGTCACAGTACAGATCCCTGGGGGACCCCACTTCTTACTTCCCTCCATTGCGAAAACTCTCCATTTATACCTACCATCTGTTTCCTGTCTTTCAACCAGTTAGCAATCCACACATGTACTTGTCCCCTTATCCCATGACCACTAAGTTTCCTCAGTAGTCGTTGATGAGGAACTTTGTCAAAAGCTTTTTGGAAGTCCAGGTAGACTATGTCAACTGGATCACCCTGATCCACACACTTGTCGACACTCTTAAAGAACTCCAAAAGGTTGGTGAGGCAAGATTTACCTTTGCGGAACCATGCTGGTTCACTCCCAGCAGGGCCTGTTCTTCTAGGTGCTTTACAATTTTATCCTTGATGATGCTTTCCATCAAATTGCCTGGAACGGATGTTAAGCTAACTGGCCTGTAATTTCCCGGATCACCCCGGATCCCTTCTTGAAAATCGTTGTTACATTTGCTACTCTCCAGTCCTCTGGTACAGAACCT
Source organism: Hemicordylus capensis (assembly GCF_027244095.1). NCBI lineage: Eukaryota > Metazoa > Chordata > Lepidosauria > Squamata > Cordylidae > Hemicordylus > Hemicordylus capensis. Next base: position 345,467,604 of record NC_069659.1, on the reverse strand, counting down.
GATTGCAGGGATAAGTTATATATTTTAGCAAAGAGGTCAACAATTTGACATTGGAGTTCTTTGAGGACTCTTGGATGGATGCCGTCTGGCCCTGGTGATTTGTTAGTTTTCAGTTTTTCCAGACAGTTTAGAACATCATCTCTCGTCACTTCTATCTGACTCAGTTCTTTAGCCGCCATCCCTGAAAAGCCTGGTTCAGGAACAGGTATATGCTCAGTATCCTCTGTTGTGAAGACGGACGCAAAGAACTCATTTAGCTTCTCTGCAACCTCCATATCCTCCTTAAGAATCCCTTTCACTCCCTCATTGTCTAATGGTCCAACTGCCTCCCTGGCAGGTTTCCTGCTTCTGATGTAATTAAAGAAGTTTTTGTTATTCCCCTTGATGCTTTTAGCTAAATTTTCCTCAAACTCTCTTTTCGCCTCCCTTATTGTCACCTTGCATTTCTTTTTCCAGAGTTTGTGTTCCTTTCTGTTCTCTTCATTTGGACAGGCCTTCCAATTTCGGAAGGAAGTCTTCTTCCCTTTTATGGCTTCCTTGACAGTACCCGTTAGCCATGCTGGCATCTTCCTGGACCTAGTGGTACCTTTCCTCTTTGGGGGTATACAATCTAACTGGGCTTCTAGTACTGTGGTTTTGAGTAAACTCCATGCACTCTGGAGCGAAGTGACTCTCCTGATTTTCCCTTTCAGTTTCCTTCACCATGCTCCTCATTTTAAAGAAGTTTCCTCTTTTGAAATTCAAAATGTCTGTGTTAGACTTCCTTGGTGATTCTCTCCCCACATGTATGCTTAATTTGATGGCACTATGGTCACTGTTCCCTAAAGGGTCGATGACACTGACATCCCGCACCAGATCCTGGGTGCCACTCAGAATTAAGTCCAAGGTTGCCTTCTCTCTGGTCAGTTCCAAGACCAACTGTTCTAGGTCTTTGTCATGACCTGACTGTGAATTTACCCAGTCTATGTGTGGGTAATTGAATGCACCCATGATTACAGCCCTGCCTCTCCTTGATGCCTCCCTGATTTCCTCCTGCAACTCCCAGTCACTGTCAGCATTTTGATTAGGAGGGCGATAGCATGTCCCCAGTAGCACGTTCCCTTTCAGGCCTTGTATAGTCACCCACAGGGTTTCTGTGGGGGACTCCAGTCCACCCAGGTTTTCTAGCTTGTTAGGTTCTATGCCTTCTTTAACATTCCTTTATGCCTTCTTTAACTCTGTTCCCTTCTGTTTTATCTGAATCCTTTGCACCCTTGCACTTTAAAGGATGGTTTTTGCCAAATGGGATACTGCCCAGCTCCCATCGGCTGTTACCCAGGCGTCATTTTAAAAGCTGCTCTGCAACCTTTTTGATTTTAAGCGCCAGCAGTCTGGTTCCATCTTGGTTCAAGTGCAGCCCGTCCCTTTTGTACAGGCCTTGCTTACCCCAAAATGTATCCCAGTGCCTAACAAATCTAAACCCCTCCTCCCGGCACCAATGGCTCATCCACGCATTGAAACCCCTCAGCAATGCCTGTCTCACTGTACCTGCGTGTGGAACAGGTAGCATTTCTGAGAATGCTACCTTGTGGGTCCTGGACTTCAATATGCTATCTATCAGCCTAAATTTGGCTTCCAGGACCTCCTGACTATATTTCCCCACATCGTTGGTGCCAACATGCACCACGACAGCTGTCTCCTCCCCAGCACTGCCTAAGAGCCTATCTAGACGCTGTGTGATGTCCGTAACCTTCACACGAGGCAGACAAGTCAACATGCGGTCAACACGCGGGTCACAAACCCATCTCTCTATACCTCTAATGATCGAATCACCCACTACAAGGAGGCCCCCACCCCCCAGAGGAATATCCCCTGTGCGAGAGGATATGGGCTCATCATCCATGGAAGGGTCCCTTCTAAAGGAGCATTTCCCTCTTCCTCAGACCAATGTCCTCCTTGCCCGAGACCCTCATTCTCCCTGACGGCAGAGGAGCGATCAGCCCTGGAGTGGGATGTCTCTATCACATCCCTGAAGGTCTCGTCCACATGCCTCTCTGTCTCTCTGAGCTTCTCCAGATCTGCCAACTTGGTCTCAAGGGAACGAACTTGCTCCCTAAGAGCCAGGAGCTCCTTGCACTGAGCACACACCCATGACTTCTGCTCATGGGGCAAATAGTCATACATGTGGCACTCTGTGCAATACACTGGGAAGTGCCCCCTCCCCTGCTGCCCTTCTATCTTCTTATTGTTTTTGTTGGCTGTTTACAGTATTTAGCAATAGCTTATTACAAGGATAGGTCTCAGCTGTAATGGTCAGTTATTTACTGTCCAAGCAGCCATTCCCAAGAATATGAGGAAGGGATTTGTACTTACGTTCTCTTCTCCGCCAGTCTCCTTGTGATCACTGGGGCTTGTTCCAGGCTCCCCCGCACACTTCCCGCTAAACTCCTGGAAAACTCCTGGAAAACTCCTATGTCCTGTTTGCTATTCCTGTTCACTATGCTCTCAGTGCTACACTTCTTATGTAGAGAGTAGTCTTCCAACTGACACAGGATGTGAGTCAAAGGAATGTGGGGCCTCCCACAGCCCTATCTGACACCACCCCCTCCAGGCAGGGACAATCAACAAACAGTGGAGTTAGCTAACTCTTGCAATTTCTAACCCTTGCAGGGACAAACAACAAACACCAGAGTTAGCTAACCCTTGCAAATTCTAACCCTTGCAGGGACAAACAACAAACACTGGAGTTATCTAACACTTTCAAATTCTAACCCTTGCAATTACAAACCCACACACAGAGACTAGGATTTATCCCTTAAAGAGAAACCAGCCCCTGAAAATCTCCCCTCCTCCTGTTAGTTGGTTTGAAGGGGGGAAGGGCTAGATGCTTAGAAAAGCTTGCTCACCTCCCCAAGATGTGTCTGCTCTTCACAGAGTAGTCTTCCAACTCAATTGCAGCACTTTTTCTAAGGCAAAGGAGCAGTATTAAAAGGTATAGCTGCAGTGGGGAAGGAAAGAAGAGGGCAGGGAAGGAAACTGCAGGTCTGTGCTCCCAAGGCTCAGGCAGGGAAGGGGCTGACTACCATACTGGTTGTGGGCAATGCTGTGGGCACTGCACCTTCAAAAGTCCAACTGAACAGGCTCTTTTAGGATTAAAGATGCATTTTTCAGGCTCTTAAAATGCAACTTTGAGGATCAATTGTGAAATAACCACCGATTGGGTCCCAGAGGGATATACAAAAGGCACTTCCCTGGCATGCAGTCTAAAGGTTGAAACTGCAAATGGACTACAAAATCATTTAAATATCACTTCCTCAGTGTGAAAGAATGTCGCCAACCCTTTAAACCCTTCTTCAAAAGAGAAAAACTTTAAACTGTTCTATCTAAGCCTTTATGGTTAGAGTGTTGGACTAGGATCAGGAAGACCCAAGTTTGAATACCCATTCAACCATGAAACTTAAATAAATAAATAAATAAATAAATAAATAAATAAATAAATAAATTTGCAGGGGAGGTGTCTCCTATCACCTAGTGAATGTGTACTGGTTGCCAGGAAGATTGGACAAATGCTTTTGATTTTATAAGCAATAAAATTTTCAGTGCTTATAATGGTGGAATGTTGAAACGACTCTCCATCTTAACTATACTGGCATGACTGTCCCAGTATAATCATGTGCATCAGAGCTTCAGAGAGTAAAGAACCTCAGCATCAGTCAGGGAGCAGAATTCAAGAGGAATCAGAGCATGATCAGTAAAAAGTCTGACTAAATACTGCATTTTCCTGACTCTGACACTGCTCTGAGCTCCTCAGAGGAAAAGCAGGATATAAATGTATGAAATAAATAAATAATAGGTTTTCCCCAAGTTCTTTGATGTTAGAAATTGGGGGTCGTCTTAAATTCAGAATCTTCCTTTTGGGCAAATGCAAGTATAACCTAAAATCAGCTTCTAGAGTCATCTTCTATTTGAGTAAATATAGTAAACCTGAGGAAAGTCAGGAGCAAGAGGTGAAATTTTTAGGGTGGCTCTGAGTGGGAATAAGAGCAGGTCAAGAACAATTGGTTTTATGCACATGTGAATATATGCTCATTTAATAAATTCATTCATTCATACTGTTAACATACTGTTAACGGTCTAAGATTTAATCAGATGATACCCCACGTAATAATTGCTGGTGGCTGAAAGTATCTAGGACTGTTCAAGAAGACTCTTCCATAATATGATTGAGTATGTCATACAAATACAGTCACCAGGTCAATATGGGTATGATCAGGGTCCTTGTGTCATTGAATCCAACAACAATTGTTGAATGGAGGTGGACAATATTTAAAAGCCAAATCAAGGGTGGTTCCAAAGTGGGGTAAGCACCTCCTCAGACAAGTAGTTTGCCCCTCACCTACACCCCATTTCTGCTTCAGAAATCTAACATGTAGGACACAGCTTGCCCACCCAGAATTCATTTTGCCTCTTCTGTACCCCCTCTCAATATTTTTTTCTAGTGCCTCCACAAAACTAAATTCAAATCTCAGTTTCATAGGTTCAATGTTTGTTTCCTCAAGAAGAAGAATCCAACTTTCTTTGCTCAAGAATGAGAACCTGACAACTCATTTCTTTATTTAGATTTGCTTGAGCACTTTAAATACACGTTACAGTTCTTTCTTTGTTTGTTTGATTGATTTCTATGTTGACCTCCAACCATGTGTTCAGGGTGGTTTACAAAAGAGAGTGGGGAAAGTAATAAAATAACAGTGTAAAAATGACACAGGTATGGCATCCTGACTAACGAAGGGCTTGCATAATGAACAAAGTTGTGCTAGCACAGGGAAATCTCACAAACCTTAACCACCAAGAATGAAAGCTATGACATGGGGTGGGAGGGGAGGGGGGAAGGGATGAAAAAATATTAAAACTGGAATGTTTGTTTACTGAAACACTGCTCTTCCTATGCCAGCACAGGATGCCAAAGAAGAAGCTCCTGGGCCAGGGGCGTAACTATAATAGGGCAAGGGGAGACAGTTGTCTGGGGGCCCAGTGTCTTGGCCCCCCCAGAGGCAAGTCACATGACTGACTCCACCAGCTGCGCACCTGCCTGGGCTTTCTTCAGTTCTATTCATCCTCCGAAATTGATGTGAGTGTTAAGACCTGGAGCTACCAGAACAGCAGGTCTTTCTCTAGTACCATTACATGACTTGCATCCTCCACAATTTACAAAACCTTTTAAATAAATAATTTAGGATGATGTTCTATTGTGGCACATAGGAGATCTATATCTATATCTATATCTTTTACTATGCTTTTTGTTACCACGATTCAGCCTCATTTAAGATTTCTTTATTTCATGAGCTGAGACCTCTCAGCGGCTTTTGATACTATCAACCATAGTATCCTTCTGGAGTGTCTGAGGGGGTTGGGAGTGGGGGGCACTGCTTTGTGGTAGTTCCACTCCTACCTTTCGGGCAGGTTCCAGATGGTGTCCCTTGGAGACTGCTGTTCTTCAAAATTTGAACTTTTGTATGGTCTCTCTCAGGACTCAGTATTGTCTCCGATGTTGTTTAACACCTACATGAAACCACTGGGAGAGATTTGGTACAGGGTGCTATCAGTATGCTGATGACACCCAAATCTATTCTCCATGTCAACCTCATCAGGAGAAGGCATAACCTCCTTAAATGCCTGCCTGGAGGGATAACAAACCAAGACTGAATCCAGATAAGATGGAGGTACTTATTGTGTGGGGTCGAAACTCGGGAGATGACTTTGAACTGCCTCTTCTGGATGGGGTAACACCTCCCCAGAAGGAACAGGTGCACAATCTGGGGGTGCTTCTGGAGCCGCGCCTCTCCCTGGTGGCCCAGGTTGAGGCAGTGGCCAGAGGTGCCTTCTATCAGCTTCAGCTGATATGCCAGCTGCGTCCATTTCTTGAGATAAATGTCCTCAGAACAGTAGTGCATATGCTAGTAACCTCCAGACTGGATTACTGTAATGTGCTCTATGTGGGACTCCCTTTGTATGTAGTCCGGAAACTACAGCTGGTTCAGAATGTGGCAGCCAGGTTGGTCTCCGGGTCATCTTGGAGAGACCATATTACTCCTATATTGAAAGAGCTACACTGGCTGCCAATAAATATCCGGGCAAAATCCAAGGTGCTGGTTATAACCTATAAAGCCCTAAATGGCTTGGGCCCTGGGTATTTAAGAGAACGTCTTCTTCATCATGAACCCCACCACCTGAGATCATCAGGAGAGGTCTGTCTGCAGTTGCCACTGGCTCGTCTGGTGGCTACATGGGGGTGGGCCTTCTTAGTAGTTGCCCTGATGCTCTGGAACACGCTCCCTGCTGAAATAAGAGCCTCCCTATCTCTGACAAATTTTAAAACATCTTTAAAGACACATTTGTTCACCTAGGCATTTAATTAAATACCGCTTTAAGAGTTTTAACATTGTTTTAAAATATTGTTTTAAGGTTTTAAATTGTTGTAATGTTTTGTCTTTTTCTTGTCATTTATTTTAACCAATGTTTTAATTTTTCTGTTGTCATTTATCTGTTTTAATTTTTTTTTTTAACTTTTCTGTTTTTTGTTGTAAACCACTCAGAGATGTAAGTTTGGGGCAGTATAAAAATATGTTAAGTAACTAACTAAATAAATGAATAAAACTAACATTCCTATATGCTGCAGATATATTGTGAACTACTTTTGAAAAGTATCTCCTAGTTCTGCAGAAGTTTCTGCTGTTCTATTATAGCATTGCTGTCTTTTTTTCTCAGCTGTTCCGTGATTTGTTCTTCTCCACCCTACAATGTATTTTGAGAACAGGCTCTCCCTTAAACACGCCCCCCCCCCACAAAAGGTCAGGCCATTATTTTAACATTAATAGCATTAATATTTAATAGTTTAACTTTTTAACAGTTTTAATATTGTGTTAAAATGTAAATTGTTTTAATGTTTTGATTCTGTTTTAATTTGTACTGGTTTTATTGTAAACCACCCAGAGATGTGAGTTTTGGGTGGCATACAAATATGTTAAACAAACAAACAAACAGACGACGTTAGCCAACTGTGTGAGGCAAATCAAGTTTGAGAGGGTAGGAAAATTATCTCCTTACCATTGGAAGACTTCCATTCAACTTGAAAGGTGCGTGGGTCAGCGTGGCAGGAAGTTGTATTTTGGGATCTTGCTATGAAGATATATGAATGGCCTAAAGATAGAGGCTTCACATCAAAAACTGACCTTCCCACACTTGCATCCTGCAGGTCAGCAGAAGCTGTTTTTTTTTTTTTTTTAAGCTGGGAGGCCTGAGCAGTTACCCACACAAGTTGTTGAATGATTTCCTTCACTCAAATGCCGGAACAAAGCCCCGAGCTCGCAACCTTCTGGGCAGCCTTCCTGAAGAAGTATGGCTTGGTTGAACAGCCATCGACTTCTAACAAACAAGTTCATCTCTTTCAGATGTAGACAACAGTGAGTTCCTTGTAAGTGCTCAAAAGCGCAAGGAAAAAAAGACTCTGGGTTTCCACAATTTCTTGGGTTGGGTTTATCCAGACAACAGAGTGAGGTGGACAAATGGATTGTGTCATTTCACACTGCAGGTGAGGGTTACCACTTTTTTTTAAGAGCTCCCCCATGTAAAAAACCCCCAAGCCTCCCTGAAAAAAACCAACTAGCTCATCAAGGGGAGAGGTGCTCCGCCCTTTGTGATGCTGGCTTTCTCTTTGCAAGGTGTTTGTGTAACCTAGTGGAGTATTCAAAAGCGGCATCTCCCACCACAGTCCAAAACTGAGCTGTGCCCTCTGTCATCTCATCATTTCATTAACTAATTTTATTCAGAGTATTTATATCCCCCTCTTCAGTCAAGAGGCCTCCCAGAATGGCTGACATAAATGTTTAAACAAAAAAAATCAATCAAAGAGGACATTCAGCAAAACAGAAGGGCAGTCAAAGAACGTCAGTGTTAAAACAAGAGATATAAGGAAAAATTCAAAGACTTGAAAGATCTAGAATGCTTGGGTAAAATAAAATTAAAAATCTGCCCCCTCATTCTGCTATATGCATAGACCAGAGGTGAGGCAGCCCAAAGCAATTCTGAACTGATTAAGCTGAAGATAATATTGAATTAGTCCAAAATTACAACACAATTAATTTAAAAAACAAACAAACATATTTTAAGAATATATCCATCCCAAAGTGGCTTAACTTATATTGTTTTACAAGTTAAAACAATAAAGTACCTTAGAAAAAATTGATGATGAATCAAAGATGAAACAAAGATAAGTACCTTAGGGAATGGGGCCATAACTCAGTGGCAGTGCAAGTGATTTCCATGCAGAAGGTCCCAGGGTCAACCCTGGGCTTCTCCAGGTAGCAGAGGTGCACCTAGGTAATTTTGGAGCCTGGACCTAAAGGCCTTTGGAGCCCCACCCCCCTGCAAGTTAAGCAGCATTTTTTAACACATGGGTTACCGAGGGCACAAACCACACCACCCAGGACAGACTTTAGAGGATTTGGGGGTCCCCAGGGGGTGTGGAGGCCCTGGACTTTGGCCCCAAAGTCCAGGGGTAAGAGCGCCTCTGCCAGGTAGGGCTGGGGAAAAATCCTCCCTGCAACTTTGAGGAACTCCTGCCTGTCAGAACAGACAATATTGATCCAATGCAGTGGAAGGGAACATCTTGTGATCACACTTTCCGATAGATGGATGAATCCATAATGAGACATTTAAGTGTGGTGGTTATTTAAGTAGTGGCATAGTGAGGGGAGAGTGGGCCTGTGTTCATTATATGGGTGCCCCCCCTCTTCCAGCAGTGTCCTCTCCCCAGTAGTGGCCCACACTCATTTATTCACACAGCTCTACCCAACCTTCTTCCATTGGTCAAGCTCCAGGCCAATGGAAGGTGGATGGCAAGAGCCAGGCCAGTCACTGAAGGTGGCTGGTGGCGGTGGCAGCCGGGAGGAGCTCAGCAGCTCCCCCAGAAGCTCCGTGGCTCCCTGACACATGACACAATGGATTATTTAAACCCGTCTACTCTATTACTGCTCCACCCTTGTATTTATGATAACTAACAACTCTTTCACTATTAAAGAAAAAAATCTTGGTAAGTCATTATTTAAGGTAAGCAAATTAATGTCCATCTCCTGTGGGAAAAGCAATGGATATTAGGACAATTCAGTGAGACTGTTCAAGTGGCAAATAAGATTCAGCATTAATTCCCCAGACTCACTGAATATGGAAGGAATCCAAATCCAGGAATTCAGCCTTCTCAGTAGCCACCCCTAGGTTGTGGTATGTGCTCCCTGTGGGTATAAGGGGGTTTTCATCCCTGGAAGTGTTCAAGAGAGCTATATAGACCCACCTCTTCAGCCTGGCCTTTAATATTATTTAAGCGATTTTAATGTTTTTAAATGAGTTCTGTCTTAATATTTCAAATGGTTTTACTCTTGATTGTGAGCGACCCTGAGCTATTTGTGGATGGGTGGTATATAAATGAAATGAAATAAATAAATGAAACCAGCCGAATCTGAGAGAGGATATTTTCATGTCATACTGGAAGGAACCTTTGCTCAATGGAGCTTATGTCTGATTTAACATTATGGATGAATTTTGGCCATGAGGAAGAGCATTATTTAATGGTGGCTCACGTACTAAACAGTGCCCCACTGATGGAAGAGTAGTGCATGTGTGCCTGTTCCATTAGATTGCAAAGTCCATCAATGCTGCTTGCAAACACTAAAGCCTCTGTGGATCTTAAGGACTATGTCATCACTATAGGACACTTCTCCCATAACTACCAATGGGAGACGCATCCTAAAGTACAGACACAATCTTTAGGAACCATGGAAGCTCCCTGCATTCGCTAGCAGTGTCTACAAGCTTTGCGGACTCATAGAACCAGCACACAGCTCCACTCTTCCATTCTCTGAGCTCTCTGCCATATGTAAGCCCACATATGTATTTATTCTAAAAATTATATCCTTGCCTTTCACTTTAAAACTTTCAAGGCCACTTACATAGATAATAGAATTTTAAAACTTGAGAACACTAAAAAAAACCCCAAAACCCACACCCAACCTTTAAAGTCTAAAAGATGTTCCAGGCCAACTTGCGAGTTAAAAAAAATAGGAAGACACAAGAAAAGCTAATCCTGATAGTCTAAGCTAGTGGGGAAAAGGCCTGCTGAAACAAATGCATCTTTGACAGATGGCAGAACAGCAAGAAGGTGGGGGTAGCAGGATGTTCCAGGGAAAGGCATTCCACCACACAGAAAGCCCTGGATGGACCTCAGATAAGGGTGGCATATGCAGGTGGTCCTCCCTGGGGGTGCTTGTGGGTTGGCCATATTCATGATGGTCCTGCGAGTGTCTTGGCCCCAAGTTAATTAGTCTTTAAAGGTCATAACCTTTAAGTCTTTGAAGGTCATAACCAGTACCTTAAATTGCACCCAAAAATATATGGGTAACCAGTGCAACTTGTGAAGAACTGGTGCAATAGAGCATTTGGAGTCTCTTGCTAGTCAAGACCAGGGGCACACCTAGGTAATTTTGGTGACTGGACTTGAAGGACTTCAGAGCCCACCCCCGCCCCGCCATGAGAGTTAAAATTAAAAAGTCTTAAAAAAAAGAAAGCGGGGGGCGGGGAGTCAAGCCTGCATTTTACCATGGCACCGAAAGGCCCAGGGGGCCTCCTGCCACCATCTCACCCTGCCACTGCCCCATAGTGCCAAATGGCACCGCAGGGCAGTGGTGGGTTAGGGTGGTAGCAGGAGGCCCCGGACCCCCAAGGTCTGAGAGTAAGAGCGCCTCTGGTCAAGACAAATATGGTGACTTTCTTACGGAATTGAAGTTCTTCATAAGAACAAAAGAACAGCCCTGGTGGATCAAGCCCAAGGACTATGTAGTCCAGCATCCTGTTTCACACAGTGGCCCACCAGATGCCTGAGAAGCCCACAGACAAGAGCTGAGGGTATGCCCTCTCTCCTGCTGTTCCTCCCCTACACCTGGTATTTAGAGGCATCTTGCCTTTTAGGCTGGAGGTGGCCGATAGCCCTTAGACTAGTAACCATCGATAAACTTGCCCTCCCTCAATTTATCTAAGCCCTTCTTAAAGCCACCCAGGCTGGTGGCTGTCACCACATCTTATGGCAGAGAACTGCATAGGTTAATTATGTGTTGTGTGAAAAAGTACTTCCTTTTGTCAGTCCTAAATTTCTTGGCAGTCCGTGTCATGGGATGACCCTGGTTCTAGTGTTATGAGAGAGGGAGAAAAAAATTCTCTCTCTCCACTCCCTCCACAAAACACATAATTGTATAGACCTCGATCATGTCTTTCCTGAGTTGTCTTTTTTTCTAAACTAAAAAGCCTTCAAGGGGAATCCCGTGTCCTGTGCATGACTTTAATCCAACCTAGCTGTAAGAAGAGCATGGCCAGATCTGACAGACCAAAATGGACAAAGCTAGCTTACCAGCCAAAGCTGGGAAAGCCCCCTGGGATACAGCACATACCTGAATAGCCAAATGCAATGTCAGGTCCAAGCTGTGAACCTGCTCTTTCAAGGGAAATGCAACCCCCCTATAGGACAGGCTGATGAATCGCTGCCAACAATGCACTCAGTGCTGTATAGAAACTCCATTCTTATTCCTCTTCCAACTAATTGAGAAAAAGCAATGCCAAGCACTCAGGGTCTCATAGCATGTGACAAAACCTTGCTGGTTGACTCTGTTAGTGAAAGTAGCATCAAGAGGAGGCGTTTTGCAATGGAGAAGTAGCAGGATCTCTCCAAACTGGAGGAGTGGGAGACAAAGTGGCAAATGAGGTTCAATGTTGGCAAGTGTAAGGTGATGCACATTGGGACGAAAAGCCCCAACTTCAAGTACACGCAGATGGGATCTGAGCTGTTGGTGACTGACCAGGAGAGGGATCTTGGGGTTGTGGTGGACAGCTCGTTGAAAGTGTCGACTCAATGTGCGGCAGCTGTGAAAAAGGCCAGTTCCATACTAGGGATCATTAGGAAGGGGATTGAAAATAAAACAGCTAATATTATAATGTATAATTATAATACAAAACGATGGTGTGAAGACACTTGGAGTACTGTGTACAATTCTGGTCACCACATCTAAAAAAGGACATTGTAGAACTTTAAAAAGTGCAGAAGAGGGCAACCAAGATGATCAAGGGCCTAGAGCACCTTGCTTATGAGGCAAGGCTAAAGCACCTGGAGCTTTTTAGTTTAGAAAAAAGATGACTGTGGGGAGACATGATAGAGGTCTATAAAATCATGCATGGTGTGGAGAAAGTGGATAGAGAGAAATTCTTTTCCCTCTCACACAACACTAGAACCAGGGGTCATCCCATGAAATTGATTGCCAGGAAATCTTTGACCAACAAACGGAAGTACTTTTTCATACAATGCATAATCCACTTGTGGAATTCTCTGCCACAAGAGGTGGTGACAGCCAACAACCTGGATGGCTTTAAGAGGGGTTTGGATAACTTCATGGAAGAGAGGTCTATCAACGGCTACTAGTTGGAGGGTTGTGGGCCACCTCAAGCCTCAAAGGCAGGATGCCTCTGAGTACCAGTTGCAGAGGAGTAACAGCAGCAGAGAGGGCATGCCCTCAACTCCTGCCTGTGGCTTCCAGCAGCATCTGATGGGCCACTGTGTGAAACAGGATGCTGGACTAGATGGGCCTTTGGCCTGATCCAGCAGGCCTGTTCTTATGTTTAGGGCGTGGGGAGGGGAGGGGGCTGCTTAACCCTTTCCCCACTGCTTTTCAGCTGTAGCATTTGCCATGTGGGATTTTCATTTAAGGCTGAGAGGTAGAATGTATGCTACCAGAGAGGTAGCAAACTCAAAAGCAAATCCTCTTGACTAAGAAACATGTGCTCCATGAGGATGGAAGGCTGGGTTAAGTTTTCCTTTGGAGCAGCCTTCCTAGGAATACCCTCATCTATATCATGAAATCTGGCAATGATTTCTAGGCCGCCTTCAGACATAATGGCAAACCAGAGGCAAACGTGCCAGAGATTTAAAATTGTGGTAATCCGAATGCAGAAAACCATTGGTTTTGTTGCCGAACGACGAGCCACATCTAGCCCCCAAACCTTAATTTGCAGAGGTCTGTAGTGAGTTTCACGACCGAGCTCAGGTTTGAAGGCCACATTGTGTCATCTGAACTCCACTGCCATGTCCTAACCGGGGTTGAGGGTAGGAAGCTCCTCCCCCTCTCCTCATTAATTGACTGCCACAGCGGTCCTTCATGCCATGCATGCAGCCAGTGCCTCCCCTTTGTAGCCTCCCAGAATGCATAGCAGATTGTCTGGTAACATTACCAGCCCTGCTGACTGGGCAAAGAGGCACCTTTTACTGTGGTAATTCTCTTTATTTAGCAGGGGGAGAGTAACTGGCCCTCTCCACCCCCAGCACAGTACCTCCAGTGACTGTTGCTGGTGTCTGTCTTATGTTTCTTTTTAGACGGTGAGCCCTTTGGGGACAGGGATCCATCTTATTTATTTGTTGTTTCTCTGTGTAGACTGCCCTGAGCCATTTCTGAAAGGGCGGCATAGAATTGAATAAATAACAACAACAACATCATGTATGTGTGGGGAGGGGGAGGAAAAGAGGAAAACTGTGGGTCACTTGGACCCGTGGTTTGCTGTTCTTTGCAAAGGCAGCCATAGGAAGCTTCCATATGCTGAGTCAGACCATCTATCTAGCTCAGTATTGTCTTCACAGACTGGCAGTGGCTTCTCCAAGGTTGCAGGCAGGAATCTCTCTCAGCCCTATCTTGGAGATGCTGCCAGGGAGGGAACTTGGAACCTTCTGCTCTTCCCTGAGCGGCTTCATGCCCTGAGGGGAATATCTTGCAGTGCTCACACTTCTAGTCTCCCTTTCGTATGCAACCAGGGCGGACCCTGCTTAGCTAAGGGGACAAGTCATGCTTGCTACCATAAGACCAGCTATCCTGCCACTTTCCTGCCCTAGAATGGTTGAGCTGCTTGGACTGGGTGTCAACAGGAAATTATTTGCTTCAGCTCATGAATGAAGAGCAAGTGGGAGGAGAGACACTGAAGGCAGTCTGGAGTTAGGTAAGAAACAATTTTCTCCTTTCTGAGCTTTCATGCCAGAGTTCTATCACACAATAGCAGAGCAAGAATCATTTCCAAAGCCAACATTCCACAAATCAGCATCAACTTTGAATGCCTGCCAAACATGGAGATGGAGTGTGGTTTGTCTAGGGGTTCTTCTTTTTCTCTTGGGTGTCTCCTGCCCTCTCTGCTCCTTGGTCTGAACAGCAAAGAAACATAAGAACAGCCCTGCTGGATCAGGCCCAAGGCCTATCTAGTCCAGCATCCTGTTTCACACAGTGGCCCACCAGATGCTTCTGGGAGCCCACAAGCAAGAGATAAAGGTATGCCCTCTCTCTGCTGTTGCACCCCTGCAACTAGTATCTGGGGTAGGGCTGTGTCAAGTGGGTCCTGTTTAATTCAGGGACTGCCTTGGGACTTCAGAGGGTCTCCGATTTGATTTGGACCTGCTGCGGGAGTCCCAGTTTACTTTAAGCCAAGCCCTTAAGCCCTCTGAAGCTTTACTCAATGCTTCAAGAACTCCTCCCCTAAAAGTATTTACAGAACTGGGCAGGGACGGCACTCAGCTGCTTTCCTGTATCTTCATTCCCAGTCATGAGGAATCAGGCAGTGTCTTCCATGGTGTCCTCCATTCAACAGGAAATGCTGAAGACAAGGGACCCATTTGGAAAGGCTAACATTCTGCCAGTCAGGATAATCTACTTGGAAGGGGCCACAGGAAGCCGTGATCAGTCCCCACTTACCTCTCCCTATTAACTTACCAGTCGGTATGACTGTAGTTGTTGTGAGCGGATTTCATGCACACAGTCCAGAATGCTCCATGAATACTCATTTGGATTGAGGCTATTACTCAGAGAAAGAGATGCCCCAAACTTCCTCATATTGATATATCCCAGGAGTCCTTACAAATGCTACATTCACAGCTTTGATGGAAAACACCTCTGGTTTGCTTTATCCTTCCAACTTCCTCCTGCTTTCTCATTCCTCCAGAGCATTTAAGTAGCACTGAATTTAAGTAGCATTTAAATTTAGATCTTCTGCACCCAAATAAAACCTGCAATTCTGGGCTCCTCATTTTCAGAAGGATATTGATAAATTGGAAGGGGTTCAGAGGAGGGCAACCAAGATGATGAAGCATATGAAAACCAAATTCTGTGAGGAACAGTTGAAGGAGGTGGGTATGTTTAGCCTGGAGAAGAGAAGGCTAAGGGGAGATAGGCTTCACATGTCAGAATGGCTGTCTTATGAAAGGAGGACTAGTTTGCTGTGGCTCCTGAGGGCAGGATGAGAACCAATAGGTTGAAATGGCAGGAAGCAGATTTAGGATAGATATAGGATAGATATAAGTTGATACATCAGTAATGCAATGCGCATATTAACATTTCAGTTGAGCAAAAAAAATTTGAAAGTTCGTACAAATTAACAAAACCATTTCAGCGTCCATGCTATCATCAGTTTACAATCGAGCACAGAAAAAGACCTCTTCTGTTCCCCAGCTGTTAAATTCTTTAACCAGATAGCACTCTATTCCAGGGTTTCTTAACCTTGGGCCCCCAGATGTTGTTGGACTACAACTACCATCATTCTCAGCCACAAAGGCCATGTCTGGGGATAATGGGAGTTGTAGTTCAACAACATCTGGGGACCCAAGGTTAAGAAACCCTGCTCTATTCCATGACTGGCAGAGAGACAATGAGGGGAGAGGGTAGATATCCGAGGATAGATGTTTAGGAGAAATATTCAAAAACCTAACTGTAAGAGCAAACAGTGGAACAGCCTGCCTCATGAAGCAGTGGGCTCTTCTTTGCTGGAGGTTTCCAAACAGAGGGATGGCTGCCATCTGTCGGAGATGCTGTAGCAATTTCCTTCCAAGGTCCCTTCTGACATTCTATGATTCTATACATTTTAAGTTCATACTTGATATCATTTGGAAAAGGGGCTGATGTTTTCAGCAGCTCAGCCATAAAGCCTGTCCCCCCCACATCCTTATTTCTTCCAGGTAAAGTGGCATAGTCTTATCTAAAAAAATACTTGGTTAATGCTTTGTTGAAAGGGGGCATATAAATATTCCAAATAAAGAAGTAAAACAAATCACATTTAAATATTGGCCAAATACAGTACCTGTTCATTTTCAAATGTAAGTGAAATTTGCTGAGGGGAGATTAACACTATATTTGTTTCTCAGCAACCTCCCTAGGCTTGGCTTGAAGATCTGTGGTGTGACAGCCAAATCAACCGAGGCAGCTGAACTTGTGCAACAAGTCCATCTTCCAAAGGGGCATGAACAACTTTCTGCTATGCATTTCACCACCACTGCCAAGAATCTTACAAGTTGCATCACTGCTGTCATCACTCAGGTCTATTTAACGGTGTTCGCTTTCATTCATTCTCTGACAGAGTTGCTCTTCTACAATCATTGGACCATCCTAAAATTTTTTTGTTAAAAAAAAAAATCTAGTAAATTGATCTATGTGACCTCTCCGTAGCTCGAAGATTTTGCTGATCTCCTCTGATCTCATAATATAAAATGGGAAATGAGTTGGCCATTCTATTAACATATAGAAATATATATATTTCTTATTTATATATGATTATATATAGGAACATAGGAAGCTGCCTTATACTTAGTCAGACCATTGGTTCATCTAGCTAAGTATTGTCTACACCAGGCCTGCTCAACTTCGGCCCTCCTGCAGACGTTGGCCTACAACTCCCATAATCCCTGGCTATTGGCCACTATGGCTGGGGATTATGGGAGTTGTAGTCCAAAAACAGCTGGAGGGCCAAAGTTGAACTGGCCTTGTCTACACTGACTGGCAGTGGCTTTCCAAGGTTAAAGGCATGAGTCTCTCCCAGTCATACCTGGAGACGCCAGGAAGTGAGCCTGGGACCTTCTGCATGCAAGGAGATACTCTTCCACTGTGCTATGGCGACATCCCTTAAGAGGAATATCTTACAGTGTTCACACGTAGTTTCCCACCCAAATGCAAACCAAGGTGGACCCTGCTTAGTAAATGGGGACAATTCATGCTTGCTATCACAAGATCAGCTCTCCTCCTTGTATCTGTGTGGGTGTCTCTTTGTATGTGTATGTGCATTGGCCACCCTGTTGGATGACCTTTATTGTAACCTTAATATGGGAAGTGCACCTCTCTTGGTTCTTCTTGATCTCTCAGCAACTTTCAGTACTATCGACCATGCTATCCTTCTGGAATGCCTAAGTGGGCTGGGCCTTGGGGGCACTGTTCTTCAGTGCTTCCAATCCTATCTCACTGGGCGATTCCAGTTGGTGTCAATTGGTTCCACAGGGCTCGGTCCTTGCTGCCATTCTCTTTAACATCTACATGAAGTCGCTGGGTCTGATCATCTATCGGTTTGGGGTATGTTTTCATCAATATGCTGATGATACTCAGCTTTACATCTCAAACCCTGGCCAATCAGGTGATGCTGTGCTGGCTCAGTGCCAAGAGGCTGTCAGGACCTGGATGGGCCAAAACAAGCTCAGGCTCAATCCCTCCAAGACCGAGTTGCTCTTGTTCAGTTCGTGATCTGGCCAATTGCTGTGTGTGAGTTTATCTCTTGATGGGGTTGTGCTTCCCTTGAGAGAGGAAGTTCATGATGTGGAGGTCCTTCTGGACTTGCGGCTCCTGCTTGAACAGCAGGTGGAGGCCATGGCCAAGGGTGCCTTTGGCCAGCTTTGACTGGTTCGCCAGTTAAGGCCTTTTCTCAACCGGCAGGCCCTGGCAACTGTCACCCATGCCTTTGCTATCTCTCGCTTGAATTAGTGTAAAGTGCTCTACCTAGGGTTGCCTTTGAAAATGATTCAGAAGCTTCAACTAGTCCAGAATGCAGCGGCCTGCCTCCTCATGGGTGACCATAGATTTGATAGTGTCACACCTCTTTTATGGTCACTGCACTGGTTGCCTATTCGCTTCCAGGTCCAATTTAAAGTGCTGGCTCTTACCTACAAAATCCTTATGGGCTTAGAACCTGTATATCTCTAGGATCACCTCTCTCGGCTGGTTGTATCCCGTCCTGTGAGGTCTCCTTAGTGTCCTGGGCCCTGGTGTAGTGTGTGGTGCCTGGGCCCATAGGAGGGCCTTCTCTGTGACCACCCCTCTTCTTTGAAACACCCTACCCACCCAGATTCATTCAGCCCCTTCCTTAGTGGCTTTTAAGGCCCTTCTTAAGACCCACCTATTTCACCAGGCTTTTGCCCTTTAATTTTTATTTTTTTAAAAATATTTCTATTGTTGTTACTGCTCGCTGCCTATAGTCTTTGGAGGAGGTATACAAGAAATTCGAAAGAAAGAAAGAAAGAAAGAAAGAAAGAAAGAAAGAAAGAAAGAAAGAAAGAAAGAAAGAAAATCTATCTAGGTATGGGCAAAATTCCATGAGTCAACTGTGCCCCCTACTCTGGAGTTTTGAAGCTAGACATCTATGGAATTGTTAATATTGGCCTAGTCAAGCAGCAGAATGCAATGATAGAAAGATGAAGCAATAGTCTGGATGTAGAAGCCAGCCATTGAAATTCATTCTAATGCTGCACAGTGAAAACAGGCTTCATATGTGCAAAGATGTTGCTCAGGCTAGTTCCACTCAGCTGGGAGCTTGTGTTTCAGATCTCTGTTGTACTGGTGCAACAGATTGTGCTTGTGCAGCCTGTGGCGCTCCTCCTGCTCTGAAATCTCTCCCTCAGTCCATTTATATCATAGGGAGTGATGCAAAGCTATCCTCTATCCTTGCTGGATAGGCCACAAGAACATAAGAAAAGTCCTGCTAGGTCAGGCCAAGACCCACCCAGTATCCTGGGTCCAGTATCCTGCCTCATGCAGAGGCCAACCAAGTGCACTTGGGAAGTCCACAAGGAGAGGAAAGAGGGAAAACTCCCCCACTTCCCGGTGCTTCCTAACACCTGGTGTTCAGGGATATGCCACCTCTGATCCTGATGGAAATATATAGCTACCAAGGCTAGTAGCTCTTGATAGCCCTATCCTCCATAAATTTGTCTAATCCCCTTTTCATACCAGCTAGACTGGTGGCCATCACCACATCCGGTGGCAGTGAATTCCATAGTTGACCTCCATGTTGTGTAAAGAAGTACTTCCTTGTGTCTGTCCTAAATCCCCCAGCAATTAGCTTCAATGGATGACCCTGGGTACTAATATTATGGGTTACAGAGAAATTAATTAGATTCAGAGAAATTTAATTGGATACAGAGAAAAACATCTCTTTATAAGAGGTGTATCTAGGGAAAATAGCACCTAGGGCAAGCACTGAAATTGCACCCCCTGTCCAAACATCTGACACCCATCTTTCAGATAACTTTACCATAGTATCAGCTCAAAAATACAAGTCAAACTCATTAATCTTTTAATATTTCAAGAACTATTTAGCAGTGGACGTAGCCAGACCAAAAAATGCTGGAAAAGTACAAATTTTAGTATGCTGGTTCTCATAAAATACCCAAATACTATGTGGAGGTGTACTTGGAAACCTAAACAGAAGTGCCTGTCTAATTCTCTGCTATGCATTGTAGCACCACTATTACATAAGTTTTAAAACTCAATGGAGAATTTGACTTTTCCCAGATACTCAGAAAATAATTAAAGGATATGCAGAGTAAACTGTGTCACTGCTTGGAATATATTCTAGCATTTCAGAAAGACAGTTAAAATGAGAGCAAGAGAGCAAGAAACTCCCAGTGGGCCTTAATACTAAAGCTTTCACACTGATTCAAAGACAAACTCACTATTAATAGCCATATTATTAAGACATCACATTTAACTCACTTATCACAAGAAGCAAAGTAAGAGCAAATGAATACAATCCTAGCTCATAAGCTTCAGCTCAGTATTCACAAGCCCTGATTCTCTGTACATAGTGCCAAACTGAATATGTGTGCAGTGACTTATATTAAATTTTTTAAAAGTTTTTTTAACCTGTAGCTTCCTAAAGTCCATGGGGGGGAGGTCTGCAAAGGTTCCCCCTCCACCCGCTGGCCTCTAGGGCCTCACAGGGACCATATGAGCATGTGCAGTGGCCATTTTGTTTTCAGTGGCCATTTTTAATAAAAATTTTAATTTTAAAAAATGGCGCCCCCCTTCAAGTGGCGCCCGGGGCACGTGCCCTGCCTGCCCCACCCTATATACGCCCCTGCTCTTTATCCACTTTATGCTGTGCATAATTTTTATACCCCTCTATCATGTCCCCTCTTAACTTCCATCTTTCTAACTAAAAAAAAGCCCAAAAGTTGTTGTCTATCCTCATAGGGAAGTTGAGTTGCTCCATCCCCCTGATCACGTTGGGTGCCCTTCTTTGCACCGTTCCCAACTTTACTCTGCCCTTCTTCAGGTGTAGCCTCCAGAACTGTATACAGTACTCCAAGTGCAATTAAACCATAGAAGAGCCCCTGGTGGCGCAGTGGTAAAACTGCCGCCCTGTAACCAGAAGGTTACAAGTTCGATGCTGACCAGGGGCTCAAGGTTGACTCAGCCTTCCATCCTTCCAAGGTCGGTAAAATGAGTACCCAGAATGTTGGGGGCAATATGCTAAATCATTGTAAACCGCTTAGAGAGCTCCGGCTATAGAGCGGTATATAAATGTAAGTGCTATTGCTATTGCTAGATGGACATAAGAGCACTACTATACTGGCGGTTTTATCTTCAGTCTCTTTTTAGAGTGAACCCTAGTGTGGAATTAGCCTTCTTGACAGCTGCGACACACTGGGTTGACATTTTCAGTGAGCTGTCCACCACGACCCCAGGTTCCTTTTCCTGGTTGGTCACTGACAGCTCATGCAGCTTTGAAGATCTGCTCAACTGCATGGCCTTCATCTTTGTTCATTGATTGAACTAGGGCAACATTTGTCTGGATGTTGGCTACTGTGCTCAAAGCAGCCTTTCTAGAAGGTGAGTCACATAACACTAGAACCAGGGGTCATCCCATGAAATTGATTGCCAGGAAATCTAGGACCAACAAACGGAAGTACTTTTTCATACAACGCATAATCCACTTGTGGAATTCCCTGCCACAAGATGTGGTGACAGCCAACAACCTGGATGGCTTTAAGAGGGGTTTGGATAACTTCATGGAGGAGAGGTCTATCAACGGCTACTAGTCAGAGGGTTATAGGCCACCTCCAGCCTCAAAGTCAGGATGCCTCTGAGTACTACCGTATTTTTCAGACCATAAGATGCACTTTCCCCAAAAAAAAGTGGGGGGGAAATGAGCGTGCGTCTCATGGTCCGAATGCGTCTTATGGTCTTTCAGTGGTGGTGATCGCCCACCGATACAGCATGCCTTCTCCAAGGTCTTGTTTGCCCTTCTGTCCTCCAAGCGAACACCGTAAGGACCTCCACGCGCTAGGGGTTGATCTCCGCGCCTCGCCTCTTTGCCGCCGCCGTTGGCAGGGCTGTCCATTTCAATGCCTGATTGTTCGTTCTCTACTTTCTCACGAATGTGTTGTCAAGACATATTCCCGCTAAGCGAGGTGAAGAACCGCGAGAGATGAGCTCTTGCGAGGGGAAGGGTGTGTCCTGGGAGCGACGGCCGGCAGAATAGGCGCCTGAAAAGGCAGACCGCCCAGCCGTAAGACCCTTGAGGTCCTCCCCTGGCACCACCGAGGCCGAGCTGCCGCTGCTGCGTGTGTCACCTTCGCCTGCCGCTTGGTCCGTGTCAGCCCTGAGAGCTGAGCAGAAAGGAGGGTTCGGGCCCTTCCCGGCGACTGAGATGTCGACAAAGAATTTCTGTGTCAGCGATGGGGACTGGATCTGAATTTTCCACTGAATGACTTAGAGCTGAGTTATATGACTATGTCCTGTTCTGAATTTACTGAGCCAAACGTTCATTGCATATGATTGAGGGTACCAACATGCCCCAGATGCGACTTATGGTGCAGTTGCTTTGTGATGACCCAGTTTTGCATAGTTCTTCCCAATACTGTATGACAGGTCTCAAATCTTGGTTTTCTATTTCTATTATTATTATTATTATTAATTCGATTTCTATACTGCCCTTCCAAATATGGCTCAGGGCGGGGTTACACAGATCTGGATCTGTCCAGACAAGAAGTGAGTGGAGGAGGAAGGCAGGCGGCCGGCCGGGCGGCCGCGGTGGCAGTAGCTTGGGCCAATTCGGCCCCTAATCCGGGCAGTCGGCTGCGGCCACGGCGGCAGTAGCTTGGGCCAATTCGGCCCCTAATACTGGGTGCGTCTTATGGTCAGGTGCGTCCTATGGTCCAAAAAATACAGTAGTTGCAGGATAGTAACAGTGGGAGAGAGGACATGCCCTCAACTCCTGCCTGTGGCTTCCAATGGCATCTGGTGGGCCACTGTGTGAAACAGGATGCTGGACTAGATGGGCCTTGGGCCTGATCCAGCAGGGCTGTTCTTATGAGGTGCCACAGTTGACTGCTAGGACTTTCTGCATGCAGTGCATAGGCTCCACCACTGAGATATCCCCATTTACCAAGTACGACAGGTGAGAGATCTCACAGCCACTAAGGGATTCTTTCAAAAAAAAACAACAAAAAACCTGCAAAAACCACAGCATTGCATTGCTCATTGTTTTCACAAACTGTGTAGCTGATAACCCTCTCCGGATTTTCCACAATGCCTAGCACTCCTCAACAAAGATCTCAGATAGCTACCACTCCAGGGCTATTTCGTGATGTGACATACCTTGCAGAATAAAAATGCCAGCATTTGGTCACGGTGCCTTTTTAAAATTTATACATATTTGACCCTCAGCACAATCGTTCTTTCCACAAAATCCTGACCAAGAGATGCACAGCCTTTCAAATTACTGACTGCCCTACCACGAGGCCCCGCTTTGCTCTCACAACCAGGTGCTCTCAATAGCGTCTCATTATAGGGATATTTTAAGAGAGAGCAATCCACCCCAAAGTCTTTTTACTCCTCAACTGGTTTCGAGCTCAATTTCTAGCAGGCACGGATTTAAGGGCTCTTTCATGTGTGTACCAGGCTGGAGCCAATGCAGTTTGGGTTGAAGTGACCCAGGTGATCGACAGATGGGGAGCCATTCAGACTTCTTTGGGAGCGTCATCACACTAATTACAATGGCCGTGACTTTGTCAAGTCCATTCTGGGTCAATTCAGATCAGACTGAGATCACCTGAGGCCATTGTGTACATCAAAATTAATGCACCGATGTAGCCTTCCTCTTCCTTCCTTCCTTTGATCTGTTTTTCTTCTAAAACTTCAGAGAAATGGCAAAGCGCAGATTTTTCCATTCCTGACATTTTACCAGGCCATTCACATGAGCTCTCAATGCAGATTCACACACTTTGGCACTTGAGCCACATTTAATTCACAGAGGGTTAAAAAGTGGCAAGTGAAAGTAGATTTTCATTGCCAAGACCTTTCATGGAGACAACCATTTTGACTCACAGTATGGAGAGCCCAAAGGGCCAAACCACCATCTTCAGGGAGGAAAATGGAATTGATCTCCATCCAGTTGACAGACTGGATGGCTGCTGATTGGGCAACTGCTGCATGTTTTAAATTTTATTTGTTTAGATGTTTTGGTAACACTCTGGAGTGTTGCACTCTGGAGTGTTACTAGTCCCTGGTAGGGATGTGTGAACAGGTTCGATGTCAATCAGGTTCAACATTGAACCTGTTCAGCTTGATGGTCTGGTGTTGAACCAAACCCACTTGGTTCAATCTGGCACTGGACCAGAGCACTGCCACCCCGGCCATTTGGGGGGTGTGTGTTTTGCAATCTTTAATTTTTTTTTAATTTTTTGTACTTAACCCCTCCGGGGGGCTTCTCCAAGGCTGCAGGGGTGTGGGGTGTCCTCCGGAGGTTCCCCCTCCCCCCGCTGGTCTCAATTATGTTTCAAATTGCCCTGTTTGGGCAGTCTTTGGCCTGTTCTGGGCCTCGCCCCCATCACAGTGGCCATTTTGGAGGCTGCAGGGCATGCCCACTGGGCCTCTGCATGGCTGGGTCATGACGCAAGCCATGCAGAGGCCCATTGGGCATGTGCGGTGGCCTCCAAAGTGGCCACCGTGATGGGGGTGAGGCCTGGAACAGGCTGAAGACCATCCGAACAGGGCAATTTGGAAAATAATGGAGGCCAACAGGGGGAGGGGGAACCTCTGGAGACACCCCCCCTACAGCCTCTGAGAAGCCCCCCAGAGGGGGTAAGTACAAAAATAAAATATTGCTTTAGAAATTGTTTGTGAACCTCGCCAAACTGGACCTAACTGGAGTGGTTTGAGGGGGTACTGGACCTAACAGGCCCCGTCCAGTTTTGGGTCAACATAGGAAGCTGCCATATACTGAGTCAGACCATTGGTCTATCTAGCTCAGTATTGTCTTCACAGACTGGCAGCGGCTTCTCCAAGGTTGCAGGCAGGAATCTCTCTCAGCCTTATCTTGGAGAAGCCAGGGAGGGAACTTGAAACCTTCTGCTCTTCCCAGAGTGGCTTCATCCCCTGAGGGGAATATCTTGCAGTGCTCACACATCAAGTCTCCCATTCATATGCAGCCAGGGCAGACCCTGCTTAGCTATGGGGACAAGTCATGCTTGCTGCCACAAGACCAGCTCTCCTCTCTAGTTCAGACCCGATCCAAACCAGACCGCTTTGTGCACAACCCTAGTCCCAGGGTGGCACAGTGCAGACTGTCACAGGCGCACTCACACCTCAGGATCTGACCTCCCTTGGCAGCACCCCTAGAATCTGAGCCCACACAGAGCCCACCTCTCCCATACTGTCATCACGCCTCCCAACACCTACACACCGGAGAAAACAACAAGCTTGGCAGGAACAGGTGAAGCAGAAGAGTGCCAGACTCCCGAGGGCCGCCCCTTTAAAGCTTCCCTTCTCCAGGTAGGGAGGCATAGTCCAGGAAAGGTAATCTGGGTTCAGAAGTACCTAAGGACTCAGTCTGCTTCCAAGGAGTGTCGAGTCAGCTTTCTCCCTTTGACTTTTCCAAGGTTCTGCAGACTTTTCTTGCTTCGCCTCGCTTTGCCTCGCCTCACCTCGTGGGAAGCCAGGACCCAGGAGGACCTGACAAAATGTTGATAACAATAAAAACAAAACAAGTGAAGAACATTAAAGCTGCAGAACAATATAAACATATAAAATCCCTAGACATAAGAGTAGGCAGCCTTATGGGCCAGGGCCAGGGGCATCTCTGGCCCATCAGGCTGGTGTGGGCCCTGGGACACGAAGTGAAGATGGATCCCTGCAGCCCGTCTTCTCCTCCTCTCCCACCCTTATGTCTGCTGCAAAGGAATGGTAAGGACATGGTAAAAGGCGGGCAGGTATTATGGTTTAATCTTTTGTTTTTAATGAACATAGGATTTAAAAGGGGACTCTAAGCTGGAAGATTTTTTTCCAGCTCTGTGTCAGCTTCAGGGGGAACGAGAGGTAGAAGGAGTGTCAGGCAGCATCCCTTCCTCCTCCTCTCCTTGTGACTGGCTGGCTGATGCTCAGTGATATTTCCTGCACCGTTGAGCCTGTTAGTCAGACTGAGGGAGGAGTGGGCTGAACCTGAGCATTAACCAGTCAGTCACAAGGAGAGGAGTAGGGAGGGATGCTGCCTGACACTCTTCCTCCCTTCTAGGGAGGATCTATCTTTCTTGAAGCCAAGACAAGTCCTCTGATCAGAAGCCAGGTGGGCATGTAGTGTGAACTGTTGCCCAGCCAGAAGGGGGGGATTTGTGCAGGGGGTTTTAAACTGGGCCCTCAAAAGTTGTTGGACTTCAACTCCCATAATATTTCAGCCCTTGTGGCTGGGGATGATGGGAGTTGTAGTCCAACAACATCTGGGGACCCTTGTTTGACGACCTCTGGGTTAGTGAATTGTGCCTCTGCATTCTCTTACACTTAATACTTATTAGTAATATTCCTTGTGGTTATGAAGTGGGGATAAAAAGTGGGAGATTTAGATATGCTGTCGTAATGTATGATCCTCATCAGTTTATCTCAAGGAGGCAAAACAGCCAGTGGGGAACAGCTGCTGAAGTCAAATAATAACATGGGTTGGAGCACCAGTCTATTGATTGATCAAATATTGTCACTTGAAGGCTCAATTGACTGCCTAATATTTGACTGTGGAAAGATATTGTCAATTACTCCATAAAGCCAAGAATGCCATTGTGTGGGTGGCTGCTTATCGTTACAACTGCCTTTAAGAATTGACTGTTGTTTTCTTAATCGCTGCTTTTACTCTGCTTCATTTCTGTGATGATTTCATTTTGTTTAAAAAGAAAAATATATAGCTGTAGTCTGACCCTGGGTATTCCAGGATAAAGGTCAAAGAGAAGAGCTGCTCAGTAAATGGTTTACATCTATAGAAGCCTCTCCTAACATTATTCAAAGTCAATACATTTTTTAAAAAGTTAATTTCATTTCACAAAAACAGTTATTACCAAGTTCTTTCTGTAGTTAGAAAGAAACTCGATAATGCCAATACCATAGGAAGAACTGATAACTCCAATACCATAGGAAGACAAGAAGCTGCCTTCTACTGAGTCAGACAATTGGTCCATCTAGGTCAATATTGTCTACCCAGACTAGCAGTGCTCAGACAGGACCCTACCTGGAGCTGCTGGGGATTGAATCTGGCGACTCAGACTGGGCTTTCTCTGTGGCTGCCCCAGGGCTTTGGAATATGCTCCCTGCTGAAAGAAGAGCATCTCCTTCTCTGTTTGTTTTCAGGAAGACCCTCAAGACTCTCCTGTTCTTGCAAGCTTTTAATTAGAATTGTAATAATTTTAATTTGTTTTAATGACTGTTTTATATTATTAATTTGTGCTTCATGTATTTTAATCTGTGATTAAATCTTTTTTAATATCTTAAATTTTGTACACTGCCTAGAGATGTACATATCAAGAGGTATAAAAATATGATAGATAGATAGATAGATAGATAGATAGATAGATAGATAAATGATGATGATGATGATGGTGATAGCTCAGTACTTAAGGGTGCTGCTATTTTTGTTTTTCCGTGGTGGTTTTAGTCTGATATTAGTTGCTTTAGTTGTGTGTTTTTAATTATTGCATGTTTTTATGCTTTGTACATTGCCTTGGGTGCTTTGAAAAGTGAAATGCTTATAACCCTTTAAGATAAATACATTTCCATTCTCCTCTGTTTCCCTCTCAACTCTACCACCAACCCCTTTTTGAACATATGAAATTGCATTACATTGGTCCCATTCGCACATAACAGAAAACCGGAGTTGAAGGGGCCAGAGATTGCCAAAACTGAACATCTGAATGCATGCAACTCCAGTCCCGTACGGAAAGCAACCTGAGGTTTTGCTTGCCAAACTTCAGTTTGAAGCCTTGGGTTGTAGTGAGTTTTGCCGCTCGTACTTGAGGTGTACAGCCGCCTGCAATACATCCAAATGTGGAACTGCAGGCTGGGCTGGCTGAAACCAGAGGAAGCTCCTCCCTCTCTCTGGCCATGATTGGCTGTCCGGGCTGTCCTTCATGCAATATGGAAGCCGTCCAGCCAGTCCCCACTCCTATCCTGTCTCCCTAACTGCAGAGAGTCTCCTGTCTGAATGTGGATGTGAGAACGGGGTGGGTGGGGAGCAGAACCGCGGGTCCATTGGACCCGCACTCTGCGTTACATGTGAATACAGCCACTGAGTCAAACCATTGGTAGAGCCAGCCCAGGAGCTCTCCAAGGATCATTCTGAACCACAAAGCAATTGGACACTCCTGTGATTTTTAAATGATTTTTTGGGAAGATGTTTCCAATTTTGCATTTCTCCCATAGGGAATAATGGGGATTTGAGGCAGCTACATTCACCCCCCTTGGGGGTACCTGGGCACCCCAAAGTGGGTTTGGGGCACAGAAGGTTGGGCCACAACTCCCCACAAGGAACCCCAAACCAGTGGTGTGTGTGTGTGTGTGTGTGTGTGTACACTTCTTCATAGGGATTCATTGAGAGAACTCATACAGTAACCAATAATCCAATTTGGGTCTGGACTTGCTGATTCTCTTAATGAATCCCTAATATGAAGAACATTTCAGATAGATAGATAGATAGATAGATAGATAGATAGATAGATAGATAGGAGAATCTACTCTGATAGACTGTTAAGAGACCAGAAACTATTAAGAAGGGGGGGAAAAACCAGACTACAACAGCCACAAACAAACAAGACCTAGAAGACGACACAAGGAAATAAAACCTACCCAGCATGCAAACTTCAAAGAAAGAGGAGCAAGGCGAATACACGCCACATTGAAGGAGAACTTAAAGTAACACACCTTGGTTTTCTGCTCCTCTCTTCATGCATGCATTTTGCCTGTGGGGGAAAGCGCCTCAGAGTGGCAGGTCCACCACACCTTTGCTAGAGGCCACACAGGCCCATACAGGTGTGGTGGCACCAGACCACATAGTCATCATCGACGTGTATGCGTGTTTGGAGTGTGTGTGTGTGTGTGTGCAAGACTGAAGTGTGTAAATTCAAAGGAGAGGAAAGTCTGGCTCAGAGGTGGGTCCAGTTGAGGTCACACACAGCGTGGTGTGGCAGTAGACTGCTCATTCATCATTGCCGGTGCATGCATGTTTGATGTATGCATGCATGCTAGACTGAAGAGAGGAAAAAGAGGGGGCATAAATAAATTTAAAGGATAGGAAAATCCAGCTCAGAGGCGGTTCCAGTGGAGGCCACACATGAGGTAGTGTGACAGCAGACCACTTACTCATCATTGCAGGTGCATGTGTGTTTGGTGTTTGTGTGTGCGTGCGCACGTGTCAGAACTAAACTGGAGAGGGAAAAGAAAGGGGGGCCTAAATAAAGACATTTCACAAATAAATATATACAGATATATACAAATCCTTCTATACAACTATTTACTCACCTATACACAAACCAAAGCTTCCAAAACACTATCTACACATAAGAAAGGAACCTCTAGTGACACCCATGCAACAGAAACCAGAAACCTACACACACACGCACACACAGGCTAGGGATGTACAAACAGGTTCGACATCAAACGTGTTCGACATCAAACTGGTTCAGTTCGACTGTTCAGGGTTGAACCAAATCATCCTCTGTTCGGTCCGACCCTGGACCGAATCCACCTGACTGTTCAGGGGGTTTGCAAATTTTTAAAAATAATAATGATAATTTTTTACTTACCCCTTCGGGGAAGTTGTTGGAGGCAGTGTTGGGAGGTCAGCGCAGGTTCCCCCTCCCACTGCCAGCCTCTCTTTATGCCGCCACCGGCCATTTGGCCGGCTCTTCGGCCTGTTCAGGCCTTCCCCCTACAGAACTATGGCCATTTTGGAGGCCGCTGCACCTGCACAATTGGCCTCTGTGTGGCCTGGGCAAACAGAGGCCAATTGCATAGGTGTGGCACCCTCCAAAATGGCCACCACACCAGAGGGGAGAGGCCTGAACAGGCCCAAAGAGCTGGCCAAACAGCTGGTGGTGGCATAAAGGGAGGCTGGCGGGGGGAGGCCCTGCTAACTTGGCAAAGAGGCACCTTTTAATGTGGTGATTCTCTTTATTTAGCAGGGGGAGAGTAACTGGCCCTATCCACCCCCAGCACAGTACCTCCAGTGACTGTTGCTGATGTCTGTCTTATGTTTCTTTTTAGATTGTGAGCCCTTTGAGGACAGGGAGCCATCTTATTTATTTATTATTTCTCTTTGTAAACTGCCCTGAGCCATTTTTGGAAGGCCGGTATAGAAATCAAATGAATGAATGAATGAATGAATGAGGGGGAACCTCCGTGGACCCCCACCCCACCCCTCTGCCTCCAACAACTCTCCTGAAGGGGGTAAATTTTTAAAAATACAAATTTTTATTTTTTAAAAAATGTTCGTGAACCCCCTAATGGACCAAACCGGACTGAGGGGATTCGAGTGGGTGCTGGACTGAACTGCCCCAGTCTGGTCCAGATCCTGTCCGGACTCAGACTAAACCAGACCAGCCAGTTCCGTGCACACCCCTAACACACACATACACACAGCACTTCTACACAAGCACATATTTACACCTTTACAGTTTGAAATTTTTACAAAACTACATTTTTACTGTCCCTGCCACTGCCTCCCCCCCAAGTCACCTATGTACACATTCAAAAATTTACATACTAACAAATCTACATATTAACAAATCAACACATTTACAAATATACATAGTGCCACATTGGCACAACTGACTAGTGTATGTGTGTACCTCGAGTGCTGTGGTCAGGTGGAACTAGGGGCTTGTTCAGTATCGGGTTACGCCAGTGGGGGTGTTTGTCCAGTTATTATGTCAGAGCACTAGTGGGCACGCTGCAACATTGCATGCCTGAAGAAGGAAGGGAGGAGGGTAGTGATGAGCAGATGAGGTTAATTCACCATGATGTGGATTAACCATGGGCCAATCATTCGCCCAGCTCGGGGTAGCCCAGCAGAAGGAGGTTGACCTTGATGAAGACCAACTGCTTGACCATGCCAGAGTTCAATGGGACTGAGTGTTACCACGTCGCCAGCACATGAGAACACCCACTCGCTCTGGACACTGGTTGGTGAGCAGGAGAGGAGGCATGCAGCAACCACCACCAGGTCAGGCCAGACTTGGTAGTGGGCTGCCCAGGACTGCACACGGTCCATCTCGGGGTCTTCTTCCACAGGCTCCTCCAAGTCCTGGGCAACACATTGCACAGCACTGGTGGGTCTGGTAGGCAGAGTCTCCTGCAAATTGGGCAAGGCGCCAAGGCAGACCCAGTGAAACCACTGGGCTGATTTAGCGGGAGGAACTGCCTGTTGCATAGGCGCTGCTTCCTGGGATGCTGTGCCACTGGACTGGGAGTTGAAGGGCCACCTGCACTGCTGCTGCTGGGTGTTGGTCGTGCATGCTCGGGGGCGCACCATCACCACCCTCTGCTGGTCCTCATAACCTTCTCCTCACTAACTCTATTGATCAGGAGGTCCCTCCACCTGAGCAAGTCATCCGTGCAAACAACATCGCCCTTGATTGTCAGGTCACAGAGATAAGCCAGGATGTACTTCTCCCTGTCACCCAACTCATCGACCAGCCTGTCGACAATCCCGGTCCTCAGTCTTCCAGCCAAAGCATGCCCCTCTGGCATGGTCAGTGAGGTCCAGAGTTCATCCATCAGCTTCTCCAGGAGGAGAGCCGCGGGCAGAGCCTGACTCAGAGGAGTGGTGTCACCACACAAGCTCTTTGTGGCATACAGGAAGGGCTCAAGTGTCAACATCATCTCGGACATGACCTTCCACTCCATGTTGGATAGGTCGCACATGCCCAAGGATTCATTACTCGACAGATTGTCGAAGGTCACCTCCTGCTCCAGCAGGTGCTGGAACAAGATGCAGGTGGAGTTCCACCAGGTTTCTACATCAATAGGGATGAGATGTTGAGGAAGGCCATGGTCATGCTGCCGTTCATGAAGCAGGTGCCTGGACTTCTCACTCGGGTGGAAATGAGCTGCAAACTTGCAGGCCTTGTCCATAAGCGCAGCCGTGGTAGCAACATCACCTAACATGGGACGGCCCTGTTCCCTGGATGCCTTCACCTCCTTGAGGCCAAGGTCGTCCCTGACAGCCAGGTGGAGCGCATGTGCCATGCAGCAGATGTTCACACACTCCAACACTGACTCTACCGCTGCTGTGATATTGGAGCCATTGTCTGTCACAATGAAGTCCTGGGTGAGGTGTGGCAACCCACCTATCCACTCCTCAATTTGGCAGCCGAGTACGGCTGCCACCTCCTCCTTGATGTGCTTGACATCCAATGTCTCCACCTGCAAGACAGCCCACCTGTGCCAAAATGTGGTGTGGGACCCGCTGGAGCCAGAAGCAGCACTGGAGGTCCCCTCTCTCTCCGGGCCCTACCAGTGAGCAGTGGAGGCCAGGAAAACAGTGTGCATTCCATTCCCATTGTTCCAGGGATCAATGGTGAAATGCATGCTGGTGCCAGCTGGTGTTCCATCAGGGGCATAACTACCATTAGGCAAGGGGAGGCAGTCGTCTTGGGGCCCCACTGCCTCGAGGGCCCCCCCAGAGGCACATCACATGACTCCCCACCTGCCCGTGTCGCACCTCCTATGAATTATGTTGAGTCTCTTGGAGATCGGCAGGAGCAGAGAGTAAAAAAACTAGATTCAATGTGAACTAGATATTCACTGTATTCATAATGGGGATGTGAGTGTGAGTGCACTATATATATTGTGTGTGTGTATATCAGCGAGGGGCCCATTTTTAAATCTTGTCTCTGGGCCCCCTCCAACCTTGCTACACCCCTGTGTTCCATGGAGCATGGCTGACATGTGTGCCCTGCATCTCACGTACAGGGAGGGGACCACGTTCTGGCTGAAAGTGATCCTTGAGGGGATGGTGTAGTAGGGTGCTAGCATCTGGAGTATCCGGTGGAAGCCAGTGTTCTCCATCAACTGAAAAGGTTGGTTGTGAGTGGCCATTATCTCCCCTATGAGGTGGGTGAGGAGACGTGGGTCCACATTAAGGGTGTGCACGGAACCGTATGGCCCAGTTCGGTTCGAGGCCAGACCGGGCCAGTATAGTCCGGCACCCATCGAACCCACCCCCAGGTCCGGTCTGGTCTGGTGGTGGTCCATGAATTTTTTTAAAATTAAAAATTAATGTTACATACCTGTAGCCTTTTAGGGAGGCTTGCTGTAGGCCATGGGGGGTCCACAAGGGTTCCCCCTCCCCCCACAGGCCTCCCTCATCACCGCTGCAGCTGGGTAAATGTAGTATTTTTGGCCCTTTCGGGCCTCCGTAAAGGTGAGCAGCGGCCATTTTGGCTGCTGCTGCACATGCACAGATGCCCTCTGTGAGGCCTGGCATGGCCGACGGCCTCGCAGAGGGCATTTGCGCATGTGCAGTGGTGGCCAAAATGGCTGCGCTTGCCTTTACGGAGGCCCAGAATGGCCAAAAATACTACATTTACTTGGCCGCGGTGGTGATGGAGGGAGGCCTTGCACCCCGCCCCCCAGCCTACAGCAAGCCTCCTGAAGGGGCTACAGGTATTTAACATTAATTCAATTTTTTTAAAAAAAATCTGTGGACCAAATTCGCGGACCTGACCAGAGGTTCGGCAGGGTGGCCAGAACCTAAGGGGTATACTCGTGAGTCAAATGGGCCGTAACCCAAAATTTGGCTTTAAAAAAAGCCAAATCTGGCAATAGAGTTCGGTTCCAGTCCGGACGGAACCGGGGTGGGGTTCGGTTCGATCCTGAACCCTCAAACCTCTGGACTGAACCGCCGGACCGGTTGTGCACATCCCTAGTCCATATGACTGGGATGCTTCTTGCCGGATGACTGTGTTCACCCTGCTTACCAGAAGCCTTTGCACGGCCCTTGTCAGCGCTAGTTGCAGGCACACTAGGTGCAGTAGTGCTGCCAGTGGAGTCAAAGAGATCCAGGTGATGCTGTTGCATGTGTGGCCACATGGAAGACGTCCCCAGATGCTTAGCATCCTTGCCCTGATTGACCTGTGCCCTGCAGGGGACACAGCAAGCAGTGGTTGGGGCATCTTGAATGATCTGAAAATGCCACCAAACACTGGGTAGCCTCCGATGTTCTGGGTAGCCTCCGATGTCCTGGATGTCGTCTTGGACCTTTTGGGTGACAACCATCCTAGGGGGGCTGCTGGTGGTCACCCACCACCATCACCCACCCCCTTCCACCCTGTGCAAAAGAAGGGCCCAGATTCATTGGAGAAGAGTTGCCTCCACCTCTGCAGCAGTCCCTTTCTCCTCGGAGCCAGACTGGGAGGACCCAGAACTGAACTACACCACAACCTGGGCATCATCAGAGGGCCCTCCACGGAGTGGTGAGAGGAGCGTTGGAGGGGCCGCAAGAGGGAGGGAAAATCTGGCTGCATTGCCAGCTGTCAAGCCCCTGCCCTCCACCCCCACCACGGAAGCACCTTCTCTGGCAGGAGAGCCCCCTGCACTGCCAGGCTCTTCACAGGGTGCGAGCCCAGGCAGTGCACCACCTGGTCAACCAGCCAATGGTCCACTACCTGGCTCGGGGGCAGCAGGCTGCTCCAGATAGGAGAGCTTTCACATCACCGCCTCACCTGGGTGAAATAACTCAGCTATGGGGATCTGTGGGACCCCATGCCACTGTCTTCTCTGTCCTCCACCCCAGCCTCCCACACCAGCTTGGGTACACCTCTCACCTCTGCCTGCCACCCTGCTGCAATCTCTGTTCACCACACAGCGCTCAGACATTCCCAAGCCCAGGGGGATTTTTAATTTTTTTAGAAGAAATTTAAAAAATTGAGTGGGGGGGATCTAAAAAATCCTATCCAAAAAACCCTAGTTTTAAAAAACCTACCCACCACAACAATACCATACCATACCATACCATACCATACCATACCATACCATACCATACCATGAGGATCAACTAAGGAAGGGAACCTGTGAAAACAAGAAACAACCTGTAAAAAAAAAAAAAATAGACACAGAAAAAATACCTTCCTCAATCCAAACCAGAAAGAAGGCCCTATTTAACAAAATCTAAGGACAAATGGGGAACCAAAAAGAAAGCATTTATCCCTTGTTGTCCTGAAGAGAATCTTCTGCCCCACACACTGGTCAGGAAAAAAAAACCCTTACCTGATCATGGGCAGGCGGGCACAACCAGGGCGAGGGGAGAGGGCAGAATGAGCAGCCTTCCTGCTGCTCACCCACCCAAAAAACAAATTAAAATAACCACTGAATAAAATAAAATATACTAGCTGAACCGGCGCACAGCATCTGTGCCGCTAGTCTCTTCTTGCCGCTTCCCCCAACCTTCCGCCCCAAATCTATTACCAGTCATTTTGGCCCGCTGGCCGCCTCCTTTGCCAGGGCCTGCTGCCTCCTCCACAGCTCTCCCCACTCCCAGGCCCCCTGCCTGGCACAACAGCCCCAGTTGCTCGCCAGCCTCCGCCCAGCCATTTTCAGGAGCCTGCCGCCACTGCCGCTCACCCAGCCAGGCTCCTCTCGGCGGCACAGCTCAACTGCCTGCCACCTCTTCTCCTCTGGCCGCCCCTCACTAGCCGCCCCCAGCTGCCAGAGCGGCACCCCCTCAGCCTCCTCCTCCAGGCGAGCTCCTCCAACCCCCAACCAATGTTTCCAATACCTCAGTCTCGAGCTCTCGCAGCGTGTTGCGATAGTTCCGCCACCAAATCCTGGGCACGCATGGTCCCAAGAGAATTAAATATATAGATAGCTGGTGCAGAAAAAGGGCTGTGGGGAATAGGTGAGGGGGGAAGGAGGGAAGAGGGCAGAAGGGAGGTGCTGCTGAAGTACTAAGCATGGCAAGAAACGGGCTAGAAAAGAAAAACACCTGCTCCAGAGGAAACAAGAACCCGCCCCCAAAAAGCACCCCCAAATAAAATAAAGTAAAAATAAAGTAAAGTAAAATAAAGTAAATAAAGTAAAGTAACCTCAACTCAGCCCAGAATTAAAAGCAGCAGCCACCATTCAGCACAGAAGCAAAAAGAAAAAAGAAAAAGAAAAAGAGTGGGGGGACAGTGGGGGTTAGGGAAATGGACCAGAGAGGCCTCTTAGGCCAAAGGGTCTCCCGCCGTGGCCCAGAGCAGGAGAGGGGAGAGAGAAAGAGAGACAGTCTCAATCACTCACTCACTCACTGGCGGGGGGGGGGACAGCAGCAGCAGCAGCAGCAGCAGCAAACACACACACTCACACCAGGGGGGGGAAAGGTTTAAAGCAAAGGGCAGTGGGGGAGAGCAGGCAGAGGGGGACTGGAGGGAACACAGCACAAGTCCAGAGGCAGACTCTCACCAGCAGAAGCAGCAGCCGGCACACAGCACGCCAAGGACTGCAGCAATAGTGATTTTGCAAGGCCAGAGGCTTGCCTTTAAATGAAACTCCCTCCTTTCGGAGGCCCCACCTTTGCCCTTCTTCCTGCCCAATAAGGTGCCTGTTCTCAAAGAGTGGCACCACTGCAGAGCCTACCAGGGAGCCAAAAGCATGAGCTCGGCAAATGAAATCAAGCAACACAAGTGACACAAAATGGAGGATAGCACCTAAAATGGAGGGTTGAGCCTTTGAACCGGTTCCAACCAGTTCAAACAGAACCAGGCTTGATTGGTTTGAACTTGGCCCGGCATTGCCAGGTTTGATTCAAATTTGAACCTTAGAACCAAACTGTTTACAGCCATCTGCATTTCATTTTGAGCTCTAAACAAACTGAAAAAACCATTGTGGGCACATCCCTATACTAGTGCTAGTGTGTGTATGCAGAATTTCAGTGACCTCCCCTTTCCACAGAAGCATTCTGTGCCACCCGAAAATGCCTTTTTTGGGAAAGGGAGATCCTTAAAAATTGTCTCCACTGCTGAGCCAGCAATGGTGCTGAATTAATTGAATTTTTCAGGAGCACCAGTGCTTTGTTAAGATGTCACTTTAAAAAAGAAAAAATGCAGGTGTACATATATCCACTCCTATTGGAGGAACCATTTCCTGCAACAAGTGAATAGTAGAGCTCTGCCTGCAGGGCAGTTCTGTGTATGTTGTCCCCATGCCTATACCATATTTATCTGAATAGAAGACAACCCTGAATTTAAGATGAACCTCTTTAAAAAAAAAAAAAAAGGTTGTCTTAAACTAATAAGTATTTACCCAAAAGGAACAGCATTCTGAATGTAAGATGACCCCCAATTTCTAACATCACAGAATTTGGAAAAAAACACCTGGTCTTGGATTTAGGTAAATACAGTAATTATCAGGACAGTTGCTCTCCACAACACAACACTCCACCTACCATGAGCCTACCCAACACCCCATCCACTCTTATTCCCATTTTAGAGAAGGGGCACGAAGACTGAGAAATGGCAGCATGGGAGAAACCCAGCTCTCCAGTCCAAATGCACCAACCAGCAGTTCTTCCTACTGACCAAGGTGTCTACGATGGACAGAAAGATAGACACCCAGCTCCTTTTGGGATGCTCACAGTACTCCAGCAGCTAGGTGCTGCATTTAAAGCACTTGAGGTCAAATTCCAACCAGTCTGTATGCAGACAGCCAAAGAATGAGTTAAATTGTCTCTCTTCACCAGCCCACCCAAAATAATAGGTTTCAGCTGCATTAAAACACTAGGCATGCTATAAGTGACACTGCAAGAAGAAATAATGGGCAACTTTGCGAATGCTGGCACAACCCTTCAGCTTAGTGTGTGGCATCTGCCTATTACTACTTGTGTGTATTAATTATACCATGGAAGAGAAAAGTGCAATGATTAATAATTTACAAAAAATCATGGGGAGGAAACATCATCCAATAAGCAGAAGTCCTTGCCTCATGAGTTTTCAAGATACTTGCTGAAAGCAAGGGTGCTCTGGTTCAGTGAGAGAACAACCTAACAAAACTTCCCAACTAACAGCACTGGTGCAGCCGAGATGTAGCAATTTTTGAAGCCCTCCCCTTCCTCTGAATTGTTCCACCCACAGTAAGGATGCACCAGTGCAGCAAAGAAGCAGCAATTTTTGATGTCCTTCTCTTCCCCAGGATGCCCTGTGTTCCACCTGAAAATATGTCCCCAAGAGCTGTGCCACCCTCAGGGACATATTTTGGGGTAGCACATAGGGCTTCCTGGAAAAGGGGTTGGGAAACAAATGCTGCTTCCTCACTGTACCAGTGCATTTAGTTGGGAAATTCTTTTAGACTGCTGTCTCACTGCACTGGTCCAACCTTGCTTTGTATGTCAGCCATTTTTTGTTAGTATTCTGTGTCATTGTGACTAGCACAAGGGAATGGTTCGAACTCAACCCATTGGAGAGCCCGGCTGCAAACCATAAAGCATATGCAAAAGGATACCAACCATGTGAGCCTGATGTAGCAAAAATTTAAAAAGAGCCCTGTGGCACCCAAAAAGCAAATACATTGATTGTGACAACAGCTTACTACATCTGATGGTTGAAATAGACTAGGAACTTAGGGCCAAAGTTGATGTGATGTGGACATTCCATGGCTGAAATTCCTGCTGTGGAGTTCCTTTTTGTCTGGAATCCTCCCACACAAAAAAGCCGTTTGTATGGGGCTAATTTGGATCAGGACCATGACTTGGGGGAAGAAGGATTCTTGCCCTTTCCCCCCACAACAGATCCCCAGTACCAATCACCCCTCCATACCTTCTATTATGAGTAGCTACCAGGAGAAAATGTACAGACATAAGCTTTTGGTGAGGACATGGGACAGGGCCTTCTTTGTGGCTGCACCCAAGAAATGGAACACCTTCCTGTAGGTGGCAGTCTTAACCCCCACTGATGGCCTTTCACTGCCAAGTACTTCTTGTTGTTGTTCCAGTAGGTGTTTGAGATTCAGGAGGCTGCAGGACTTTAGTGGCTTTTTGTCATTGTTGTGTCTGTAGATACAGCTTGTTTTATTCTCTGCTTTTATCATTCTGCTTTATTGTATGAATGATGGGTTTTAATTTTTTTGTTTTTAAAATGATTTTGATGGACCCCAAAACTTTTTGTTAACTGCTATATGAATTTTTTAAAAAATAAAAAGGCAGCGTATAAATATTTTAAATAAGAAATGATAATAGATAAACATTGCACCCATACGTTTTCTCCTCATGGCACATAGCAGCTTCATGGTGGTGATCAAAAATCTGGAAATTAGGGCAGGGGCAAAGGATTAAAACCCTCTTTCTCCCTTGCCCACTGCCTTTGGCTGCTTAAGGTGAGCCTTGCTTCTGGGCTGGAGCATGCTGATACCACCCCTCTCCAGCAGTCCCTCTAATTTATTTCATCTCTGTGCAGAATGAGGTTTGTTCTGGGCGGCAGTATCAAGGCACTGTCTGCGCACATGCATTCAGAGTGGGACCTTCCTAATTCAACCTGAGTGGGATCTAAAATTAACTGTGCGGACATCAGAAAACTTGTGAGCGTGCGCACATGCACATGCCTTAGAGGGAAAAGTGCCCCTCTCCTCTCTTTCCTCCCCTCTCCACTCCCCCTCTCCTCCTCCTCCCCCTCTCCTTTCCTCCCTTCTCTGCCTTAGAGGAAACAGTGCCCCTCTCCTCTCTTTCCCTCACCCTCCCAGTGCACGCTTTACTCACCTCACCTTCTGGTGCTGCTCCTCATCTCTCCCTCTCCTTGCTGGCATCACCCTCCAGTTGAGAACTGACTAACAACAACAACAACAACAACAATAATAATAATTTCTTGATTTTCTGTGACTGTATAATTTCGACATTGAGTTTGTTCTTCCATTAACTCTACAGTCTCCAGCCCTGGTTGCTCAGCTGAAGATCTGAGTCCTGTAACCCATTTTTCAACAAGTACCCAGGGACACCATCTTGACACCTTGGACATCTATAAAATTACAACACATCAACTACAGAAGGCCACACTATTTGGGACAGCAGGAATACTATGATGCTATCTTTAATTTTTCTTTAGTTATCCTAGACCCTTGGGAAGGGCCTGATAATTAAAGTACCAAATCCAGTCAATAACGTCTGGTAGACTGTGTGTAAATAGCATAATAATAACTACTACTACTATTGTAGTAGTAATCACAGAAACTACTACTACTAATAATAATAACAACTAATTACTGTTTTATGATGTTTTAATTGTTAATTGTTTTACACTGTTTTATAATTTTTGTTTTAATTGTTAACTGATTTTAAAGGTTTTGTTTTAATTGTAAACTGCCCTGAGCCATTTTGGAAGGGCGGTATAAAAATCCAATCAATCAATCAATCAATCAATACTACTACTACTACCCTAACTGCCCTGAGCCATTTTGGAAGGGTGGTATACAAATCAAATAAATAAAATAAAAATAAAAATAAAAAAACTGTTGTGAGTCATGATTTCCCATCATATAAGGACTGTACAACTAAAAAAGGTGAGGTGTAATTACTATTTTGTTTTCTGTTTTCCATCTATTAAGTTTCAAACTTAATAGAAGGGAAGATTTGCTAGGTGTAGAGATCCAGGAGAAGAAAAAGAATTGAGTGAAGGGCAAAAGAAGAAGAAAAAGACATTCAAACTAGATTTCCCCATTCCATGATACAGCTTCCTTTTTAAATGCAAGGGGAATATATCTTCTATGTCTGTATCTGTATATATTATTAGCACATGATCCTTAAAAAAAAAAAATCAGCTATCTTGAAACAAAGTGTTTTCTCTCCCATCTGATGTAAGGATGCACTGCTCTTATCACTATAACACTCTAGTCATCTGTGTGGTTTTTTTTAAAATACATTCCAGATTTTTGACATGGAGGCTCTGTGAGTATAACCTTCTTCAGGATCCTTGTGGGCTTTTTATATTTAATACTTCTTTTATCTGAAGCCTGTGGAGGTTCTAAAATATTAGAAGACAGACACACTTTCTGAGAACTACCTTTCTAGTGGCCTGAAGGTAGATCCTTGATGTTAGGCAACAAAGTTATTCTCTATAAGCCTCTTGATGTTGTATAAATGGGGAGAAGAGAGGGAGAGAGGATGGTGCTGGCATCATCTGAACTTTGGGCAAACCATTGGCTCAAAAGCACCATCAAAGAACCAAACATCCTTGTCAGAAAAGAAGAAGAAAATCCTGAATGCATACCCAAAATGAAATTGGCACAAATTAACTCAATTGTGTTTGGAGACCCACACAAAACAAAACCCGCCATGGTCCAGGAAGGAGAGGGAGAGGAGGCACACACTGAAGATGTCGCTTCACAGTGGCCATCTTTTAACAGCATCCTTTCTTGAACATTTCCAATGAAAAGAGAAGGGGGAAGGAGGGGAAAGAGCGAGCCAGCCAGAGAAAGCCCTCTTCCCATTGTTATGCCCCTATTCAGCCTCCATTCGGAGTCATTCACGATGCATTAATTACTGCTTTCTTCGATTCTCCAGGAAGCTCCCAAACAGGGCTCTGTTTTCAAAGAGGCACGCTTCCCCTCCCTCGGCTTTTTATATGTAGAACCTGATGCATTTCCCCCCACCCGTGCTCCAATTCCTCTCATTTTTGCATACTGTAACTGTTCATAAAGGGGATGTGGCGGGGGTGGGGAGAGAAAAACACAAAACCCTGATTTCATGCTCCTTGGAGAGAGGTTTGCATGCCTTTCATTCTCCCCTCCAGCTGTGACTGGCAGAAGAAGGTTCTTTAGCAGGTGTCCTGTCTGCTACCCCAATGGGAATTGCGAACTTTCCTTCACTTTCTTTTATGTCTGCCACATTTCACAAGGATTTTTCCCCCTCTTCACCTCCAATGCCAGCACATTACGCTGGATTCTTCCCTCCCTCCCCCCTCCTCTCCTACCCAGCCTATCTCCCCGCTTTCCTTAAACAAAATATCTGGATTTGTTCTATTATGTCATTTCATTCAGTGCTGCTGGCAAATTATAGGAGAAGGGAGGAGGAAGACGCAGACTTTGGCACATTCAAAAATCACTTCAAATAGATTCGGGTGTATCTCAGCCAATTCCTTTATGTGCAACAGCAGTTGAGGTTCGATCGCGATTGTCCTGTCCTCACAATATAGCCAGGGTGAGCAAATGTGCATCAAGCGAGTGCAGGATAGGCACCAGGGTGACCCGGGGTGGGTGCTGTGGTGCCTGAGGCCAGATGCCACATGAAACTGCCTTGCTCCACATCCTTGGTAGAGGAAGCCAACCCCCTTTCAAAACTGACCTTTGCAAGCTTTGAAAGTGCAGGGGGCAGGGGGAGGGAAGGCTGCCAGCACCCTCCTCTCCTCTCACCCTTTTGCAAGCTTTGCAGGGATGATAAAGAGAGCTGCAAAGTCCATTCTCAGCAGTAGGGGGCATCTTTCTGCTCTGCTGGCACTCCAATAACCTGCCACCTGAGGCAACCATTTCACCTTGCCTCATTAACTGAGCTGTCTTGAGACTGTTGTAGTTTACTAATTTTGAACTAAGTGTTGCAATCCTTTTTGATTTGGTCATGTATTCTGATGTGTTCGTTCATTCGTTTGTTCATCCATTTGCCACATTTCTATACTGTCCTGCATACAAATCTCTGGGTGGTTTACAATTTAAAATACAGCAATAATTGAAGCATTGACACAATTAAAACAATTTAAAATATAGATTAAAAACTCTCAAACTTAAAACTTTAAAACTATAAATTAAAAGCCTGATTAAAGAGGTATGTTTTCCGATTTTACTTTTCAACAGAGAAGAGGAGGCTTGAATTTTGTTAGGGATCATGTTCCAAAGTCCTGTGGCAAGCCCTGAAAAGGCCCACTGTTTAGTTGCCACCAACCAAGCTGATGGCAGCTGAACCTTTATTATGTATTAATATTATCATCTATTTAAGTATGTTGTTTTGTCATTTTATTTGCTGTAAAGTGCTTTGAGCACTTTCGTATATGGAAAAGTGGTATACAAATAAAATTGGCTATAGCCCTATTTGGACATTTTTCAGACTGGGTACAGGGTATTCAGGTACAAAATGAATAGAAATGAATTAGCTAACACAGCCCTCATGCAGGTTCTTTGCTGAACCACACCCCTGACTCTCCCTAGATCTAGCATATCTGCAGAGGCAAACTAACATAACGCAGAAGCACGGGTCCACTGGGAACCGCGGGTCCAACCAACCCCCACTCTCCCATTCACATTTGGATGAAATGGAGAGCAATCTAATTACAGTCACAGTGAAGTGTACTGTCTGCCGAGGCATCCTTCTTTAATGAAGGACAGCCCCTGCAGCCAATGGCAGCTGGAGCAAGGGAGGTGCTTCCTCCCTCAACTCTGGTTGCATGTGGGGGAAACTGCGGTGCCCACACTTAGATGTAACACTGGCATTTAGCAACCGGAGTTAAAGGTGGCAAAACTCCACTCTGAACAGAAGGATCAGATTGGGGTTTGGGGAGGGAAACCATGGGTCTATTTTCCACTTAACTCCAGTTGCCCACATTTGAATTTATGGTTACCAAAACCAGAGGTGAAGGGACCTCCAGCTGCATGTTATCTGCAAATGTGGCTGAAAAATGTGGAGAGTCACTCTCCATGGTTTGCAACACTGGCCACCCAGCATCTAAATCATGGGGAGAAATTCACCCTGGTATAGTGTTTGCTTCTGCAGACAAATGTACCTAACTGAGTAATGAGGCACTTTTCCCAAGTGGTGTTTCTCTTATATTTAACAGAAGAGCAACTGGCCCTATCCAACCCTAGCACAGCCTTCCTCCGGTGGCTGTTGCTGGTGTCAAACTTAAGTTTTTGTTTTTAAGATTGTGAGCCCTTTGGGGATAGGGAATCATTTTATTTGTGTTTATTTTTCTGTGTTTTATTTTATTTAACATATTTGTATACCACCCACTACCCAAGTGTCTAGGCAGTTTACTGCAATAAAAACCAATGAAGTTTAATAATTAAAACATATAAGAAGTTCAAATTAAAATACCCAGAAAAAATACCAGATAGCTAAAAAGCTTGGCTGAAGAGATGTGTCTTTAGTTGGGCAGTGGTATATAAATATACAGAGGAGGAGGAGGAGGAAGAGGAAAGCCAGAGACATAGCATCAGCACTTGGAGGAAACATGCTCCCATGCCCTATGATGTTGTACCCAGTTTGAATAGCAGTGGAACAAAGCTTATGATTATGTCCCGTTTTCACCCAATGATGGTGCTGAATCCATCTCTACAAGTCCACAATGGAACAAGGGCAACCCTGCTGGGAGTAAGGTAGTGCTCAGCCAAGGCTGGCCCATGAATCCTACCATGACAGATGCTGTCTTGGATTGCTTCCACTAACTCTGGGCATTTGGCAGGCCCCAAGGAAAGAGTGATGTGTTGTGTGCAGATCTTGCAGTGCGTCTGCTTTTGTGGTGGGAGAAGATCTTCGATTTTGAGTCTTGGATTCAGGCTCACTGATCCCAACTGTACAAAGAATTAGCCATGTGCTGAACATAACTCATCTGGATATCTTTCTTTATTTCAGATGAGAGCAGGTTCAAGCAGAATGATAAAACTTTGCAGCCTTCAAGAAAACCATAATTTGGAATGTATAAAAGCATATAGCCAAATCTTTGAACTTAACAAATCTTGGGAAATTATTATAAAGATTTTTTAAAAATTTTATTAAATTTCTATACCATCTGATATAGAAATCTCTAGGGGTATATTTAATTAATAATTATATGGGTATAATTATATTATACCTAGATAATTTTCATCAGCAAATTCAGACAATTCAGATTCAGATCCAACCAGTCCAACTTTAACAATGCTGGATTCT
Organism: Hemicordylus capensis; assembly: GCF_027244095.1. Taxonomy (NCBI): domain Eukaryota; kingdom Metazoa; phylum Chordata; class Lepidosauria; order Squamata; family Cordylidae; genus Hemicordylus; species Hemicordylus capensis. Next base: position 345,423,342 of record NC_069659.1, on the reverse strand, counting down.
ATGGGGTCTGGCAATGTCAGATATTGAATCAGATTTGGAATTTGAATCTGAATTCTGACGTAAATTCAGATTTTCCCCCATAGCGGTCAATGAGGTTGGTCTAAGAGAGGAGAGCTGGTCTTGTGGTAGCAAGCATGACTTGTCCCCATAGCTAAGCAGGGTCTGCCCTGGTTGCATATGAATGGGAGACTTGATGTATGAACACTGCAAGATATTCCCCTCAGGGGATGAAGCCGCTCTGGGAAGAGCAGAAGGTTTCAAAGTTCCCTCCCTGGCTTCTCCAAGATAGGGCTGAGAGAGATTCCTGCCTGCAACCTTAGAGAAGTCACTGCCAGTCTGGGAAGACAATACTGAGCTAGATAGACCAATGGTCTGACTCAGTATATGGCAGTTTCCTATGTTCCTATGTTACTGGGCAAGCACAAAATGAATCCAGGCAACTACAAAATAAAGGAAAGTGAACGCGGTGTTGGTTGAACACCAACTCAGGAATTCAGGCACAACAGGAACAGACTTGGGGCCACCCCAAGACCCTAAAGAATAACCAGACAGGACAAGAAGAAAGGAAACTATCAAGGAAACAACCAACAAACAAGCACAAAAGCAAAAACCAATAGGCCAAAAACTCGCTTTACCACCAACTGCAATCCTTTACACAAAATTGCCCATAAGGAGAAGAAGCTAACAAAGGACACAGATCTGTTGCACAAGGATAATAAAGGGATCTGTGTCCCTCCCCCACAGCACAGTGATTTTTGGAGAAGCATGAAGCCATTTAATGAAATGCTCCTTGGTAGGTCACCCCCCCTGCCACTCAAGAGTCCTCTCTCTCCAAAACCACCCCCATCAGACCCCTCTCTCTTTATATTTTAAAAAAAACACAAGCAGAAAGCATTGAATTTTAAAACTTTTGCATTGTTCTCAAGCTTCCTCCCTTTAAAAAAAGAGCACGGTTTTAGTGACTTTTTTGAACCCTGGGTGACAATCTCACCAAAACGCATTGTGGGCGCCATTTTTCTAATTCCAATATTCTGACATATTTCTGAAATTAACTTCAATATTTCAGTATTTCATAATTAATTCCAACTTTATCAATCTGATTTTTTAAAAAATTGGATTAGGATTTTAATTTTTTTTTTACAGATTTTGTGCAATTTCAGGTAAAATTTGAATTTCTGGATCTTAACTTGCACAGGACAAGCAAAAAAATTTGGAGGAGTAAAGATTAAAATATATAACATGTCTAAATTGAAAGGAAGAAATAAAAAACAATGTGAATCTTTCATAGTGGGATTTTAAAAAAAGGTTAAACTCATGTCGAGCAATGTGCAAATCTTAATCGATGTTCATGTCACAAGGGTTCTTGAATGCATGTCAGGAATAATCAATCTCTTCCTTAAACCAATTGCAGGATCATTGCAAGAGATCACATATTTCCAAGATTTTTTCTTCTTCTGTTCAAGGCGAAAAAGAAAAAAGGAACATGATCTAGTCACACTTTAATTCCACCCTACATCCCACCCTAACCGTAACCGTAATCCTAACCCTTTGCTCTGTGCAAAAATAACTGCAATCTATATATTTAATTCTCTAAGGTGTACCCATGGCTAATCCCATGCGTGGCAGCTCTCACGAGAGTTCGCAAGCTGCTGCCAGATAGCCACAGGTACGCCTCTGCTGGCTGCAGGCAGCAAGGGAGAGTGCTGCTGCCGGATTGGTGGGCGGCGAGGGAAAGCAGCTGGCGGTGAGGGAAAGCGACATCAGGCTGGACAGGGAGAGAAAGCACCGGCCAGTCCTGCGCATGGAGAAGAAAAGCACCGGGTGCTGGCCTGGCCAGCGGGTGGGGTGGGGAGGGAAGGGGAAGCAGACTGGGAGGGGGAGAACAGTCTGGGGCTGAAGGGAAGGAAGAGAGACAGGGAGGACTAGGGGCGCAGTTGCTCTGTACCAGGTCAGCTAGTTTTACCAAAAAAAATTGGGGGGGGGGCGGGGGGGTGGATAAAGAAGTGGTGATAATGCACTGAAAGATGTAAATGCAATAATGTGATCACAACCCACTTCTAGGGAAGGCAGACATTGCAAAAAACCACAAAGAGCATCCGTCCCCTGAGATGGGACCAAAGGCCCAAACTTGTTACCCTGGCCCATGGGCTTCTTTTCTAACCCCTCAAATGTCAATCCCTCAAATGGCCTTTGGAAAAACTCTTTTTCTCTTAGCTTCAGATCCAGGGGAGGCCCAAGGTAATGTGGTGCCTGTGGCAAGGGACCAAATGCTGCCTTGCCCCAGTGGTGGTAGGCTGGCCCACTTTCAAAACTGGCTTTCGCAAGCTTTGGAAGTGGTGTGAGGAGGAAAGGTGGCCAGCAGCCTCATCTTTTCTCCTCGAGCTTCTTGTAAGCTTTGCAAGGAGTGTGAGGAGAGGTGCTCTTTCCACAGCTTGCAATGTTCTGATTGGTCCTGAACAGCTCTTCGTGGCATCAGGGGTGGCATCAAGTGGGTCTTTTGATGCCCTACTGGCACTCCAATACTGCAGTGATTAGAGTGTTGGACTAGGACCGGGGAGACCTGAGTTCAAATCCCTATTCAACCATAATGCTCCATTTTATTTTATTTTTTGTTATATCTGGTAGCTTCTTTAGCTTTTTATAATTTTCAGTTTTTAGCTTTTAAAATAACCTTTAATTTGAACCTAATAATGCTTGTGGTTTTTAATCTGCCAACTTTTTTAAAAAATCTAGTTAATTTTATTACTTTTATTGTATCTTGTGTCTACCTTATTGTTGTGAGCCGCCCCGAGCAGTAGTGCACTGGAGGGGCGGGGTATAAATATTTTAAATAAATAATAAATAAATAATTCTTGCTGGGTGACTCTGGGCCGATCACTTCCCTCTTAGCCTAACCTACTTCACAGGGTTGCTGTGCGGAGAAACATAAATATGTACACCACTCTGGGCTCCTTGGAGGAAGGGTGGGATAGAAATATACCAACCAACAAACAAATAAATATGGCACTGATAGTATTGACCTATCCTTGCCAGCTGTTGTAAGGTCTACTGTGATAATATGTATATGTACTAAACTAAGAATTATTTTCTATGTACATTTATATATGATTCTACTCTGAGCCTTTTTAATGCATGGTACTGATGTGTGCTATGTACTGATTAGTGCTATGAACTAATTTGTTTTTTGTTTCCCCTTCTTGAGAGGGTTAAATGTAATGGTCTGGTAAATGAGTAGATTTTTTAAAACCGAGGGAAAGCCTAAGAAAAGGCACTTGAGATACGTGTGCCTCTGTTGTGTGCTTCGCTTTCCCAAAAATATAAGCCCTACTGATTTTGTTCACCTAATCTCGCAGAAAGAAAGACGAAAGTGCTTGAAAGAGAATTGATCTGAAGGCTGATTCTCCTTGTCGTTTCCATATTTCAAATGATACATGTATTTTAAATAATTGTTACTTTAATATATATAAAAAATGATTCGAAGTTCAAAACCATGGACTTACATTCATCTTTGTGGGCCCGAAGTGTAAAGCTTGTGTATTCAAAGGGAAAGAATAAAGATGAACTGATGCCCCAGCTTTTATTCTTGCCAGTTCTGAATATTTAAGCCACAGCACTGGTGATACTTTATTCACTTGCTAAGCTGAAAGGACATCAGAAAGCCGACTGATGTCAAAATGATTTAAGGCACTGCTTCAAGCCAAGGTTGTACATAAGTGTTTGCAGCATTAAACCACTGGCAAGCATGCAGGAATGAAAGCTGGGATGGTCCAGTGGAAAAAGAGCAAGGGAAGAGCTCCATTTGATCCTGTTCCCAAGTTCTGTTGCACGCTAGAAATGGAAAGCAAGGCGGGGCAATGCAAATGAAGGGGTGGGGCAATGCAAATAGCAGCTCAGAGGTTTCCACTGAGTTCAATAGGACAATGTATATATGATATGGCAGAAAACTGAGAGAAGCAAAGCCAGACTCACTCAGCACACTAAGGTTCCCAGGAGTAGGTTAAATATTGTTTTAACTGATTTTTAAAAATAGATATTGTTTTAACTGATTTTAATGTTTCAATGTGATTTTTATGGAGTTTTATTGTATTTTAATATTTGTAAACTGCTTTGGGATACGTTTATGACAGGCGGCAAAGCAATTGAACTATAAAATAGATAAATCCTGCTTTACATCCACCCACCCTGCAATGGTATTCCTCAAGAAACCCTATTGCTTTCACCCACATATCCTGAGAGCCAATGTAGTGTAGAGGGCAGAGTTGTTTGACTGGGGCTAGTGATTTGGATTCAAATGCCCATACAGCCATGAAGTCAATGGGTGCCATAGGGGTGCTTAGCTTCTTACAGCCTAACCTGCTTTGCAAGGCTGTTGTGAAGGTAAAATGGGTAGAGTTTGCATGCTGCTCTGAGTTCCCTGGAAGAAGAGTCAGATACATATAACTGGACTACAGATAGCCAAACAGGGGCGTAACTATAATAGGGCAAGGGGAGACAGTTGTCTGGGGGCCCACTGCCTTGGAGGCCCCCTCAGAGGCAAGTCACATGACTGACTCCCCCAGCCGTGCACCTGCCCGGGCTTCCTTCAGTTGTATTCATCCTCCGAAATTGATGTAACTGTTAAGACCTGGAGCTACCAGAACAGCATGTCTTTCTCTAATACTATTAAATGATTTGCATCATCCACAATTTATGAAGCCTTTGAAAAATAATTTAGGATGATGTTCTATTGTGGCACACAGAATCTATATCTATATCTATATCTATATCTATATCTATATCTATATCTATATCTATATCTATATCTATATTTTACTATGCTTTTTGTTACCACTATTCAGTCTCATTTAAGATTTCTTTACTTCATGAGCTGAGCTTGAGTGAGGGGGGGGGCATTTTAAAATCTTGTCTCTGGGCCCACTCCAACCTTGCTACGCCCCTGTAAGCCAAAGATCATTGTGGCTGGGGATCTGGGAGCTGTAGTCCAAGAACATTTGGGGACCCAAGTTTGAACACACACACACACACACACACATGATTTAACAAGGTTCTTTATGCGCAAACTCTTTTGTAGAGCTTTGGTCTTCTTTCTCTCTTTCCTCCTTTCCTCTTCTTCTCTCTTCCTTCCCCTTCATCCATCCTACCAGAGCCTTCTAGGGACGAATATCTGAAAAACCAACCGGAAAGGGCCTGCAGTTATGAGACAATGCCAGTGTCCTCTAAGTGAGCTGACCCCTCTCAAAGAATACAGGGGCTGAAGCACAGCATCTATCTGTAAGTTAAGTATCAGAATGTGGGGCCATTGGGACATCATCACCATAATCATCACCATTATTTATATATCATGGCCCGTACCTTGTTAATATGGCGTATATAGACACCCTATTAGTGCCTAATATAGAAGAAGGTGTCTGCCCGTGCCTTGATAATATGTCGTCATTTTTTTTAAAGCATCACATCATTTGTAGAAGGAAAACAATGTTCATGCTGTCATTGTGGCACAGACTTCCTCAATGAACTGAATTCCTTTACACATGTGGACATGAACCTCTTTAGAGCTGATCCTTTATAGCTTAGGACAAGTCAATTGAAATCCTATCCACATTTCCTTTTGCACATATGCACAGGGCCCAGTTTGAAGCTTTCCCCCAGAATCACTCAATAGCCCTCTTCCACTTTACCATTGATAGCTATTAATCACCCTTTTAGGCACAGGACAAAAGGTGTTTGACATATGACCTTATCACCTCTCAATACAGCACTTTTCATTCTCTCAGCATTAACCTCAGCAATCCTTGGACATCACACTTGCTTGCTACTTCCTCTCTGGCTTTCCTGTTTGTTTTGCAGAGGTCATTATATCTGGCCCATGGTTGCATATGCAAAGTGGAGATGACCTAAAAACACAACTGCAGGACTTCAGCTACTGGGCAATGACATTGTCCCTTCTGTGCAGATCAGATGTGTCTTTACTCTCTTTATTGCTGACATCAGTCGATCTTTCCAGTTTGGTGGCTGAGGAGTTCTCTATAGCCCCCAAACTGTCCTTGCTCATACATAAAGACATCTTTTGAACAGCCAGATGGCTTCACTTCAGGAGGTTAGACCTACTGTTTGCATGTGTAGGCTGGTTCTGTACCCACATCTGCACCTGGAAGGTGTGTACTCCAGTCGGTTGACCCTCTGAGATCGGTGGCTGGAACCTGAAGTGCAGCAGGCAGAAGGCACTGCTTCATGTGGGTGACAAAATCTGGCAAATGTAGTTCAGTGTAAGCAAGTGTAAAGTGATGCATATTGGGGCAGAATACCCCAATTTCACATATATGCTGATGAGGTGTGAGTTGTCGGAGACTGACCAGGAGAGAGAGAGATCTTGGGATATGGTGGGAAGCTCATTGAAAGTGTCGACTCACTGTCTGGCAGCTGTGAAAAGGGCAAATTCCATGCTAGAGATTATTATATGAAGGGCATTGAAAATAAAAATTATAATATTATAATGCCCTTATACAAATCTATGGTGTGCCCACATTTGGAGTACTGTGTATAGTTTTGGTCACCATATCTTAAGAAGTAGAACTGGAAAAGGTGCAGAAGAGGGCAACCAAAATGATCAGCGACCTGGAGCACCTTCCTTATGAGGCTAGGCTACAGCATCTGAGGATTTTTAGTTTGGAAAAGAGGCGACTACATCATCTCATACTGTGTGGGAGGAGGCAATGGTAAACCCCTCCTGTATTCTACCAAAGAAAAACCACAGGGCTCTGTAGGCACCAGGAGTCGAGATCGACTTGACAGCACACTTTACAGGGAGACATGCCCTCAGCTCTTGCCTGTGGGCTTTTTAGAGGCATCTGGTGGGCCACTGTGTAAAACAGGATGATGGACTAGATAGGCCTTTAGCCTGATCCGGCTAGACTATTCTCATGTTCTTGTATTCATTGACCAGGCAGAGACAGGAAACCAGGCTCTCATTGTTCATGCCAGGCTTGCCTAACCCACAGGCTTCCTTTTGCCTGCCGAAAGCAGGTGGGTGATGTTATGAACTATTTTTCCTTTCCATATCTGGAGGGGGCACTAAGGCTTCAGCACACCTAGAGGCGATTCTCACGATCACCAAAAAGCGGGCTAAGGGAGCCTAGGCCGCTTTTTGGCGGTTATGTCTTGCCATGGGAGACGTGTGGCTCTTGGCAGCTAACCTACGTAATTCCCCCTTCCCTTAGCCGAGGTTAACAGAGTGAGCTGCTCCGTTAACCTCTTCTTCCTGATGGTGTATTGCCATGGCGCAGCTTCATGCCATTGCAACTCATGAGGAGACCCCCGGCAGGAGGCTGAAACCAGCCTCCTGGCCCTGGGGGTCTCTCCAGGATGCCCCATGCGCTCATGCGGGGCATCCTGGAACTTCCAGGGGCCGTGCAGCCCCCGATCCCCGCAGCTCCCTCTGGCTCTGTGACGAAGCTGGAAGTCATGTGGGTGGACAATCTGGCTGCCCAGGGCTCCACGGGCAATCGACTGCAAGGCCCGCTCTCCCTGCAAACCCCCTAAAGGTGAGTCTCACTGATCATGAGACTTGCCTCCTAGTCTACAGTAGCTCACTAGGCTAATTCCCAGGCAGGTTCTGGTCTGAGTCCCTGACACTGAAAGGAACTGGCACAGATCATGTACTCTGCATGGCTGACTTACCAGAATGAACACACTGCTGTCCTGGGGATTCAGAACTGGCCAGTGGCCTTGGGCATTCACACAAGGGAGAAGATTCACCCAGATTCCGAGACGTTTTGAACAGATCTGGAAGGATCCTTGGTGTCTGTCTTCAAGCCTCCATAGACTGGGAGAGCTCAATGGAGCCCCATTCCATCTACAGCACAACAAAGGACACCCTCATATATGTGCAAGAGCACTGAAGACTTCAGAAAGCCTCTTGATTCTGATGTATTCCTCACTTTCAAGCCAATTCCAGATAGGGACCCAGAAATTCTTTGGAAATTCACCAGTGAATTTGATGGGGGGATTTATCACTGGAATATCAGGCGCTGGAATTGCCCATCATGGCTGTAACCCAATCCTCCTTCAAACTGATTATTAGCAATGGTGTGGCTGCACTTTTAGTCTTGGCCAATTAACTGCTATTTTTCTCCATTCAGTCTTCACTTTTCATGTTTTGCTCCTTTCCTTCCCATTAACGACTGAACTCTTCACATCATGAACCTCACACGGAACTTTTAAAAATGCCTCTTCTGCTTCCTTGCTGAACTTGATAATTTGAGTTAGAACTTTCTTTTTCAAAATGCCTCCATGCTGTACAAACGGTTTAGTCATCAGACCAAATAAGTACATATAAATAAATGGCATTTTCATGTTGTGGTCAGAATCCTAAATATGTTTTGGAGAAGGAGGAAGAGTAAACATTCACCTCATGTTAATTGCAACTGATTAAATAATAGCGAGCAGCAGCAGAATTCGTAAGATTGACTGTCTTAATTATGTGCTTGTTTCCACTTTTTAACTGGTTACCTGTTCTAACAGTACTTTCGTAGTGTTTCCCCACTATGGAAATGGACCTATGTGATGCAATTGCTACAAGAAACAGCAAGGTGAGCAGTGGAGACGTGATTACCTACCATTTGCATACAACTTGTGATGGAAGTGTTTTACAAACAATGCCCACAATTCAAAGAAACTGCTGAATGTTGAGAGTCTAGAGGCTATAGCTGAATTGAAATTTCACACAATATTGGGATATTGGGTAGCAGAATCCTCATCTAACAGATTTTGAATTTTATGCTTTTGAAATTCCACTGGACTTTGCCAAGAAGCAAAATATGAAGTTCCTTTTCACACGCCTTCCCCCTCACAAACACAATGCTGTGAAATGATTGGCGAGGAAATTAAAGAGATTTAGACACCTTTCCCCCTTAGAAGTAGGAGTTGTGACTATCTTGAAGGAGTATTCTTCAAGCTGAGAAATTTCCTGCTTTTCATGTTCAAGTCCTCCTTCCTTCCTCATCACAGAATTCCATTAGCTCTGCCACCTGTTTCTCTCTTTACTGGACTCAACCTATGAACATCCCATCCCATCCCATTGTCTAACATGGAGACAGTTTTGTGGGGCTTTGGCCCCCTTAGGTTTTTTTCTTCAGAATTTGAAACACCAACTAATCCGTGGCTCAGCCCAAATCTGCTGGCATTCCTACTCTCCCGGGCACTTTGTTTATCCATCCACAAGTATAATAATATTTCCAGCTCTTTCCACCAGTGATCTGGTCACATTTTACCAGAGCCCAACAGAATATGGTGTAAAAATGTTGCATGCTGATCCTTTAGCAATGCTCCTGGAATGTGTATTTGGCCATGGATTCCACTTTGATAACAGCTCCATCCAATATCAGGGATACTCTGTGCACACCATGGTAATCCCTGCTATGTACTTTCTGACTTACCAAAGAGAGGAAGATAGCCACTGATCATGTGTATGCACCTCCTATTTTTGGTTGGAAACCGCCCCGCCCCCCCCCCCCCAAATGAAACTTGGAGCAAATTTTAGGATTCCTCCAGAGGAAGAACATCTGAGAATTTTTAGTGAAAGCTAAACAAAATCCTATAAAATACTGTTTCTCAGAGGGTTTCTGCATATGTTTTCATGTATGTTTTTGTGTATATTTTAACTTGTTTTATGTTATTGTTAACCACCCAGAGACAAACTTTTGGGGCAGTGTACAAATTTGACAAACAAACAAACAAACAAACAAACAAACAAACAAACCTATCTATCTATCTATCTATCTATCTATCTATCTAGGATCCAAAATTTCACACAAAGTAAAATTCAAAGCAAAATTGCCAGTTCTTCCCCTAAAAACATAAAAACAGCCCTGCTGGATCAGGCTCAAGGCCTTTCTAGTCCAGCATCTTGTTATTTCACACAGGGGTGCACCGGGCTCCTGGGAAGCCCACAGGCACAAGGTGAGGGCATGCCCTCTCTCCTACTGTTCCTCCTCTACAACTGGTATTACTGGAGGTGGCCTATAGCCCTCAGACTAGTAGCCATTAACAGAGCTATACTCCATGAATTTATCTAAATGCCTCTTAAAGCCATCTAGGCTGCTGGCAGTCACCACATCCTGTGGCAGAGAATTCCACAAGCTGGTTATGAATTATATGAAAAAGTATTTCCTTGTGTTGGTCCTAAATTTCATGGCAATTAGTTTCATCGGCTGGTTCTCGTGTTATGAGAGGGGGAGAAAAATGTTTCTCTCTCCACCCTCTCCACACCTTGCGTGATTTTATAGACCTCTATCATGTCTCCCTTCTGTCATCTTTTTTCTAAAGCAAAAGGCCCCAGGTGCTGTAGCCTTACCTTGTAAGGAAGGTACTCTAGGCCCCTGATCATCTTGGTTGCCCTCTGCTGAACCTTCTCCAGTTCTATAATGTCCTTTCTGTGGTGTGCTGACCAGAACTGTATGCAGTACTCTAAATGTGGCCACACCATAGTTTTGCATGAGGTCATTATAATATTAGCATTTTGTTTCCGCTCCCCTTCTTAATGATCCCTAGCATGGAATTGATCTTTTCCACAGCTACCTCACACTGAGTCGATACTTTCAATGAGCTGTCCTCCACCACCCCTAGACCCCTCTCATGGTAGTCACCAACAGCTCAGACCCCATCAGTGTATAAGTGCAGTTACAGTTTTTTGCCCTAATATGCATCACTTTCCACTTACTAACATTGACCTGCACCTGCCATTTTTGTTGCTTACTCCCCCAGTTTGGAGAGATTCTTTTGGAGCTCCTTGCAAACTCTTTTGTATTTCACTATCCTAAATAGTTTGGTATCATCTGCAGATTTGGCCACCATGCTGCTTATCCCAACTTCTAGATCATTTAGGAATAAATCGAAAAGCACTGGTCCCACTTCCCCATTGTGAAAACTGGCCACTTATTCCTTCCTACCATTCAACCAGTTACCAATCCACACATGAACCTATCCCCTTATCCCCTGACTGCTAAGTTTTCTCAAGAGTCTTGGTTTCTCACAAAGAGAAACATTCAAGGGAAGTAAAACAAGCTTCTGTAAGACAAGTCAATTTCTGAGGGCATTTCTGCAAATCCCTACTCCAAGGCCGCATTCGCACAATGTGTGAAACCAGAGGTAAATGGGGCAGAGGTTGGAACTCCATTATGTCCAGATGTTTACAACTGTGGTTTTGTGGCAAAAGCAACCTGTGTTTTGCATCACCAAATTCAAATTTGAATCTTCGGTTTGTAGTGAGTTTCGTTGCCATAACCTGAGGGGTTTCGGTGGCAGCATTAACGTCGTAAACGCGGACAGCGCCATAGCCATGGTTTTGTGCTGCTTTTGGAATTGTAATCATAGTGACAGTGGAGTAAATCTGCCTGGGATTGTGCCTGCTCCATGTCTGCAGTACTTCTTGCTGGCCACCACTCCAAGCATTCACCCAACCACTCCTGCCTCTAATCCAACAAAACAGTTGCCCAGCAACAAGGACACCGCAATGTCCCATCACAAGCTTGGCAGCCTGTCAAATGGGAAAGTCAAATGGGAGCATGCCCTCTTCCCATTCTGTCCCTTTCTCCCCACTCCTGGCAATCAGGAGTGGAAGGGGATGGGATGGCAAGACGGGCACTATATGTTTTGCTCTCTGAAAATGAAGTGACAAAGATGTAGGTTCACAAGCACACCCCTTTGAGATGCCAACACAGACAAGGCAACCCCATTAGAGTGCTGGGACAGAAATATATGGCAGGGTGGTGAGACCCAGGGTGGGGTTTAAAAGGTATTCCCAACCAAGAATTTTTGAATGGCTAAGGTCTATTTTTTGTACAATGATGGTGGGGAAGGGGGTCCCAGCCCCTTCTCCTTGGGGGTACCTGTGTGTTCTCTAGGTTTACTCATGAGAAGGGCCAGACAGCAGAATAAGCCTTGCCCCAGTGGAAGGAGTGATTCCTATTATGTGATGAGGATGGATGCTATTCCTAAGTGGACCACTCACTCATGAGAGTGTAAGATCATGGGGATACCCCTTCACAACTCATGAGAAGAACCATCTGTGGGGACAGAGGTGTAAGGCAGAATCTCTAATAATATGTGGTGACAATCCCCCTTCTCTCATGGATCACTCTCTCATGAGAGTGTCAGGCCATGGGGGCCTGATGGCAGATGCCACTCAGCCTGGTTGCTCTATACAGTTTTGTCTCTGCGATGGGTACCACGCCAACAGTTCTCCCTGTCTTAGTGAGTGCCATGAAAAAACTGTCAAAGCCTGCCCTCTGCCAGCCCTTCTGCCTATTTGAACATGTCCACCTTTGGTTTTGCTCAGAATGGTGACCCCAGTCCCCAGGGGTTGCTGAAAATTGTGGATCCCCTGTCTCATGATTCCCCACGGCAGCAGATCTGCATATGGTACAATGCTGGTCCAAACTTGAGAATGTTGAATGGAAGTAAGGATCTGTCCCTGGTCCCATTGTTTCCCCAGTCTGTCCATCCAACAATGCCAGGACACATGGAGAGTCAAAATCTCCTTTGGGTGCATGAATGCCTTTCCTGGAGAGGAGGGGGTAGCTGTGCAAATATTCTAGCATTAACCAGAGAGAGCAGGGGCCCCACACAAGTGGGACCCTCTTTGTTGGGTTAGCTCAACTCATGAGTGTGCAGTCCAATGTAAGGCCAAAGGTTCTGTTGAGCCTAAGGTCTTCCCCAATGGACTGGCCCTGTCATGGGACTGATAGTCCCCTGGCAGCAAGCAGCCATGGGAGCAGGAATGTGGTTTGGTCTGCATTGACTACTTTGCCAGGGTAAGCCCACACAAGAACATCCTTGGTCACAGCAGGCCAGACCCCCGGATTCTTTGCCCTCCCTCATATACATATCTGTCCCCTCCTAGGAAGTCATCATATTCCCTTCTCTTTCTGGAGTAACAGGAAAAGAGTGCCTCCGAAGAACGTCCCCCCATCCCAGAAATCATGCTTGTGTGCGACAGTTTTGTTGCAGGGCTCTTGCAAGGGCGGCGGTGCAATCGCTGTTAGAAGAAGGACTTACATGGCATGGCATTTAAAGGGTACTAAATGACCTTTCCCTGCCGAGGGTGGGCAGACCATTCCGAAAAGGCAGAATCACACTCGGCACTCCCCTTTCAAGATCGTGGCCAATGATTGCCACTCTTGTGATGTCCTGACAAATTGTCCACAGTCTGGCAATGGGAGCACTATGGAGCTTGATGAGACACAGCCTTGGCAGATCAGGAAGAGGGAAGGGCTCTCCTGCCCTGAAAACGGGGGTTGCTGAATGTCTGCGATGGAATTTATGGTTTGAAAAATTAGACACAGGTTCAGCGACCTCCAGTTTCACATTACATGCAATTGTGGCCATAGTCTCCCATATATTCCAGCATCTCTCATGCCGGAAAGCTGGTGGTAACCTGCGATGAGAGGCTACTACCTGCAGGGCTTAATTGGAGCTCTTTCCTGGAACTTATTTCCAACAGTATGTTTAGGGTGCACCAGAGCATATGAAGAGCACCTTTTCCTTTTAGAAAATAAGTAAAATCACAGCTTTTTAACCAGGCTTTTATATGAGTGTTTTCTTGTTGCTGCTGCTGCTTCTGTGCTGTGTTTTATGGTTTGATTGTGTATATGTTTTTAAAAAAAACAAAAAAACCTTTGAAAATAGATTTGCATTTTTTTCTTCTATTCCAATATAATATGTGTATTTTTTTAAACTGTTGAATAGTTTTGTGATTTTTAAAAAATTATTGTAAACCACATTGAGATTTTGTTAATGAAAGGTGGTATATAAATCTAATAAATAAATAAAATAATAATAAAAATAATCCCCCAGTGAGGCACTACCTTGGTGTGGTTGAGGGGCTTGCGTGCTCTGAGGAAGGTGAGAGCTATGCCAAAGGTCAAACCATACTGGACAGGTCTCACCAGAGGAGCCAGAGGTGAGACGTAACTTTAATAAATCTATACCGGATCGGTTGTCACCCGGGTCAACAAGAACCGTGCCAGGTGCTGGAGTCCCTGGACATCTGGTGGCAAGTGGGCAACAGGACTCAGGATCTTCAGTTGAGCAACCAGGGCTGAAGACAGCAAAGTTACTGGAAGAAACGTTGCTTAACCGAAAAAAATATACAAAAAATGCCAACAAGGAAATAATGATCTGCTATTACAAGTCTAGTCCAACTAGAAGAGGTTATTTAAAAAGAATGTACCAAATTTGGAAAGAGAAGCATCCAGATACAAAAATAACAGAACAAAGGCTAGCAGACCAGAGAAGATTCATAATAAGAAATAAAAGTATTCACAGGAGTTGAGCTGGAAGAACTGCAAAGAGCAACACAGGCTCAGGATATGGAAGAAGAATTACCACCAACTGAAGAAGTTGCTCAGGCACAGGTGGAGGAGGTGTTGGAAATAGAGGATGCCACTGTTGCTGAACTGTTTCAAAATCAAAACCGGCAACTGCCCCTTTGCCTTCACCTCAAAAACCCAAATGCCGTTTAACAGAAAAGCAACAAGAACTAAAGCAAAAAATAACTGAGCACCTGAACCAAACAACCACCAGGGTTCGACTTCCAGCTCTTAAAACGGTTGCCAAAAAACAACTTGCTCAGGCATTAAAAGATGTCAATGCTGCACTTGCAGAAATAACAACCAATAATTTGCAAGAAGCAAACCAACTAATGTACAGTGCAGCAATAACAACAACACAAGAGCTCGGATATAAGATCAGTGGACCTGTAAAAAAAGAAAGTAGTGCATCACCTAAATGGAAGATTCGATTAGAAAATAAAATCTCCAGGCTTAGATCAGATGCTAGTAAATTGAAAGATATGAAAGACAAGAAGCTGAAGAATGAAAACACTAAACAGTATCTGATCCAAAAATACCACCTAGATTCAAGGAGAATTAGAGAAGTCCTGGAAATAATAAAGCAGCAAATAACAGCAGTGTCAAAGAAGATTAGCAGATATGAAGCCAGAACTACACAACACAGGCAGAATCTCCAATTCCAGTCGAATCAGAGACGTTTCTACCAAAGCATAGAAGGAGAAACTGCAAGAAATGTAGAAACACCAGATAAAGAAGAAACAGTGCAATTCTGGGGGAAATTATGGGACAATCCAATAGATTATAATAAGAAAGCAGGCTGGATGAAAGAGGTCAAAAAATGTAACCAACAAATGCATGATCTAATAATAACACCAGAATTAATAAGTGAAAGAGCAAAGAAAATTAAAAATTGGACTGCTCCAGGTGATGATGAACTGCATGGCTTTTGGCTTAAACACCTAACAAGCCTTCATAAAAAACTATCAAAACAGTTCAATCACATTTTGCAAGGAGGTGATATTGAACAATGGCTAACAACTGGGAAAACCCATCTAATCATGAAAGACCCAGCAAAAGGTGCAGTTCCAAGTAATTATAGACCTATCACCTGTCTGCCAACCATGTTCAAATTATTAACTGGAATAATAGCAGATGAAGTGATGCAACACTTATTAACTAACAAACAGCTTCCAGTTGAACAGAAAGGAAATTGCCTGAACACCAGAGGCACAAAAGACCAGCTGCTGATTGACAAAATGATTTTAGAAAATTACAAGAGAAGAAAAACCAATCTAAGTGTTGCATGGATTGACTACAAGAAAGCCTTCGATTCATTGCCTCACACATGGATACTAAAATGTTTAGAAACAACTGGTATCAGCAAAAACATTCAGATATTTATTTAAAAAGCAATGAGCATGTAGAGTACACAGTTAACAATCAATGGCGAGACACTTGGACAGGTTAGCATTAGAAGAGGCATTTTCCAAGGGGACTCACTATCCCCTCTCTTGTTTGTAATCGCCATGACACCACTTTCAGAAATACTAAACAAAACAGGCCTCGGATACCAAACATCTAAAACATCAAGTAAAATCAACCATCTGCTGTACATGGACGATCTGAAGTTGTATGGAAGGTCCCAGTCAGAAATTGAATCACTGCTAAACACTGTCTGTATATTCAGTAGCGATATAGCAATGGAGTTTGGACTAGACAAGTGTGCTGCATTAATAATGAACAGAGGGAAAATAAGAAAAACAGAAGGAATAGAACTGCCCAATGGAAGCAAGATCAAGAACCTGGAAGAGAACGAACATTACAAATACTTGGGCATTCTCCAGGCTGATAACATTGCACACGCTGAAGTTAAAAGAAAAATAGGAAGTGTCAGGAGAGTTAGAAAAATCCTCAAGTCCAAACTCAATGGCGGGAACACCATACAAGCCATAAACACCTGGGCTATACCTGTTATCAGATACACTGCAGGAATAATAGACTGGACCCAGGCAGAGCTAGAGACGCTAGATCGTAAGACCAGGAAAATCATGACCATCAATCAACCCCCGCAGTGATGTAGATAGGCTATACCTCCCTCGCAGCTCAGGTGGAAGAGGAATGCTGCAAGTCCATCAAACAGTAGAGGAGGAGAAAAGAGGCCTTGAAGAATATATCAAGGACAGTGAAGAAGATGCACTTCAAATGGTCAAGAACGAGAAACTATTCAACACCAATGAAAGAAAGCAGGCCTACAAGAAAGAACAAGTCAAGAACCGAGCAGAAAAATGGAAAAAGAAGCCACTGCATGCTCAATATTTGCACAATATAAGTGGAAAATCAGACATCACCAAGACCTGGCAATGGCTTAAGAATGGCAACTTGAAGAAAGAAACAGAGGGTTTAATACTGGCTGCACAAGAACAGGCACTAAGAACAAATGCAATAAGAGCAAAAGTAGAAAAGTCAACCACAAACAGCAAGTGCCGCCTTTGTAAAGAAGCAGATGAAACAGTGGACCACCTAATCAGCTGTTGTAAAAAGATCGCACAGACTGACTACAAACAAAGGCATGACAAGGTAGCAGGGATGATACACTGGAACATCTGCAAAAAATACAAGCTACCTGTAGCCAAAAATTGGTGGGACCATAAAATTGAAAAAGTGGTAGAAAATGAAGATGTAAAAATATTATGGGACTTCCGACTACAAACAGACAAACATCTGCCACACAATACACCAGATATAACTGTAGTCGAGAAGAAAGAAAAACAAGTTAAAATAATCGACATAGCAATACCAGGGGATAGCAGAATAGAAGAAAAAGAAATAGAAAAAAATCACAAAATACAAAGATCTACAAATTGAAATTGAAAGGCTGTGGCAGAAAATGACCAAAATAATCCCAGTGCTAACTGGCGCCCTGGGTGCAGTTCCAAAAGACCTTGAAGAGCACCTCAACACCATAGGGGCCACAGAAATCACCATCAGCCAATTACAAAAAGCAGCTTTACTGGGAACAGCCTATATTCTGCGACGATATCTATAACAACTGACAATAAAATTCAGCCATCCCAGGTCCTTGGGAAGGACTCAATGTCTGGATGAAACAAACCAGTCAATAACACCTGTCTGACTGTGTAAACAAGAAATAATAATAATAAATAGTATATTAACTGGAGCTATTCCATCAGGTTGTCTATCTTGTTGCTTTCTAGACCTGTTTTTCACATATGGAATTCAAGGTGATATACCCGGGCAATATTGTGAATTTATGGCAGCATTTAACATCAGTTATAACACTGATCACTGCACTAGGTTAATAGCTTGCTTATTTGTTTGTTTGTCTGTTCAATTCTGTGTCATGAAACATGGGAGTTAAATCTGCAGCATGCATCCAAAGCCACAGGGTTAAGAGACGGGGCTGGTGTGCTACTGAAGGTGGGCAATGATTTCTGAAAGTAACTGGTACTGCAGAAGGAGAACGTTTCAGTTTGCAGAGTGCAGGATGACATTATTCCAAACAGCTTAGATGACACCATCCCCCAACCTATCCTCAAGAACTTTCAAGGGACTGAACAACAGAAGCTGTAGTGCTGGGCACAGACCTCAATTGTGCTGAGTCAATTAAGAGTTGGGAGCCTGTCGGAAACAATTAAATATTTGCAGTGTGGGATACAGCCAAGCAGATATGGGGTAGACACTTGCATGCAAAGAGCAGCCAAGGAAGTAATGGGGCAAGAAAAAGAGAATCAGGGACAAAGCAAAAGAGTTTACTCATGAGTAAGCTTGCCAGCTCTCCATTTTGAGCTGTAAGTCGAAGCCCAGATTCACCATCTGAGATGGAGTCTTTATCATCATTCATGATTTGGCCAGCAGCTAGTTCTATTCAGACAAGGGATCTGTGAACATAAATGCGTGGATGAGGGAGCAGAGTGAAGCCCATTGTCCTCTCTGGTCTCTGTGCTTTCAGAGGAGGCTCTGAATAGAACCTACTTGCACACAACTTCAATGTACATAGGCTCCTCCCACATGATCACATGTTGCCAGATCCCCATTCACGTGTATAGCTTATTTGTGTGCAGTCTCTGAACAGTGCTTCTGATGGGCATGTGGAGGGTGGGGAGCAGGACCAGCGAGCAGAATCCTGCTCCCTCAACCCATACATCCATATCCATTGATATGGTGACTTCATGCCTCCATGTTTAACCTTTTGCCTGCTGGGTTGTTTTTCTCAACCTATGGGCCAGCCCTTCTTAAGGGTGTGGGACACCTGGAGAAACCTTGCCGGTTCCAAGGAAGGATAAGATCTGGAGGCAGGTGATGCCTACCTCCCACTTCAACCTGGGTTAGACT
The DNA here is from genome assembly GCF_027244095.1 of Hemicordylus capensis. Classification (NCBI taxonomy): domain Eukaryota; kingdom Metazoa; phylum Chordata; class Lepidosauria; order Squamata; family Cordylidae; genus Hemicordylus; species Hemicordylus capensis. The sequence continues at coordinate 345,404,641 of NC_069659.1, read as the reverse complement.
AAATACTCCCTGACAATGGACTGTCATTGATCTAAACTGGATGTATGGAAATAACTGTCTGATTCCTACCCCATCATCCCACTGTGGTTTGGGAAAGGAGAAATTCAGAAAGAGCTGCAGGTTTGTTCTTGTGTTCCTCTGTCGCTGGCTTTAGGGCAGCATTCTTTATTACAAGGCCCAGTAGCTCCCATCGACCCTCAGTGCAGCTCCCTAACTATTAGGCCTGTGTGGAGTTTAAGATGAATACTCCATACAGCCCCCTGACCATTTCCAGTGCTGCATCTTGCCTAGTGCTGGTGGGGCTCCTTCAAGGGAAATGGTATCCTGTTGAGCTCCAGTGGCCCTCATGGAAGGCCCTCGCAGTGCTTTGGGAAATGTAGTCTTTCCCAGTGCTTTCCCCAAAGAGCTCTAGAGGGAAAGTGCTGGGAAGGACTACATTTCCCAGTGCTCCATGATCACCTTCCAAGCTAGCACTGGAGCTCAACAGGGCTCCATTTCTCTTAAAGGCTACCCCCCTAAGGGCCACTGGGGAAACCACAGCTCAGTGTGCAGGTCAGTGCAGTGGGAAGTGGCTCTCACACTGATTTTTTTTTTTTGCCAGTGTGGCCCCCACCCCCAAAATAGTGAATATCCCTGCTTTAGGAAGAGGTTAGAGAGGTCCTGCTATATTCCTCTTCCAGTCCCAATACTGGGATTACTACTCCTGTCCAGATATCTTCCCATACATGGACATGTCTGATAGGATTATTTCACAATCACCCAAGGAATCAATGATTGGTGTTCAGTAGGCCTGTGCATATTTCCAGATATTGGGATTGGGTTTGACCTGATCTGATCTGATCCCACAGAGTTCGGTTCAGGGTCCTTGGGACCCTTTAGAAGGTTGGGGTTGGGATCAAGTTTGGGGATGGGGTTAGGTTTTTTCAGTGAAAATCCCTGGAGTAAAAATAATGTAACCTCAGATAACTGCAGGGGAAGTGATGTTATTTTTGTTACTTTGTTACTTTTCATATCCTTGATGTATTTGCTTTAGGACGTTGCCTACAAACCTGCATATCCCATACACTGTTGCAGTCCCGCAGCATCAGGGGACGGTATTGTAAAGTGGTTAGAGCAGAAGATTTGCTGGAAACCTGAGTCCTCAGCCTTTTCTTTTGCCAACTACTAATGGGCTTGTTCTTTTAGCCTTTATATGGCCTTCCCTTCCTTTGTCAGGATGTGGGTTCAAATGATGAATTCACCTTTGAGCCAGTGTGGTTTAATGGTTACAGCACTGGGCTAAGACTAGGGAGACCTGAATTCAAATCTCTGTTCAGTCATGACTCTGGGCCAGTCACTTCTCTCTTAGCCTAACCTATCTCACAGGGTTGTTGTGAGGATAAACATAACCCTATACTCTGCTCTGGGCTCCTTGGAGGAAGAGCCAGATTAAAATAAAATAAACATCAAAGAAATATCAAATAAAATAAACATCAAATAATCTCAGAGGGAATCCTGGATATGGGAGATAAAAGCTGGGCGAGCAGGTATGTGGGCAGATAGAAGGCAGAAGATGGTTGATTTTTGCTTGCTGCCATCTCCCCGCCGAAGAAAACAGATTCCTGCTGCCATTTAGAGCTCCAGAAAGCCCTGGTTTCTCCTGAACAAGGTCAGAGAAGTCTGAGCTGAAATTGGCTTCCCTAGTTCAGATCGGGAACTACTCCAACCTCTTCCGAAATGCCCATATAGAGCCATTTCTGATGCTCCTGATCCAGCATTGTACAGCTCTAGTACTTAGAAGCCAGCCTAAATGTATGGAGGGGGTGAATTCAAAAAGTATAAGCAACACTGGCCTGAAGGCACTGATCTGTTAGAGGATCTGGGATGGTACCACTTTGTCCTCCCTCCCATCCCATGCACCATGGGAGGGCACAGAAAGCCTGGGTTGTTGGAAGGTGCGTCTTCGTGCTTTTTAGTCAGAACTTGTGTAGAAGGCTTCAGGGTGCATGTCGTGTCTGCCTTCTATTTGCCCTCTGTGGCGGTTAGTCCTGTCTTGTTTGCTTTGATATATTTTTATTAACAAGGATTAGGTTACTTGGCACTGCACGGCCGGCTTAGACTTGGTAAGAAGACCCAAGCAGGTCAGATTCCTTTCCCAATCTTATTTGCAAATAGAACATGCCACCTTCACTGGGCTTCTACTTACCATTTCCTTTCCACCAAAGATGATGATTACCTTTATTATATTAATAGAGCTTCAAGAAGTCCTCTCCAAAAGGACATCCAAGTTAATGCCATTTTTAATTGGCCTCCCACTCTGCCCCACTTAAAGGAGGGGGTGGGTGGGGATTTAACAGTCGGTGATTGTTTAAGACCTTGCAAGAATTGCCACCACAACACTTCCGCTTTGCATAGTAGGTGACACAAAGGCGGTTTTTGTGTTGTGTTGCTTTCAAGAGACAATGGCTGGGGATTATCTGCTCTGGGAAATCAATTGTTTTATTGAAACAAAAGACTGCAATTTCCACATTTTCCAGTACAGCAACTTAACTGTCTGTGGATCTGTGTGAGTCCTCTTTATGCTACGTGGAACAACCCCTTTGAATATTTTGTAGAATGTCATTTATAACAAGACACATTTGTTATAATTCAGGCTTAATTCAGTGTTCAATTCCTAAAATGAGACATGCCAACATATGGCGGCAGGAGGGGGGGATGAGACCATAGCTCAGTGGTAGAACACCTGGTTTCCATGCAGAAACCAGCTTCAGTCTCTGGCAGCATGTCCAGATAGGGTTGGGAGATACTCCTGTCTCAAACCAGGGGCGGAGCCACCACTGTGCGAATGGGTTCAAAGAACCCGGGTTGCCAATGAAAAGGGCCTTTGGAGCCCATAGGGGGGCGTGGCTTGGGCTCCGGAAGAGCCCCAAGCGAGCTCTCCCCCTGTCATTTCAGGCAGCGCTTGCTGCCTGACAGCATGGATTTCCCTTTCTCTCCCTCGCTGGAGGGAGAGAAAGGGAAATAAAGGCTGTCAGGCAGCAAACGCTGCCTGAAAAGGACAGGGAGAGAGCTCACTTGGGGCTGTTCCAGAGCCCGAGCCATGCCCCCATGCGTGTGACATCATGTGCACAGGACGTCGCTAGAGGGGCCGCTGAGTGGGGCTGGATCAAGCCACTGTTTGGCTGGCTCCACACCTGCCTCAAACCTTGAAGAATCACTGCCAGTCATTTAGACAATACTGAACTAGATGGACCAAGAGTCTGAAATGATAGAAGGCAGCTTCCTATGTTTCCATGTTCCTACATTTTACACACACACACACACACACACACACACACACACACACGACACCCTTTCCAAATTCTTACCATGCATATATGAAGCTACTTTATATTAGTGGTCATCCAAAACAATTCGCTGAAATTACATTCGGTTTTGTGGGGGTCACCACTGGCTGGGTTCAAGAAAAGGATATATTGCTGTTTTGTGTGGTGGGGGGAAATGAAACTACTGTGGCTATTTTGGGATGGTGGGGCTTGGGGAAGGGGACTTACCTTAACTTTTATCTTTTGTCAATTTTTTTCTCCCAGAATGCACTGAGGGAATTACATTTGTCATTACAAAGTGTCATTTCAGGGGTGGGGAGTGAGGTGGAAATAGCATCCCCCATGGCACTACAGTGCGTGTCTTTCTTCCAGTGGATTCTGGGAAGGGGGGGAGCAGCTGGCAGGAGCCAGTCACTAAAAAGAAAACAGCTGTTGAAGCTCTGCTGCCACCACACACTTTTCCAGTTAAAAAGAAAACAAGTTGTTCTAGTAAGAACTAATCAGCCTATTTTCCTTTCGCTTTCTCTACACCTGGACTAAATTTGGTGCAAATTGAGATCCACAAGTTAGATCTCTTGTGCCTGAAATGTGCATGTGTCCGCCATCTTGGATCAGGGTGGATGTCATGATTACAAACTACACCATTGAGTTGTCCCTATGTGTCCCTACAGCTGTAGCCAAATTTGTTTCAAATTGGTTGGACTGTCCACAAGTTATCTCACTTGCACCTCAAAAGTTTATGTGTCCGCCATCTTGAATCAGGGTGGATGACTTCATCACAAATTACACCACTGAGCTGCCCCTGTGTGTTGCTCACTACAACAGTACCTGATTTGGTTCAAATCCACAAGTCAGCCCACTTGCACCTCAAATGTTCACGCATCCACCATATTGGATTGGGGTAGATGACATCATCACAAACTACGCCGTTGAGATGTCCCTGTGTGTCACTCACTGCAACTGTACCTAATTTGGTTTAAATTGGTTAGAGAGTCCACAAATTAGCCCACTTGCGCCTCAGATGTTAACGCAGCAGCCATCTTGAACTGGAGTGGATGAAATCATCACACACAACACCATTTGGGCATCCCTACGTGTCCCCACATCTGTAGCAAATTTGGTTCAAATTGGTTAGATGGGTCACAAGTTAGCCTACTTGCGCCTCAAAATTTTACATGCCCACCATCTTGGAATGGGGTGGCTGACATAATCACAAACTACGCCGTTAAGGTGTCCCTGTGTGTCCCTACAACTGTACCTGATTTGGTTCATATTGGTCTAGGTGTTGCAAAGTTGATGTGGAGGACACACACACATGGACACACACACAGAATGCCAGGTGATCTCATCAGCCTATTGTTAAGTAGGCCAAAAAGGATTGAGGCAAGCCACCCACCCTCCCCACCTCAAAAATCCTCAGTGTGGTTTCATGAAGCTTTTCATTAAATGGTCACACCCCCTCTTTTTGCTCTCTATGAAAGGGTTCAGAGAAAATAGAGGGGGACATTCAGTCCAGCACTAGTTTATATTGAACTAGACCACTGGTTAATTGAGCTCAGTACTGTCGGCTCCAACTGGCAGAGACCAAGGCTGGAAACACCTATCTTATTTGCCCATGGTAGGGGTTTCCAAACTTGGTTCCCTGGAGGTTATCAGACTACAGCTCCCATCATCTCCAGCCTCAGTGACCTTTGATTTTGATTGGGAACCCCTGGCTTAAAGTGTGATGCTTTTGTTGTGTAAACAGCTTTGAGAACATTTTTACTGGAAACACTGTATATCTGTATTTTAAATGATGGTGATGATGATAGTCCATTTGGGCCTTGGACTGTTCAGTCTCTTGGAGGGATAATTACAGCAACTAACACGGTCTTCTGCTGCAGGACAACCACTAACACAGTCTTCTGTTGCTGAAACTGTTTCCCCATTCCCTCACACAGCTGCGTTCATCCTGAGGCCGTCTGAGTGCATCTTTAAAGAGGCAGTACACAACAATTGTGGGGAGGGATCTGACCCTTCCTGACAACCAGGCTGAAAGCAAAAAACAGCAGCAACAGCAGCAGCAGCAACAACCACCGCCAAATAAACAAAACAAAACTAACCCAATCAGGTCAAGCCATGTTTTTTTCTGGGTGGTTGGCAACCCTGCATACAAGGCCTCAACTCTGGCTGCGATCGTTTTTAGGTCAACCTAATTGTCCTCTTTAGTTCTCACTGCTTCAGTCCCGGAAGTCCAGCTTGGCTCCTGTTTCGCTGATGTTCTCATCGCAATTTACCAGATACAGTGTGCAATTTATGGCAATTACTTTTTTGCACCCCCCACACCACTGCCAGCGAAATAAAATGACAAATAAAACCTGAACCTGAGCCAACCTCACCTGGTCTGCCCGCCATATTACGTTGACATAACCAGGAAGAAACTGTATGCTTGACGAGAGCCTGCAAAAGGAGATCCTTTACACAGCCATGAATGCATGCTGACAAGTAAATCGAGCAGAAGGGGACCATAATTGTTGTGAATGCATTCTTTTATTTGTTAATGCATATATACAATATCATAACAAATATTGTGCAAAAGGCTAATGGGGAACACAGTTTGCCAGCTCTGGGAGAAAACTGGAAACAATGTGATTTCAGCTTAATATGAAACACACCATGTAACTGCTGTGAAGTATGTATTTGCATAAAAATCTATCTCTTCCTTTATTTTAATTCATAACTCTTCCCTCCACCCCTGCTTTTTGTCTTAAAGGTCAGAACAGGTAACCATACATTAAAAAGCAGTTGTTATACTTGTAAAATTTCACATATAGCAAAATCATACCAGATGTAAACAGTTTGGCAGCCACTGGTCCCCAAAGGCTAGTGACACTTTTCCAAAAGAGGCTCAGGAAAGAGGCTCTACTGAGTGTCTAGTGGGAAGGAGTTCCACAGATATGGTGGCATCAGGCACTATGAACCTTTCAGTACCTTAGCAGCGTTTGTGCATCAATTGCACAGTCATGAGATCATAATAGGCCACGTGAGAAGAAGCTAAGGTTTTCCAGATTTGTGGTGTTGAATGAGTTGTGTGCATTTGAAGAGCTGAGACAAAATTGGGACAAATTCAATCTCTCGCAAAGCTTTGGAATTGTACTTTTGGAAGAGCAGGTGGAATCTGAGTGCAGATCTCCTGTATCTAAAACACCTTTTCTGTTCTTACAGTTCTATTTTCATCCATAAAGCCGGGGTTTTGAACTGGGGACTTGAGCTGTGCCCAGGCATCTTACTCCCTGCACCTCCAAGGCAGCTCTCAAAGAGAGCAAGATATTGGCCTGACCTCTGCAGCTGCTGGATCAGGTGATCGGGGGAGCCTGGAGCTCCCCATTCTGGAGTAGTAGTCCAATCCTGGTGAGCAGGAAGCAGTCCATTCAGAAGTTCCTGTCCTGGACCCAGTCCTAGACAGAGAGTCAGGGTATCCTGGAGATCCTGGAGCCAGTAATTCCCAAAACAGCATGCTCAGAGCTTGAACCTAAACTCCTGGAAGAACTGGCCCCAGGCATGCGAAGAACCTCACCTTCTGCCTGCACAATAGCACAGACAATGGGCTGGTAGGGATGTGAGCTAGTAGAGAAGGAGTACAAGACTCCATGGCGGAGGACTGTCCTTTTAAGTCTCTCCTTTCCCCAGGCAGGAAGGCAGCGCCTGAGGGGGTAGCCCGAGCCTGGAGAGATTTAAGGCCTCGGTTCACTTCTGGCTTCTATGAGACTGAGGTTATTCCCACGATCAGTAGAAAGCGGGCTAAGGGGGCTTAGCCCACTTCCCAGTGCTCGTGGGAACCACTGGGCTCGCGGACAAGCCCAGTGCTCCCAAAGCGGCTAGCCCGCCTAAAACACCCTCCCCTAAAAGGAGGTTAATGGAGCGGGTGCTCTGTTAACCTTGTCTTCCTGCTCGTGTGCCACCACAGCATGCAGCGACACATGAGTAGATGCCAGGCCAAGAGGCTACAAGTAGCCTCTCAGTATCGGGGGTCCCCCTAGAATGCCCCACTCACTTGTATGGGGCATTCTGGGACTTCCGGGGGCCACATGGCCCCCGATCCCTGCAGCTCCATGACAGAGCTGGCAGTCATGTGGGAGGCCGATCTGGCCACCCAGGACCACAAGTTCGGTTGTCTGCAGGGAGAGCGGGCTAAGCCCGCTCTCCCCGCAGATCCACAAGAAGCTGTTCGCACTGATCATGAGAAGAGCTTCACTAAGTGGTTCACTTAGAGCTCTCCATGGTTCTGCAAATCTGCCTAGCTGTCAGATGTTGCCTGTCTGATGCTCCATTGGATTTCATGGGTACTAACTTGGGTTACCTCATGGGTACTTCTCTGTGGAAGTAGTAGTCCAGATTCCCAGTGCCCTGCCTTGTCCCAACCCCTTATCAGAACTTTCAATCTGGCTCTCATTATGTATCTGCCTCCTGCCCCTGGAAGCCTGCCTCTTGGAACCTGGCCATCGACCTGACCACCATTAAGCATCAGTCTCTTGCTCCTCTTATCTCCACTTGCTGCTCTGGACCTTCATCTTTACCTGTCCTGATTCTGCCTCTCGCTCTTAAATCTTTGCTTATGGTTCTCAATCTCAACTTTCGCTTGCCTGGATGAAGTACATGCCTCTGGCTATTCCAGCTGATCATGTGCAGGCCTGATCCTGCAGGACCCTTCCCAGGACATCCTTGGGTCTTTCTCCAGTTCAGTAGATCCGAACATGACTAAAACTCCATTTCCCCAAATCTAGAAGGAGCTTCAGCAATATTGTTTAATTTCTTTTTATTTATTTTTAGTGGTGGGCAAACTGTGCTCAATCAGGCTTGAATCTGGGGTCAGAAGGAATTATTATTTGCCCTAATTCATAAAATATTTCATTCTTTTCACCCCCATTTCCAAATCTTTTTGGTTAATGTCATATCCCAGTGATGTCATTTGGAGCACAATAGCATCTGATCTGACCCCTACCAGCATCCCCTATACACTACCTATTCCCTTCATTTGCCTGCCTGACTAGGCAGGCAGGGCACCTTGCATGCCAAGTGGAAATGCTTCAGAGGCCCTCAGGAATCCCCCTTCTGCAACCAGAGTTGAAGGAGGAAGCTCCTCCCTTGCACTGGCTGACACTGGCTGCTGGGGCTGTCCTTCAGTAAAGAAGGAAGCCCCGGCAGCCAGATCCCCCTCCTCTTTGCAGTCAGTGAGAGTGCAGAGGGAATTCTCCTGAACGTCTAAATACAGAAAAGACAGTGCAGAGACAAGAGTGGTATGGAAATGCAGGTCCATTAGACCCGCAGTTCTGCATTATGTTCAAAAGTGGCCATAGTGTGAGATTTTTCCTACCCAAACTGATTTTTCCCCCCAAACAGGAAGCAGCATGGTCAGCATTCTATTCACCCTGAGCAGTTAGAATGTTCATACACTTTCCGTGACACTACAGCAGTTTAGCCAATGGCTGCGGATAGCAGGGCTCACAGATGGTTTGTTTGTTTGTTTGTTTGTTTGTTTGTTTGTTTGTTGAGGGCGGTGTACAAAGCAAGAACAGCATATGAGTTGTTGTTTTTTTAAGGTTTTTAAAGGGCAAAGGCCTGGCAGAAAAGAAATATGTTTTAAAGGCTGAAAGGGAGGAGGCAGACTGAAAGAGGTGTCACACTAGCATATCTTCTAGCGCCCTTCTAGCGCCCATAAGCAGGTGGGCCACCACATTCTGGACCAACTGAAGTTTCTGGGTCACCTTCAAAGGCAACCCCTAGGTAGAGCACATTACAGTAATCCAAGTGAGAGATGGTGAGGGCAAGAGCTACCATTGCCAGGGCCTGCCGGTCAAGATGTGGTCACAACTGGTGGACCAGCTGAAGCTGGGCAAAGCACCTCTGGCTGCGGCCTCCACCTGCTGTTCGAGCAGGAGCCACGAGTCCAAGAGGACCACCAAGTTGCGGACCACCTCCTTCAGGGGCAGCACAACCCTGCTTTATGGAGATCATGGAGAAATAACAATCCATTTTTAACTTATTATGTATGATTATAAGGGGGGGGGGAATGAAAGAAATAGAAGGATATATTTTGTGTGACTAGGTCTTATTTAGAATTTGCTAGACTCAAATTATGATAGCAACTTCTGGTCCACAAACTTTTGCAATGGGGAAAAACAGTGTAACCCTAAACACTGTTCATACCAGACCTTATGCAAGGTAGGTAGTGCCCTTCTCTTAACCTCTGCCGCAGTCCTCAAGAGCCATGCCAAAGGCGATCTATTGCAGGACATATTTTCCATGTCTTCCCTTCATGAAATATTAAGGACAATATGCTGTAATGCACTCTGAGAGCTGCCAAAACGCAGGTACCTGAGGCATCCTCCGTATTAAAAAAAAATTAAGTGCAGGAGCAAGTGCAAGGTGGAACATGAGTCTTCTCACATAAACAAGATCATATTCGTGTGGCGAGTGTTTATTTTCATTTTTTTAAAGAGCATTTTTTCCGCCCTCCCTTTGCTCACCAGAAGAGATAACAAGGCAGTACCAGACTTCTCTTGATATATTTATTGAACCTCAAAACCCTGGATGGAAAGACTGAGGCAGAGCAGAATAATAACTTGTTTAATTCCTTAATGTTTCATTCTTCACTACAATAGAACCTTCCATCATCTGTCTGAACCTAAAGCAGCAGACCTACTAAACATATGCATGTGAAAACAAGTTCAAGTGAAATTAATATGGTTAAACAAAAAGACAAAAGGAGATCTACTCGAGGATCCATCCGGAGATCTGATCACCAATTTGCTTTTCTTTTCTAGAATCAGTCTTTATAGCTGAGCCTCGTGTTACTAATGATATGCTCCTTACAGAAGCCGGAGCTCATCATGGGACATCAATCTTGTATCAACTGACACATTAAAATCACATTAAATGATATTCATGTTTTAATAAATGATTTTAGTGTTTTAATCATTTTTTTCCATTTTTAAAATTTGTATTGTTTTTGTTGTACACTTCCCAGAGGCTCAGGTTATGGGTGGTATATAAATATGTTCAATCAATCAATCAATCAATCAATTTGCACTACCTCGCAGCACATTTTTGAGCCAATTCAAGCTGTTGGTTTTAATTTTTAAAGCTCTAAGCAGTTTGGGATCAGATACCTAATGCATCACCTGCTTCCACACAAATTGTATTATTATTATTAATTATTAATTATCATTAATCATCATCATCTGTCATCCTCACTAATGATGCCCACATGCAGCCAAAAGAAGCACATGAACACAGCATGAACAGCACTTGCACCCGTACTTCTGAAGCTGCATGACCCTCAGGTATCTACATCTAGGGCGCACAGAGCACTTCTGGGAGGAGAGGGGGTCAGCAAAACCTGCCCCCTCACCTGCACAAGCACCCACACTTCAGAAGCATGGACACTATCATTATGCATGTCCTTTTTTTGGCTGCACATGTGCACCTAGTGAGGATGTTGCCTTTGTTTGTTTGCTTGTTTGTTTGTTAATTATCACCATCATCATCGTTGTTGTTGCTGCTGCTGCTTTCTAAAATACCAATGTGCCTGCAATTGCTAAAGACGAGCCTGCTTGCTCTGATCAAATTTTGCTTTGCCCTGGGCCATAGATGCTGACAGAGCAAGCAAGTTATTGTGAAAGAGAAAACAAAGAGTGCCCATAGCAGTAGCCTATGCCTCCTAAGTTCAGGTCTGGATATGGGTCCCTAAGAGTGGGAATGAGAAGGAGATAAAAAGACTAGATAAACTATCAAGCAACAGTTGCTGTTTTGGCCTTAAAAGGGAAGACCCCTCTCCCCTTCTGATGGCCAATACAGGCAGAGAGGGGTTCTCTATTGATGAAGCAGGGGTGTAGCAGGGTTGGAGTGGGTCCAGAGACAAGATTTTAAAATGTTCCCCCCCCCCGCCCCACTGAAGCTCAGCTCATGAAGTAAAGAAATCTTAAATGAGACGGAATAGTGGTAATAAAAAGCATAGTACGTGTGTGTGTGTGTGTGTGTGTGTGTGTGTGTGTGTGTGTGACAATAGAACATCATCCTAAATTGTGTTTTTTTAAAAAGGTTTTGTAAATTGTGGAGGATGCAAGTCATTTAATGGTACAAGAGAAAGACATGCTGTTCTGGTAGCTCCAAGTCTTAACATTCACATCAATTTCAGAGGATGAATACAACTGAATGAAACCCGAGCAGGTGCACAACTGGGGGAGTCAGTCATGTGACTTGCCTCTGGGGGGGCCAAGGCAGTTGGCCCCCAGACAACTGTCTCCCCTTGCCCTATTATACCTGTAATTACACCCCTGTTAGGAAGCTTTTTGTAGGGATGTGTAGAAATCCCCTGAGGTTCTACAGTATATATATAATACAATAAGGTCATACATGGCAAGCCCAGCCCACAAAATGCTTTACCAATTGGAGGTAACAGAACAGAAGCATCGTGGTGATTGGGTAGTGGGGATTCCATATGCTGATAGAGAAGAGGAGCGGGTAGGGGGCGAGTGAGCGAGTGAGCAGATGGGGAGGGGGGCGAGCACGTGGGCAAGTGTGGTGGGGAGGGGGCAAGCAAGTGAGCGAGTGGCAGGGAGAGGGTGAGCGAGAGTGGATGGCTGATACTGAGCAATAAAGCAGGGGCTGTGGTGTGGGGCAAGGAGATCAACAAAGTCCTAGTGCACAGATGATCTGTGAGGGTTCAGCTAGTTTCTTATATTTCTTATACAGCTTATAAAAACATTTTATTTCCTTTGAAATTTCTCAGATAGTTTGCATTGTTTTAATTATGTTAATGTTTTAATTGATTTTATATTGTGAACCACCCAGGGACCTTTTTGTATGGGGTGATATATAAATGTACTAAAATGAATGAATGAATGAATGAGAACCCTAAAATTTGTTTTAAATGTTGGTCTCAACCTATTTCTTGAGAAATTTCACTTCTCTTTTAGAAACACATTCATTCATTCATTCATTCATTCGATTTCTATACCGCCCTTCCAAGAATGACTCAGGGCGGTTTACACAGAGAAATAACAAATAAATAAGATGGATCCCTGTCCCCAAAGGGCTCACAATCTAAAAAGAAACACAAGATAGACACCAGCAACAGTCTCTGGAGGTACTGTGCCGGGGGTAGATACTCATCACTCTCAGATGTTGCACCATGGGAGGAACACTGAATTTCAGGTTTTTAAAAATTCAGTGATTTTGTAAACAGACTCAAACGTGATACAGTGGCTTCAAGGCTGACCAAGCCATATGGCACCACTTTAGAAATCTCCTTCTCTCATAAGGACCTCTCATTCTTTTGGAATCAACTGGGGAGTTTTTACTCTGGTTCCCATCCATTTAAGAGCACTCAGGGCAGGGCTTTCTCTGCGGCACTGCGGCGTTTATGGAATGGCTCCCTCAGAGATGCCTGCTAGGCAGTATTGCTATTTAGCACTTATCTCTTATCCCTCAAGATCATTCTGTTTCCCGAGGCTTTTAAAAGTCCACTGCTTCTGATATGTTGTGGAGCTTTTCTGGTTATCTCTCCTTTTAAGATAATGTAAAATATTATTTTAAATTTTGTTTACCTTAATGGTAAACAAAAGGCCAATTCAAGCATACTGCAGCTACTGCAACTGCAGGGGGCCATGGCATTTGGGTGGGGGCTCATACTGGGCTGAGGTCTGTGCAGAAGAACAGCCACAGGAAGGGGGAGGGACAGAGACAGAGACAGAGACGGAGTCTCAGAAGCTGTACTATCACAAGACGGGATTTCAGACAGGCTGGCCCTCTGCCATAACTGAGAAAGGTGAAGCAGGAGCCATGGGGCACTCGAGTCTGACCCCAGCTGTGGAGAGCTGGAGGACCTGGCACTTTCTGCATTCAGAGCAGGGCCTCTATCCCATAACTTTTCCCTAGACATAGGAAGCTGCCTTGCACTGAGTCAGGACTTTGGTCCACCTAGCCCGGCATTGTCCACCCTGACTGGCAGCAGCTCTCTAAGCTCCTCCTCAGCTCTGCTACTGGAGAACCTTGCAGCTAGAAATTGAAGCTAGGACCTTCTGAATGCAAAGTGCATGTTCTGCACACTGAGTTCCTTAATGATGATGCACACTGTGAAGAGGCCCTTCCCTTTCTCCATCCTAAATCTCCTGCCCATCAGCCTCATTGGATGACCCCTGCAATGAAAATGAGGCAAATAAAAATGAGGAAAGAAGTTGCTTGGAGGCTGTTGTTGGTTCTCTTTCTTTTGTTCTAGATTGTTGCCAACTTAGATGAGACAGAGGAGCAACAGAGGGGTCAAGGTGCTGGCAAGCTACCCCTCTTTATCCAAAAAGACATGAGCTGTACATAGGGGCCAAGAAAACTAATTTTGCAGTAGGCCCCAACATTTCTAGAACTGGCCCTGTATTGGCCCTATTCAGTCTCAGCATAGAATCCCTCCAGCGGCTGTTGCTGGTGTCCATTTTTGTGTTTCCTTTTAGCCTGTCAGCTCTTTGAGGATAGGAAATCATCTTCTTTTTCTATGTAAACCACTTTACTTAGTGCTTTGGAAAGTGGTGTATCAGTAGTAGTAGTTAGGGGTGTGCACAAAACTACCTGGCCCGGTTCAGTTTGAGTTCAAACCGAAATTGAACCACACCCGGCCAGTTTGGTTTTGGCCCCCTTCGAACCCACTGTGTTTGGTTCAGTCCGGAGGAGGTTTGATGAACATTCCCCCCCAAAAAATTAGTTGAACCCCCAAACTGGGGTGCGTGTGTACGGTTCGGGGTCAAGCCAAACTGGGGGTGGTTCGGCTCGACCCTGACCCTTTGAACTGAACCAGTATAATGTCAAACTGGTTCAGATTCAAACCAGTTTGCACATCCCTAGTAGTAATACTGAGTAGTACAGCTTAGTAGTAGTAGTAGTACAGCTTGGGCCCATGGTATTTAAGAGAGCACCTTCTTCTTTATGAATTCCACTGCCTATTAAGATCATTGGGGGAGGTCCAATTGTGGTGACCACCAGCTTGGCAGGTGACGACCCCAAACCAGGCCTTCTCTAGGGTTGCCCCAGGGTTCTGGAACATACTCTCAAATGAAATAAGAATCTCCCCATTTCTGTCTGGTTTTGAACGGCTTTTGAAAACACACCTGTTTTATCAGGCTTTTTGTTTATGATGTTTTATTCATGGTGATTTTAATGTGTTTCTACAACATTTTCAGTTTTTAGTCGTTGTTTGGTTAAACTGTAAACCGCCCTGGGATTTTATATAGGGTGGTATATAAATAAATAAATAAAGTAGTAATAGTAGTAGTAGTAGTAGTAGGCATTTTGTTTTGTTTTGTTTACTACTTTGGGCCTAGAATGACAATTAATATATACTAGCCGGCTCGGGTGCAGAGCTCTCCCTCATTCTCTAGTTCTCCCTCATTCTCGGCCCCTCATTATCATCCCTCTCCTCTCCTCTTCCCTCTTTCCCCCTCCAATGTGTCTCTCTCTCTGGCCGGCCACTTTTTCCAGCCGCCCGCCACTGCCCCCACGGCTGCTGCTTTCTCTCCCCCCACCACTTTCTCTTTCCTCTGCTGCCGCTTTCTCTTCCCCCCACCGCAGCTTTCCCTCCCCCCCGCTGTCGCTGCTTTCCCTCCCCGCCTGCCTGCCCATTCACAGGCCTGTCCATTGGCCTTATGTTCCCCACCTTCATCGCTTTCCTTTCCCCCTCCCTGCACGTGCGAATTCTCACAAGTGCTGCCACACATGGGATTAGTGACAGGTACATCTAAGAGAATTATAGATAGAGAGATTATAAATAAAGACAAATATTGAGCATACACAGCCACACTTCAGATGGTGGCACTCAATGGTCCAGTAGACATTGCCATGTTTGTATGTAATTGCCAGAGGCGCTCTTACCCCTGGACTTCCAGGCCAAAATCCAGGGCCTCCACAACCTCTGGGGCCCCCAAAATCCTCTTTAGTCTGTCCCAGGTGGTGTGGTTGCCCCGCTGAGCATGATGATGCTTAATTTGCAGGGGACGGGGTAGCCTCCAAAGGTCTTTAGGTCCAGGCTCCAAAATTACCTTAGTGCACCTCTGGTGATTGCACAGGAATGGTGGCAAACAAGATGGCAGCCCTCATGTCAAAATGGCCTGGGCAACATGTCACCCTCAGGCTTCCCTGTGAGACTTGTTAAAGCTCACCAAACATTTGGACCAAATCTCATTGGATGTTGCCCGATGATCTAGGTCCATTTCTAATTTCCAGTTCATTGAATGCAAAATATCTACACGTCGAGAGTCTGCCAATTCTTTTAAACAGCAAATTCACCAGGTTTTTTTCCTTTAGAAGCTTGCTGACCGTGCTGCTGCAAACTCAATAATTACATTGTACTGCCAGCAAGGATTCAATATTATTTTCCCCCCTCCTTGCCTGAGGGTTACAACACATTTGCACCATAGGGAAGCCTTTTCTCTTTGCATCTCCAAACTGTAACACAAACTCTTCTTTTATTCATAACAGCTCGATCTCCAGCTGAGATAGGCACTTTCGTATTACCCTAGATGACAGATTTCTGTGTTCTTTCCAAGCACAGGGGGTTTAATAAACATATCTGGCAATCTTTCGATCGCTGGAGGCCCTGGGATGACACCGTGTGTGCAAACAATATGCTCTCACTGCTAGGGAAACAAGTTTATTCAATTATTCAATTAATAGATTACAGTCAAGATACTTGTTATCCTACAAGGAAAAATGGCAGAAGAACGCAGAGAATTAGGGTAGGTTTCGGGATTAGTAGCAGGCAAGGCAGGGAGCCGAGGGGGAAAGAACAAAAAGGAAACAGCCTTCATTGATAGAGATTTATTTATAAGGAAAAGTGTCATTTGGTGGTTTGAGTAAGTCATAGGTTTCAGTAATCATTCTTAGCATTTACACATCAATTTTTGTGAGTATTCGAAGTACTTCTCAGAGGTTAGAGATCCCCTTCTTAGCTGTGTCTTCAACTGGGAGCCCAATTGTTTCGTCCCATAGAATTCAATATGTCTTTTTATTACCTTTATATCCTGCCTTTCTGCCTTCATGAATGTCAAGATTAAATAAACAATGTTACATAAATAAATAAATAAAAATACATAAAGATGGCATCCATGGGGTCCTCAGGTCACCTGTCTAGGTACTGAACAATCCTAGGCTTGCTTAGCTTCAGTGAGGTTATTGTATCCTGTGCCATCAGATTGCCCCAGGACTCACAACAGAGGCCAGTGAGAACTAGGCCTGTGCATGGCCCCAAACGTTGGATCCTGGCCTGATGAGATACTACTCAACAGTCGCAATTGGTTCCTCCCAACTATCATGTCCTTTGTCACATTGGCTTGGAGATCTGACTTGTCAGCCCTGCCCTGCCCTGCCCTCTCCTCCTCCTCCTCCTCCTCTCCTCCTCCTTAACTTGGGACTGAATGCAAACAGGAGACAGACTGCTTCATGTCCACTCAAGCAGATGCCTGCTTCCACACAGGGCCAGATTAAGCTAATGCGGAGCCTGTAACATATGTTATAAAGGGGCCCTAAATTTAAAAAAAAATTCACATAAATATTAAAACATAAATTATTTACTTGCATAGTAAAGTAATTCAGTTTTTTCATTTGCTATATTTTGGAGTATGGGAGACCAAGCCACAAACTCACACTTACTACAACAACAGTGAACATTTATATACCATTTTTCAATCGAAAAGTCTCAAAGTGGTTTACATAGAAAAATAAAGAGTGGATAGATGATTCTCTGTCTCCAAAGGGCTCGCCCTCTAAAAAGAAAAATGTGGTAGACACCAGCAACAACCACTAGACAAATGCTGTGCTGGTTCTTCTCTTAAAAGGAACATTTAGCAGAAAAGGGATATTTTATCTAACATGGAGCAAATAAAACAGGTAAAGTTTTAACTTTAATTCCCAGTTGGAAGCCGGGCGAGAGGCCCTCAAAAACGCAGGGCCCATAGCAAATGCTACATTTGCTACTATGTTAATCCGCCATAGCTTCCACAGCTTCCATTTAAAAAGCTCTTTTTTAAAAATCCCTTTTAGGTCTCCGGGTGGTGCCAGTGCTTCTGGGATTCATAGTTTTTCTGAGGCTGCTGCCACAGCTACATTCTAACTTATTAACAAATACTATTTCCATTGGTGCCTCACACGATTTACATGTATTTTCCAAGAAATAAAACCCAGTGTAGGGTTATGCAGATGATCTAGTTAAATAATCCACAACTCTGCATTAACTCATGAGGCCCATTCACATGTTATTTTCAACACTCGCTTCCACAAGTGTACAGTATAAACAGGTACTGCTCTGTACACAGGTACAAACATTCACATGTTGCGTTGAACATAGTCAAGCGGGCAAATGCTTGACTAACAAGCAAAAGGCTCGAATCACTGCTGGAATGCTTCCGAGAATATGGGAAACACGTATATCGGGCAGCAGCAATATAGGAAGATGCTGAAAGGCATCATCTCATACTGTGCAGGAGGAGACTATGGTAGACCCCTCCTGTATTCTATCAAAGAAAACCACAAGGCTCTGTGGGCGCCAGGAGTCGAAATCGACTTGATGGCACACTTTACCTCTACCTTTATCCAGGTTCACTTTTAAAATGAACACAGCTACAGTCATTCACACTAGGGGTGTGTCCAAACCGGTCCGGAGGCCATTGTAAAGGCCTCCGAACTGTCCGGACCTGTTCGGACCTGGCCGGTTCGGGTCCGGGTGGGGATCTTCCTTTAAGGGCGGGGAGGGCTTACTTACCCCTCCCGCCGCTTTGGCCCCTCCAGCGCCCGTATTTTACTGAGTAATTGGGGTGCTGGAAACCAGCCGCCCCCGCCGCCCCCCCGCGAGCAGATTAGGGGCCAAAACTACTGGCGCCGCCGCCCGCCCTCCCTCCCTCCCAGCCGCCCGCCCTCCCAGCCACCCGCCCGAGTCCTCACCAGATGTTGTTCAAAAAAAGAGAGGAGCTCGCAAACAGAGCTCCTCTCTCTGCAAAGTTTCGGCCCCAACTGGGGCCTTGGGCGTGCCGCAAAGGACGCCTGGGAGTTCCGCCGGAGGCCCGGTCTACCCGCCGGCAAGGGATGAAGCTTTGGCCCCTAATCCGCTCGTGTGGGGTTGCGGGGGCAGCTGATTTCCAGTGCCCCAATTACTCAGTAAAATACGGGCGCTGGAGGGGGCAAAGCGGCGGGAGGGGTAAGTAAACCCTCCCCGCCCTTAAAGTAAGACCCCCCTTTGGTGCCGCTCCAGACTGCTCCAGACCATGCACATCCCTAATTCACACAAACACATGTACAAGTGAACAGAAATCTGTACACTCATACAGCATAATGTCTGAATTGGGCTCATGATAATCATGCAAGATCTTTTTGATACATGCCCCATTGCAGAACTACCACCACTACTGTGGATATTTATATACTGCTTTTCAACAGAGTTTTCAAACTGTTTTACATTAAAAAAAAATAAAGATTTTCCCCATTCCCAAAGGGGATCACATTCTAATAAGGTAGACACCAGCAACAGCTACTGGAGGGATGATGTGCTGGGTCTGGATAGGGGCAGTTGCTTTTCCCATGCTAAGTATAAGAGAATCATCACTTTAAAAGCTGCCTCTTTGCTCACTCATGAACAGAGTTCATTACCCCATCAACTAAAAGGGAATAATCACCCCTTGATCAGGCTTATTTATTCGAGGCAATTAATACATGGCTATAGAGTACTAAAATTCTTATTTAAATGAGCCAAACATTTGCCACTTTCAGTTTTCACAGGAAAACTGTCAACTTTGATACAACAGAATTTTCTCTCCAGAATACTTGAATATTTCACTTTTTTTTTTCATTCTGTTAAGCCATTGCTTATTCTGGCTGCTGTTGCTGCTGCTTCAGTGTAAATTTCCCATCCCACTTGCTTCTTTTTCTAATTTGTACATTAGTAACATGGATTATCCTATCCATTCAGGAATCACATAGGGAATAAGAGGACAGCTGGTCTTGTGGTAGCAAGCATGACTTGTCTCCATAGCTAAGGAGAGTCTGCCCTGGTTGCATATGAAAGGGAGACTAGAAGTGTTATTCCTCCACACACTCTAGCAATGGTGCGGCATTAGTTTGGGACTCTTTAGAAGCACTGGTGTTACAGTGGTGTTTTCCCCACTGCTCTGCAAGAAACTGAATCAAAATGGCGCCTGACTGCCAGGAAAAGGAAGGTGCGAGCACATGAATGGCAGGGAGGGGCGCCAGAGAAGAGCTGATTAATCCATCTGGAAGGTCCCTGTGCAGGCGCAGTAACCCATTTCTCATGACTGACAAAGAATCACCTCCAGATCAGGGGTGTAACTATAATAGGGCAAGGGGAGACAGTTGTCTGGGGGCCCACTGCCTGGGGGGGACGGACCCAGAGGCTTCCTTCAGTTGTATCCATCCTCCGAAACTGATGTGAGTGTTAAGACCTGGAGCTACCAGAACACCATGTCTTTCTCTAGTACCATTAAATGACTTGCAGTGTGTGTGTGTGTGTGAATTTTACTATGCTTTTTGTTATCACTATTCAGCCTCATTTAAGATTTCTTTACTTCATGAGCTGAGCTTCAGTGAGGGAGGCGGGCCATTTTAAAATCTTGTCTCTGGGCCCACTCCAACCTTGCTACGCCCCTGCTCCAGATCATAAGTTACAGGTAAGCAACCTGTCTATCTCTTGACAACTTTTGATACTATCGACAATAGTATCCTTCTGGAGCATCTGAGGGGGGTTGGGGTTTGAGGCACTGCTTTGCAGTGGCTCCTTTCCTGCCTATCGGGCAGATTCGGATGGTGTCCTTTGGAGACTGTTGCTCTTCAAAATGTGAACTTTTACATGGTGTCCCCCAGGGCTCCATATTGTTTCCAATGCTCTTTAACATCTACATGGAACAGCTGGAGAGATAATAAGGAGATCTGGTGCAGGGTGTTATCAGTATGCTGATGACACTCAAATCTATTTCTCCATGTCAACATCATCAGGAGAAGGGATAACCTTCCTAAATACTTGCCTAGAGATGGTGATTCCTCCTTCTTTTCCATACTCTTCCTGAATGGTATTCAAAAACCATTCCAGCTCTTTCAGTTTGGCCCTCTCTCTGGGCTTCTTATCAGTAAGCTGGAGATGCATCTATGCTGGCTGATGTCTGATGAAGTATGGGTCCTGGCTTGCTTCCATTTCATCTATGCTTCTGGAACAGGTTCCTTCTACTGTACTGTGTTGTTTCTTTCTTGTCTTTGTTAATTCCTTCATTCAAAAAATCCTCTTGACCTATGCTTTCTCTTCTGGATCTTAATATATTGAAGTAGATAATATCCTGCCTCCTAACAAGACCTTCATGAAGGTCTTATCTGAGCCATTTTGGGGAGAGCTATTGTTGCAGCTCTGCTCGTTTATAGCTTGCTTATACCACTGCCTATGCAAGAGAGCTAATGCAAGGTGCTCTTCATGGAAGCCAGTTCTGTTACTCTATAGCAACCTAGTACCTATTTCACCTTCCAGGTCAGAGCACTGCATAACCAACCATAAAGATGTACATGCGGTGCCTTAACTGCTGCCACGAGCTGTTTGGGTTTGATGTCATGCTGGATGAGAACCTCAAGCCATGGATCCTGGAAGTCAATATCTCTCCCAGGTAGTCTGCACTTGGTGCACCATCCACTGCCTTGTTGATACTGCCCCTTACCCCAAGATTGTTCCAACAAAGTACATTTGGCCTGTTTCTGTTGAAAGTGCTGTTCATTTGGCCAAGGTGGCTCTTCTCTGCCACCCAGAACTACCTCCAGTTGGTAATGGCTGCTGCCTCCCCTTAATGTGAGGGCAACTGCAGAAATAAGTTTAGAAAGGATTCTAGGGGAGACCAAGGAGCTGAGATGTTACGTAGAAGAGGGCAAGATTTTAGGTATATCATAGCTGTATTGAGGCTATTGTGGAACTAGAGAATGGCTAAGCTCTCCATCATATTTATGTGATATTGTCTCATCTTTGAATAAAAATTATTCTTGTTCACTGTTTTGGAGAGATATAGAACTACTTTACAGTAGCCCCCAATATCAAAAGCCTGAGCAGGAAGCTGAACCTGTCCAGTCAAGGTTTCTAATAATATCCTTTTCTCCTTGCAGCCTCCATTCAAACTCTCCTCTGGATTTTGAGTGCATCCCGGACCATCTGGCATCAAGGGCCAGATGCACTCAACTTGGCTGGCTTCATATTGCCAAATGCAGATGATGTGGCTTCACCCTCTGGTAGTGCCAGCAGCTCCACGACCAGGTAAGTAGGTATAGACTGCAAACTCAGGAGGAGAAGCTCCCATCGCACTGCTGCTTCATTAGGTCAGCCAGTGGGACTACTCAAAGTCAAATGTATTGTACACAAGATAGTAAGCACTCAGGACGTTTCCCATGGATGAGGGCTCATTGTTCCTCCAAGTCTTGCTTGTTTCTCTATAATGATGTTTCATGGATAATGTTAGGCCAGACACGTGGCATGTGTGCTGCTAGCAACCATGTGCACACATCACTAGTCACTGTCCTTCTGGAGCATGAGTGCTCTTGCACAAGAGCTTTACTATTTCTGGGGCTCCTCCCACACTCTGGAAGTGTTCTCTTAGAGAGGAAATGCTAACAGAGGGCCAGGGATGCGTTTCTGCTTCCAACCTGGGGGGATGGCGCAGAAAATAGTTGTGTTCTGTCATAAAACTGATGCACTTTGGAAATGCAGGGAGTAGCACAGGTTGGCGCTGAATGGGCACTGTTGTGAGAAGCATGGACTCAGCGTCAGGATGTCAGCCAATGACGACATGAGGGAAGTGGTTCAAAGGTTGCTGCAAAAAGTCACGGCAAGAAGACAGATGTTGCGGGCCTTTCTTTTAAGAACCTCACCTGAATATCATCTTTGGAGAGTTTCTAAAGATCGTAGAGAATCAGTGGCATCATTATGGTCCAAGTTCAAAGCTGGTTTAAATTACTGCAGCCCTGCAGGCGACAAGGAACTGAGAAGAAGAGCAAGCATTGATGCAAAGGAAATTAAAGCTGCTGTTGTACTGCCTGAAGGAGCAATTTAGCCGGTGGCTAACATTTTGCTACAAGAGTTCCTCTTCCAAAGGTTTTCTCTCTCCCCCCACCCCTTATTTTTACATTTGAGGTTATTTTTAACAAAAGGAAATGCAACTGGATTACAGCTTCCCAAGCTGCATTTTTGCTTTGGGGTATTTAAAAAGTGCACATGTAGGCACCAGATAAACCAAGGGACACTTGAAGAAGAGTGTATCAATTCCCTGAGGAATCACAAATTCACTTTTTAGATACTTAAGAGCCAGTCATAGACTGCAATAAACCTTGAACTGAACTGAACTACTTAAGAGCCAGAAGGGACCATTAATGATTAACCCCTGACGTTATACGGGCCACAGCATTTTCCCTAGGATGTGCCACATTAAACTACAAACCTCCTGGCAGTATTATATATATAATTTCCACTAGCATTATATGTTTCTGAGATCAAATAGAAGCAAGTGAAATACACCAATGAATTATGGGATGCCATCCCATCCTGCACCTTTCTTCCACTTCTTGGAGTGTGCCACCATAAAGAAGCGTAATTGGCTACAAAGAAGAACAACCCTGTTGCTGAGAAAGGGGAATTCAGACATTTCATTTGCATTCACTTTGGAAGATTTGGCAAGATGCATAGCCGATCATGCCCTTCACCCACCTGGAATTAACTCCTCTCTCCCCTCCTCCTCCTCCTTTATAATAATAATACCACAGTGCAGGCGGTTCCATTATTTCTGAAGTGAATTGTGACAATGAGATATCTCCTTCAAGGAAATAAACTCTTTTGAGCTTGCTAGTTGTTCTGGCCAGAGGAGGCTGGAGGTGTGAGAGTGAAAGTGTCTCATCATCACCCATTGCCTGAGACCCTTACTTAGCCAGGGTGGGCCCAGGCATCGTGAGAAGACAATCTACCCATGCTCTTTCTGCCTCTTTCCACAACTTACTCAGTAGGGGAAGACTACTGTAGCACTTTTAGGGTGCTGAAAATGGTCTGAATGTGTATTTCATGGTTTTTGTTTTCAGGGAAGGGAATGGGCTACTTCCACCATACTGGGGATCAAGCATGAATGGGGCCCATTATATGGTTTCTTCAGCTGAAAACAACAGTCTCATGAGGCCCTGATCTAGATTGGGGTCATGGTGAAAGGGGTGGGGTTGTTTTGTTTTTTGTTTTATCCTTTTCCCCTGCCAGGGTTCCTGACCAGTGTTCCCTGTAACAGGGAATTCCAGACAACATTGACTACAACTCCCAGCATCCCCAATCAAAGGCTATTGCAGCTGGGGATGCTGGGACTTATAGTCAACAATATCTGGGATTCCCTGTTACAGGGAACACTGGTCCTGATCCAGATTGTTCCTCCCATGGCTATTTGTCTCATCAGCACCAATGGGAGATCCTGTCTTAGGCCAAATAGCAGCTGTGGTGGCAAGGTTATCAGATCAGGACTGTGGTGGGGGCCGTGGTTTAAAGCCACCTTTCCCATAGTTGCAATTAAGATTAGGAGCCTGCACAGCTATTATGTATACCATATTTAAAGGAAACTACTATGCAGTTCACTATCACGCAGTCTATGTATTATCTAGTTTGGTTTTTAGAATGTCTGTCTGCATCACCCGGTGCTGGCCTGCTCTCCCTTCAGTCCTCACCCTCTGCCTCTTCCCTGATTCCCACCTATCCTCATCTCCCTCATCTCCTCCTATAGCATCTGCCTATCACTGTCTCCAACGTTCTCAACCTCCTCTGCTCCAGAGCAGTGCACTTGCCATTATTGTTGCCTGCTTTATTAGCTGGATCTGGAAGAGGGAGAAAGCCTTTCTCGCCATGTTCACATTGCTCTTAGCAATGAAGAAAATGGTGTCCACCCCACAATCAATAATACCCTTGCTGTGGTCTGCACATGCAACAGAAGGAGGTGGTAGAGTCTTGAGGAGGTGGGAATGAATGGGACCACTATGGGCTGCAGGTGGGAGATGCCAGTTTGAATGCTTCCATATGTAAGAACACCCTCAAACCTCTCTGCAAGTGAAAAATAAAACAAAACCACACTCTAGCATACCACGGAGAAAGGTTCTGCATCAGCCCACTTCCTTCTCTGCTCATCTGCTTTGTATGGGGAGGTGATTTTTTAAAAATACAACAGGGCCTTCAATAATGTAACCCTTATCTGTAACCTAAAGTGGTAGCACCCATCCTATTAACTCAGAACTTTACCACATCATTCCCACATCAGTCTGTTGCATGTAGAGATGAGGATCTACCCGCTGCCAGTGATAACATTGTTGTTGGCACAGTGTTGTTGGCTAGATCTGTTGGGCCACTGTGCGAAACAGGATGCTGGACTAGATGGGCCTTGGGCTTGATCCAGAAGGGCTGTTCTTATGTTCTAGATCTTCCCATCAGTAACAGGGAATCTCTTGTGCAGGCTAGTGCTGAGAATCACTGGCTGCATTTGCATGTAACACAGAACAGAGGGTCCATTGGACCCATGGTTCCACGCACCCCCCTGCTCTCCTGTCTGCATTCGGACATAGTTCTCTGCAAGACTGCAGAGAGGCAGAGGAGCTGGCTGCAGGCTTCCTTCTTAACAGAAGGACAGCCCGCACAGCCAATAAGGCTGTAGTTAAGGGAGAAGCTTCCTCCCTCAATTCCAGTTCCAGGGCCAGCAGCCTGTGGTTCTGAATTTGGACGTACTGCTGCAGCTGCTGAGAACCTGGGGTTGAGGCAACAAAACTTCATTCAATCCGAGGGTTCAGATTGGAGTCACGATCCTGAATCCTTGGTTTCATTGCCATGCCCAATTGCGGTTCTCCACATTCAGATGTAACCTCCATGGAACCACAGGCTATTCAACTGTGGTTCAGTATTACATGTGAATGATTTGCTGCTGCTACTGGATGTTTTTAAAGCATTAGCTCTGACCCACTTGTACCACTAATACTGATGTACCACTGATACTGAAACAAGACTGGACTATTTTACAAGGGCTCATTTAGCACTAAATAATACAAACAAAATGATTTCACTATTTAATGCTAAATGAGCCCCATTTAAGCAGCCAAATAAACTCCATGGAAATTGAATACTTATTAGGTCAAAATGTAGGATTTGATGCTCAGTGTATATAGGCTGTTCATGTTATTCCCTGGAACAGACCTCATATTACTGATTGACATCACTGGACCCTTTGCTGCATGTTAGGACCACTTCACACTATGATCAGAAATGGGCTGCTGGGCTGCCTTTGCCTCTGCAATATAAAATTCACTGAATAGTCATGAGCGTGAAACAGAGAGGAATTCAAAGAGTTGCAGAGTCATCAAATCATTTGGTTTTGTCGCAAAATTGTCCTTCTACTCCAGCTTCCATAACAGCATTCATCTATGTCAGAGAGTTGCAAGATTTGCTACAAGCCCTGCCTTACTTCTTCTGAGTGTTTTACTCAGGAATCGTGAGAGCCAGCTGCGGACAAGGGCCCCACTCATCTCAGCCACCGTGCCAGGTTGGCTGAATAACAGATGCACCCCTGCAGGGCTCTGAACCTCTGAGTGTAATGAGTACAGACATCTCCAAACTGTGACTTACACCATTAACAAATTCCCTGCCACTCCTTACCCAACTGCAGACAAGTGAGAACTCCAAAATAAACAAGCATACTGCCTTTGCCTCTTCGGATCGTCACACGCACATAACAGTATGCCCAGTTTGATCATGTTAATTGATGGGCACTTTTCTCCTCAATAAGGGAATCCGAGCAAACTATGCAATGGGTTGTTTGCTTCCACATTAACCTGTGCAAATAATGTTTCAAGAATCCTGAAGCCATCCAAAGATTTGACCTTAGAGTTGTCATCTGGAACTCCTTTGCTTGTTTCTATAGAGGCCTCCAGCCAATGTTTTCCCCCCAGAATATGTTTTCAGCATAGCTTGTACAACCCATATGAATATAAGAGGAGTTATATTGGATTGGGGCAAAAATCCATGTGGTCCAGCATCCTTTATCCCACCAACCAGATGTTTCTGAGAGGGATAAAGGATGAGTAGAGGACATGCAGGCAAATAACCAACCAGGAGGACATGCAGACAAATAGCCCTCTCCTGGTGTGGCTTCCCAACGTCTTGTATACATCACACCCTGTCTGATGTTTCTGATTAGGATCCTGCTTTCAGGATTTGTCCCTTGGAAAAGTACTCACTTCCCTTGCAATGTGTGATATGGGAGGCCCACCTTCATCCATCAGACCCTAGCTTCAAAGCTGTCAAGCTGGCCTCAGGAACAAGGGCACGGATTAACCACATGTACAGATACCAGCCTTGTTATCATCTGTGGAGGGGCTTGCCATCTCTTTCGCCCTCCTCCTCCTCAGAATCTATATTATTATGCTCTAGTAGCTACCTTTATTCTTTTGGGAACCCTGGCTTCCTCTTTCCCAGTCATCAAATTCTGGAGACTCAGAAGTTTCCATCAGGCTCCTGCTGGCTTCCCTCTGCTCCCAAGCTGGAAGCTGAGGGAATCAGAGTCAGACCAGCTGTCACCTTCTATGTCACCTGCATCCATGAGTGTATGGGGCTTCAGTCTCACCATAAGCTAAGACATTGCCATAGGGCTAGGCAAATTTCTCCCAGTATGCTTGCTTCTTGAATTTCTGGCTTAGGCCCTTCCTCAAGAGCAGATCCATTCACAGGTAAGTGTCCCAACATGCTGTTCCCAGATGTTTCTCATCTAATCAATGTTACTTTCAAGTGAGTGGAGGTTTGTTCTATTCTTATAATCTATATATATATTTCTCCTGGGTGTGCCCAGGAGAAATGCGTCCCGGCAGCCCAGCTGATTGGCTGGGCTGCGGGGGCGCCTGATTGGTCCTGGCGCACCCAGGAGAACGGCGGTGGCCATGGCCGGGGAGCCAGGCGGGCCCGGCTGTGGAGTCGAGGCGGCGGGCCTGGCCGGGCCCGGCGGCGGCGGCACTCTTGGGCCCGGCCACAGTGGCGGCACCCTCGGGCCCGGCGGCGGCGGCACCCTTGGGCCCGGCCGCCGCGGCGGCACTCTCGGGCCCGGGCGTGGAGGTAAGGTGGCGGGCCCGGCCGCAGCGCAGGCAGCGGTGGGCCCGGCCGCACTAGAGGCACAGATGCTCTGTGCCCGGGCCCACTAGTCTTTTATGTTTTATCAGTGAGAAGTTTCTCCCAGTGGGGATCCTGTAGAGAGAAAGTGTGTGTGTGTGTGTGTGTGTGTGTGTGTGTGTGTGGTGGGAGACGGGGTGGAGTCAGAAAGAAAAGGGAGGGAAAGGAGGAGAAACAGGAGCTGTTCTGAATGAAATCCAGGGGCATAACTATAATAGGGCAAGGGGAGACAGTTGTCTGGGGGTCCACTGTCTTGGGGGAGAGGGCCCAGAGGCAAGTCACATGACTGCCTCTCCCAACCGCACACCCTCCCGGGCTTCTTTCAGTTGTATTCATCCTCCAAAATTGATGTGAGTGTTAAGACCAGGAGCTGCCAGAACAGCATGTCTTTCTCTAGTACCATTAAATGACTTGCATCGTCCACAATTTACAAAACCTTAAAAAAAATAATTTAGGATGATGTTCTATTGTGGCACATAGGATAGATAGATAGATAGATAGATAGATAGATAGATAGATAGATAGATAGATAGATAGATAGATAGATTTTACTATGCTTTTTGTTAGCACTATTCAGCCTCATTTAAGATTTCTTTACTTCATGAGCTGAGCTGGGGGGGGGGGGCATTTTAAAATCTTGTCTAGACTCTGGGCCCACTCCAACCTTGCTACTCCCCTGATGAAATCCTAATTAAATCTACCTGAAATTACTTTGTGTTTATGATGGAAGTAGGTATAAAACATTTGGCAATGAGATTTTGAACCAGCTATGCGTGTAAGCCTGCAAAGCTTGTGAAAGTTCCTGCAACTTCATTGCATTGCATTATTGGGCCTATATTAATGGACTGCTAAATTCTACTATTGATGCAGCTGATTGTTTCTGATATATACATACATACTTGCATGCATACATGATCTCAGTAAACCTCAATACTCAGCCCTGTAAAGTCCAGTATTATCCATCTCATATTGCTGTTGGGGAGTTCAGACTGAGAATATGGGCTTGCCTATAGTTCTCTGGCAAATCGGAAGCCAAGCTGATATTCAAACTTCCTAGATCCTGGCTCACATGATTAGTCAATGATAGACTGTAATTCTGTGCACGCTTACCTGGAAGTAATCCCCATTGAACTTATTTCCATATATACAATTTTACTGTGAATTATTCACTCACTCAGCTCAGTTCAGCAAAGACAGACACAGGCTTCTGGGCATGGATTGCTTTGGTGGATATGGTCCCAGGGGTGTCGCTATAATTGAACAGATGAGTTCAAAGAACCCGGGACCCTGAGCCCCCCCCACCGGTCCACCCCTCCCTATTTTCTTAATTATCTCCCTCACTCCTAGGGGTTGCTGGAGAGAGGGGGAAACACAGTTCCCCTCTCCCCTAGCTATGTCCCTGTGTGGGCCATATGCATCCAAAGGATGTACAGTGTACTGTCTTGGATGCAGTACATGGTTCCTACATCTAGAACCCAGGGATGTTCACACAGCATCTCTTGCTGGATTGGGATCATGGGCACAGCCTCTGACCAGGTAGCTGTAGCTTTGACAATGTTAATTGCTGAACTGAGGAGAAGGGCTGAATCCAGGCTCCCTTCCTCCCTCCCCATCAACAGGTGGACTGGCACACTTAAACTTGACAGCCCAAATGAGTGGGCACATACAGTCCAGTCCAGAAATGTGATTGGCCATCTGCTCAATAGTGAGGTAATTGTGTAAAGTTGCATACACAAAGTCTGCAGGTACATAGGAGTACCTGTAGATCAACAGCATTATTATTAACACCTTGTGATGAGCACATGGGGAGGGCCCATGGTTTGGTGGAAAACACATTGAGGAGATTCTCATGTTCAACAAATAGTGGGCTAAGGGAGCCTAGCCCGCTTTTTGCTAATCGTCTGCTGCCATGGGAGCCAAGTGGCTCCCAACAGCAAACTCTCCTAATTCCCCTCCCCTTAGCTGAGGTTAGCGGAGCAAGCACTCCGCTAACCCTGTCTTTGTGACTGTGTATTGCCATGGCATGGCTTCGGGCCACAGCAACACACAAGGAGACCCCCGCCGGGAGGCTGAAACAAGCCTCCCAACCCTGGGGGTCTCTCCAGGATGCCCCACACACTCACATGGGGTATCCTGTAACTCCTGGGGGGCGTGCGGCCCACAATCCCCGCAGCCCCCTCCGGCTCTGTGACAGAGCTGACTGTTGTGTGGGCGGCCGATCCGGCCACCCTGGGCTGTCTGGGGATCGTCTGCAGGAGAGTGGACTAAGCCTGCTCTCCCCGCAAACCCTCTGAAGGCAGGTCTCACCAATCGAGATTCGCCTCATGCTTTGCATGTAGCCCAGGTTTGATTCCTGGCATTCCCATTCAACAGTTGTGTCACCAGGAAAAAAAATGGAGGGGGGGTAAAGTGCATTTATGGGTAGGTGAGCTGTGTTCCACATATTAGATTTCTGGAGCAGGAATTGGGGTGGGGGAGCAAGCCATTTTTTGGGAAGTGCTTGCCCACCCATGCTTCTCCTCTGGAGCTACCCTTGTAGGTGAAAGGGATGTTGGATAGTAGAGCTGGGGAACGCCTTTGTCCAAGACCTCACAGAACGGTTTGTAGGCAGAGTAGATGCTGAGTGAGATGGACCAATGTTCCTAGTCAGTATAATGCAGATTCATTACACAATATTTGAATCAATAACAGTGATTAAAGAAGTCAAGTTAAGTTCCATTCAGGAGACAGGATGGTGCTTCCCTTCTCTCCATAATGTCATATCTCATTAAGTAACATCTGAAGAAAATTGCCTACTTAGGTATTCTTTCATCTTCTTCCTCCCCTTCTTTGCCACTCCAGAAGAGAAGAAAAGGAGCTTTGCCACAACAACCTTGGATGTATATCACAGACACATTTTATACATATTCATTCTCATAACTTGACAGATGGGAGGAACCTTACAGTCACGGCAGCAAGCAGACAAAAGGGCCGTTGGCTGTGCTCTGCGCGTGCCGATTTGTGAGGCAGAATATCACCCCCTTCCATTGATGATTATATAGTTCTACCCATCTGTCTGCCACTGAAGGTTGTAAGAGTGAGATACAGCTCACACCGTCTTCATAAACAAAAGTGGATTGTACTGTCAGGCGTTAGACACGCCAACTAATTGGAGCTGTCGAAAGACACAATATTCTGTGTCAACAACTCTGGTAACAAGTTTGAAACAGCAATGATACGTTGGGTGATGGTGAGGTTGACACAAACGTCGTTAATAGCTAGGGAATCTGACATAACCAGAAAGGAATGACTTAAAGGTGGCTCCCAGATTCTGGCATTGTTGTTAAAGGCTTCACAAGTCTACATGGGACTGAAGGAGGAGATGGGACGGGACAGGGGTGGGTGGAGAAGACGGCAGGAAGGGGGACTCAGATACCAAGCCATCATGTATTCCTCACATCTTCCTTTATATCATTCTTGCACGCTGACAACTTAATTTTATATTCCTCCTGCTTAACTTGAAAATTAAGCTTGGCTCCAGTCAATTTACAACTGTTCCAGAGCACTAATAAAGAGGAAGAAAATAATAATTGGTTGTTTGCTGAGCTGGAACTTGGATAACATACTTTCCATGCTTCACATTTTAATAGGGATGCCTGCTTACCCTCCTTTAATTTGTCGAACTGATATACACAATTTTTCACATGTATTCTTGTCTGTGGAAATTAGCAAGGGGTGTTAACATATACGTATAACCTTATCGGGGGGGGAGCCCCCACAGAACTGGTTTATGTTTGAATAGCGAGAAAACATATCTGCAGCACAGGGAGACTTACTGAAGGATTTAAAAAACAGGGGGAGAGTACATGCAGAAGTTGCTAAAGAAAGTGATATCAAAAACAATGGCCATGATCCAACACAGGGTTAGGCATGCTTTAAGCTCATTGATTTTCATGGGCTTAGCTGCACCTAATTCAGTATTGGATTGTGGCCAGGGCTATTTTATGTCATGTGCTCTGTCTAAACCACCCAGATTGATGGATCTGGCAACATTTTAAATCTCTGTTTGAAACCCAGTTGTGCAACCTGATGCAAGAGGCAAACCAAGGTGGCTGCCAGAGAGAAGCCCCTTCTTGCCCTGTCAAAAGCTAGTCAAACATCTGCACCACAAAGCATAGAGGTAATGTTGCATATAGAATAAAGGCTGCCAGAGAAAAGGGAGGGGGGACTGAATGTGGATCAAGCAACCCAAATAACACACCTGAAAATTAACCATAACTCAACATATGCATCAACAAAAACTGAGAAACAAAGGCTGAAATAGTCCTAGTCAAGGATAATAGAATAGTGAGATATATTGAATAGCCAAAAGGACCCATAAAGTGCTACTATATATGCAAAGCCACCCTAAATTGTGAGGACTGCCATATGTTATCCATAAAACTGCTCCTCCAAATAATGGTACCAACTGATAAACTTAGCCATTTGGATTTTATTGCTGAAGAGGCTTGAAAGACTGTGAAGGCTCATGATAAAACAAGTTGTTTTGGTAAGAACTGATCTGCCTAATTTCCTTC
This sequence comes from Hemicordylus capensis, assembly GCF_027244095.1. Classification (NCBI taxonomy): domain Eukaryota; kingdom Metazoa; phylum Chordata; class Lepidosauria; order Squamata; family Cordylidae; genus Hemicordylus; species Hemicordylus capensis. The sequence continues at coordinate 345,372,572 of NC_069659.1, read as the reverse complement.
CACTCTCCGTACAACTGGACTACATTTGGTCCAAATCAGTTAGGCAGTTCACAAGTTAGCCCACTTGCACCTCAAACATTCCCGCACCCACCATCTTCAATCGGAATGGATGACATCATCACAAACTATGCATTTGAGGTGTCCCTATGTGTCCTTACCGCAGAACCACTTGCAATTCAAATGTTCATGCATCTGCCATCTTGAATTGGGATGGATGACATCATCTCAAACTATGCTGTTGAGGTGTCCATATGTGTCCCTACAGCTGTAGCAAATGGGGTTCAAATCATTTAGGCGGTTCACAAGTTAGCCCTCTTGTGCCTCAAACATTCATGTGTCCACCATCTTGATTTGATATAAAGTGGATGATAAAGTGGATGATATAATCACAAACTACGCCATTGAGGTGTCCCTTTGTGTCATTCATTACAACTGCACCAAATATGGTCCAATTCAGTTAGGTGGTCCATAAGTTAGCCCATGTTCCTCAAATGTTCACACGACTGCCATCTTGAATTATTTGTATGACATCATTACATACTACACCCTTGAGCCATCTCTATGTGTCCCTAAAGCTGTAGAAAATTTGGTTCAAGTTCATTAGGCAGTCCTCAAGTCAGCCCACTTGCACCTCAAACATTGAATTGGAGTGGATCACAAACTACACCATTGAGGGGCCCCTATGTGTCACTCAATACAACTGTACCAAATTTGGTTCAAATCAGGTAGACGGTTCTCAAGTTATCCAACTTGCACCTCAAACATTTACACATCTGTCATCTTGAACTGAGGGAAATAAGCTAATGGATAGGTATACAATTGGCATTAGAAATTTGGGCCAAGCACTCTGTGACTTGAAAAGCACATTCCTAAGCATGTTCAATCAGATATAAGTCCCATTGAGCTCAATGGATCCTACTCTTTAGTAAGTGTGCCTAAGCTTGCATGGTTAGTCATACAACTTGGTATGAATTACCATTAGTTTTTCAGTATTTTTGCAGTGCAAATGGTATAATTCTTTTGAGGTTCTCCAGCTTGAAAGCTGAAACAGTGGCCATGCAGGACTGGTTTGAGACTCACAGAATATGCATTTTTCTTTCTTTCCCATCCTCCTAAAACCTTCCCCCACAGTGCGCTATGTTATGCTGAAAAGCTCAGGATCCAGTCTGGATACAAGCCCTGGAAGGAAGAGATTTGTTGCTGTATAGCTGGGTGCAGGGATGACCGTGTATGAAGGAGAACATTTTAACAGAACAGAAACAATGGAACCTGCAACAAAAATATTGTCAGGTCTGAAATCTCATATTGGTGAGAGAGAGAGACAGAACTGGGCACTGAGAGGCATCAAGAAGGTGAAATGTAGGGTTGGGGAGGTCTTAGAACGATTTTATTTTCTTGTTTGGTTTAGGATATATTGTTGCTTTCATGATCCCCCACCCCGCCCCGCTACACACACACACTTTTTCTCTTCTTGTTAAGGTTTGTTTCTTTTTGTTTTAAATACACCCTCTCTTTGTTTTTGTTTTTTGCATTTTCTCCATTCCCCCCCTTTATAAAACCTTCATCTTGAAGCTCTTCTCATGATCTACCAGCTCCATCATGGAGCCAGTGCGGGCTGCGGGGATCGGGGGCCGCGCGGCCCCTGGAAGCTCCAGAGTGCCCTGCGCAAGCGCCCGGAGCATTCTGGAGAGCCCCCCAAGGCCGGG